>NW_026136704.1:2129438-2561938 GCF_905237075.1 Dicentrarchus labrax
GAATGAGTTGCCAGGTTGAGAAACAAGCTTTTCCACACAAGCTGCCATTCTCCCCAGAAGCACCTATCTGCCAGTTTCCACCCTTCAGGAAGCTTCACAGCGGTGACTTGTACATTATACAGTGGTTTTGTGTGGTTGAAAATACTTAGTTTGTTAAATGCACAAAACTATTAAAAGTGCTTTACCCATGTACTGGCTTTCAGTTTCTCATTTGCA
This sequence comes from Dicentrarchus labrax, assembly GCF_905237075.1. NCBI lineage: Eukaryota > Metazoa > Chordata > Actinopteri > Moronidae > Dicentrarchus > Dicentrarchus labrax. The sequence continues at coordinate 2,129,655 of NW_026136704.1, forward strand.
GAATTTGTGTTTTTCTCCACCTTAAAAGGCCGAATGAAGCTTCCGAGGCTGAGAAATTAGGCTTTTCACTGCCAGCCATTCTCGCCAGCTATTTATGCCAAGGCCACCTCCGTAGACACAAACTTCAATATTATATTGGGGTTTGGTGTGGCTTTGCCGTTAGTTTGTTGTACGCAGAAAACTATTAAAAGTGATTTTCTGTGCTTTCCATATGGTTTTTGCTTCTTCACATACCTCCCTGTGGGATTTTGCTGCTTCCACCTAAGTGTCGGGATGATTTTCCCTTGTATGAGAACAAGCTTTTTCACACAAGCTGCCATTCCCTTCCAGAAGCACCTATGTTCCAGTTTCCACCCCAGGGAGCTTCCTTATACGCGACTTTGTACATTATAGAGTGGAAATGTATCACTTAGTTTGGAAAGCAAATAAACTATGCTAGCGATTTTTGTGCCTTTCCCATGCGGGCTGGGTCGTTCTCACTACGCACTGTGGGACTCCCTGGCGCTTTGCACCTGGGCGTGCCGACGGCAGGCCGAGCAGAGTTCCGCTTTTCTCATACAAAGCCGCTCCTCTTCCTGCAGCTACCTATCTCCAGTTTCCACCACATGCTTACTCCCGTACATTATAAGCGGCGCTCTGGCGTGCTCACTCATTTAGTTTACACCGCAAAAACTATTGGGCTCTTCACGCTTCCCCATGCGTTCTGGCTTTTCTTGCCACATGTGAATCTCTCACTATAAATAATGAGCTTTCTCAGGCTGGAGAGCTTTTCACACAAAGCAAGCTATTCTCTTCCAGAAAGCATTTATGTGTTGTTTTTCACCTCAGGAAGCCTCACAGCGGCGACTTGTACATTATAGAGTGGTTTGCTGTGGCTCTGTCAGTTTGGCTGTAATGCACAAAACTACAGTGACTTTTCTGCGCTTTCCCATGTAATTCTGTCTTTTTCTTGTTTCACATGCAATTCTGTGGGACTTCGAGCTTTTCCACCTAAGTGTGCCGAATGAGCTTCTCAGGGCTGAGAAAACAGCTTTTCACACAAGCTGCCATTCTTCTTCCAGAAGCACCTATGTGTCAAATTCCCCCTCAGGAAGCTTCACAGCGGCGACTTGTACATTATAGAGTGTTTTGGTGTGGCTGTGTCACTTAGTTTGGCTGTAATGCACAAAACTATTAAAAGTGACTTTTCTGCGTTTCCCATGTAATTCTGGCTTTTTCTTGTTTCACATGCAATTCTGTGGGACTTTGGTGTTTTTCCACCTAAGTGTGCTGAATGAGCTTCTCAGGCTGAGAAAACAAGCTTTTTCACACAAGCTGCCATTCTCTTCCAGAAGCACCTATGTGCCACTTTCCACACCAGGAAGCCTCACAGCGGCGACTTGTACATTATAGAGTGGTTTGGTGTGGCTCTGTCACTTAGTTTGGCTGTAATGCACAAAACTATTAAAAGTGACTTTTCTGCATTTCCCATGTAATTCTGGCTTTTTCTTGTTTCACATGCAATTCTGTGGGACTTTGGTGTTTTTCCACCTAAGTGTGCTGAATGAGCTTCTCAGGCTGAGAAAACAGTTTTTTCACACAAGCTACCATTCTTCTTCAGAAGCACCTATGGGCCAAGACTCCCCTCAGGAAGCCTCACAGCGGCGAATTTGTATATTATAGAGTGGTTTTGTGTGGCTGTGTCACTTAGTTTGGCTGTAATGCACAAAACTATTAAAAGTGACTTTTCTGCGTTTCCCATGTACTTCGGGCTTTTCCCGTTTCACATGCAATTCTGGGGACTTTTGGTGTTTTTTCCACCTAAGTGTGCCGAATGAGCTTCTCAGGCTGGGAGAAACAAGCTTTTTCACACAAGCTGCCATTCCCCTCTTCCAGAAGCACCTATCTGCCAGTTTCCACCTCAGGAAGCTTCACAGTTGTTACTTGTACATTATACAGTGGTTTTGTGTGGCTGTGTCACTTAGTTTGGCTGTAATGCACAAACTATTAAAAGTGACTTTTCTATGCTTTTCCTATGTAATTCTCTGGCTTTTTTCTGTTTCACATGTACTTCTGTGGGACTTTGCTGTTTTCCCACCTAAGGGTGCCGAATGAGCTTCTCAGGCGGAGAAAATAAGTTTTTTCTACACAAGCTGCCATTCTCTTCCAGAAGCACCTATAAAAGCCAGTTTCCACCTCAGGGCCGGACAGCTGGGCGACTTGTACATTATAGAGTGGTTTGGTGTGGCTCTGTCACTTAGTTTGGCCGTAATGCAAAAACTATTAAAAGTATTCTTTCATGTCTTTCCCATGTAATTTTATTTTTTTCTTGTTTCACATGCAATTCTGTGGGACTTTGGTGTTTTTCCACCTAAGTGTGCCGAATGAGCTTCTCAGGCTGAGAAAACAAGTTTTTTCACACAAGCTGCCATTCTCTTCCAGAAGCACCTATCTTACAGTTTCCACTTTCAGGAAGCCTCACAGCTAAGCAATTTCAGGTACATTATAGAGTGGTTTGGTGTGGCTCTGTCACTTAGTTTGGCTGTAATGCACAAAACTACTAGGAGTGACTTTTCTGCGTTTCCATGTAATCTTGGCTTTTTTCTTTGTTTCAGTGCAATTCTGTGGGACTTTGGTGTTTTTCCACCTAAGGGTGCCGAATGAGCTTCTCAGGCTGAGAAAACAAGCTTTTTTTCACAAGCTGCCATTCTCTTCCAGCACCTATGTTCCAGTTTCCCACCTCAGGAAGCCTCAGGCGGCGACTTGTACATTATAGAAAGGTTTTGTGTGGCTGTGTCACCTAGCTTGGCTGTAATGCACAAAACTAGTTGGTGTGACTTTTCTGGCGCTTTCCATGTAATTCTGGCTTTTTCTTGTTTCACATGCAATTCTGTGGGACTTTGGTGTTTTTCCACCTAAGTGTAAAATGAATGAGCTTCTCAGGCTGAGAAAACAAGCTTTTCATACAAATGCCATTCCTTCTTCCAGAAGCACCTATCTTCCAGTTTCCACCTCAGGAAGCCTCAGGCGGCGACTTGTACATCATAGAGTGGTTTGGTGTGGCTCTGTCACTTAGTTTTTGGCTGTAATGCAGGAAACTATTAAAAGTGACTTTTCTTCTATGTTTCCCATCAGTTCTGGCTTTTTCTTGTTTCACATGCAATTCTGTGGGACTTTGGTGTTTTTCCACCTAAGTGTGCCGAATGATTCTCAGGCTGAGAAAAACAGTTTCTTTCATTTACTTGTTGTCATCTTCTTCCAGAAGCACCTATGTGCCAGTTTCCACTCTCAGGAAGCCTCAGGGCTGCTAATTTGTACATAATATAGAAGGGCTCTGCGTGGTTTGTCACTTAGTTCGGTTAATGTAATGTAAAGACTTTTGTATTTCCCATGTACTGCTTGGTTTTTCGGGTTACACATGGCTTTTAGTGGAATTTGGTAGTTTTTCTGATCTGAAAAAAAAGAATGAGCTTCTGAGGCTGAGGAAATAAGTTTTTTCATTATAGTTAATATTCTCCGGCAGATTCTTATGTGCCAAAGGCCCCTGTGGTGCCCTGGCTGAAGCATACTTATACATTATAGTATGGTTTTGTGTGGTTTGCCTAGTTTGAAGTTGTAATGCAGGAAACTATTAAAAGTGATTTTTTCATGCTTTTGCCATGTAATTCTGTTTTTTCTTCTCGTCTTCTGTGGGACTTCTGTGCTTTTCCACCTTTGTCTGCTGAATGAGCTTCTCAGGTGCCGAGAGGGTCTGCTTTTTCATCAGCTGCCACTCTCTTCCAGAGTTGTTCCACGCCTCTCCTCAGGAGGGTTATAGCTATGACTCGGGGGAGATAGAGTGCAGCTCTGGGTGGGTACTGTCACTTGGGTTTGGCTGTTGCAGGAAACGATTTAAAGTGATTTTCAAAGCTTCCCATGGAATTCTGGCTTTTCTTGTTTGACAGGCTTTTTTTTTTTCCACCTAAGTAAAAATGGCTTTGCTGAGAAAACAAAAAAAGCAAAAGCCAGTTATTTCCTCCCAGAAGGAAAATTTCGGACTTACTGCCTCAGGAAGCTCCACAGCTGGCGGCTTGTAATATATTATGTAATGGTTTGTGTAGTTGAACCCTAGTTTGTTGCAATGCACAAAAAAAAACTAAAAGTGATTTTCACTTTACCACATAGGCCTTGTGAGGATTTGGTGTTTTTCCACTTAAGTGTTGAACGGGTTTCCTGTGTTTTTCATCATAGCTGCCATTGTCTTCGGTGCTACTATTGGTAAAAAGGAGTTTCCACCTAGGAGGTTTCGTTACGCTCGGCAGTTATAGAAGGGCTCTGGGTGGCTCTGTCATTTTGTTTGGCTGTAATGCAAAACTAGCAAAGTGACTTTTCTGTGTTTCCTTCATATTTTCACATGTGTACTTTTCTGATTTTTGTTTTTCCCGTCTAGTAAATAATATTTCAGGCTGAGAGGTCAAAGACAAATATTCTCTTCTGCAGCCACCTATCTAGCAGTTTCACCAGGAAATACAGCAAGTGACTTCAGAAGATTAAGGTGTGGAGCGGCTCTGCCTGCCTGGTTTGGTTGTAATGCACAAAACTATTAAAAAGTGACTTTTCTTATGCTTCCTATGTATTTGTAGGTTCACTCTAATGAGCTGGTTTTTCACAGATAGGTTGCCATTTTCTTTCCAGAAAGCTTGCTCTATATTTCACCAGGAGTCTCCGCCAGCCGCTTAATTTGTACATTATAGTATGGTTTTGTGTATTGTCACTTAGTTTGGTTAATGCACAAAATTGTTATTTGCTTTCTTGATTTACACATGGGCTGCGGGGATTTAGTTTTTTCCACCTGGCAGCCGAATGAGCTCGCGCCGAAAACGCTTTTCATAACAGCTGCCACGCCTCTCTTCCAGCCACCTATCTTGGTTTCACTCCTGGTAGTTTCATTCAGCCGCGCACTTCAGAACACGCAAAACCATTAAAAGTGATTACGCTTCCGATGGCTACTGCGATTTTGCGGTTCTGGCGCAACACGTTTCCCAGGCCGAGAAGTTTCTCACACAGTCATTGGCAGCGCCGTGCCGTTCTCCACCAGGTTCAGCCACTGGCGGTATACTGGCGGTCGCCCATTTGGTTGTGCACAAAACGCGATTTCACGGGAGCCCCGCTTACGGGCCTGTGGATTTCGCGTTTTCCACCCGCGTGCTGAATGAAATTAAAACAGCTTTTCACATTGCCATCTTCAGAAGCAGTTTCTACAGCGGCTTACTCACATAGAGCATTTCAGGTTGTGTCACTTGGTTTGTTGTAATGCACAAAACTATTAAGTGATTTCTTTCTGTGTTTCCATACTCACATGCACCTGTGGGATCTGGTCTTTCCACCTGCTGCTGAATGAGTTTCAGGAGAAACAGTTTTTCAATACTGCTGCCATTCTCTTCTCACATCTGCCAGTTTCATCTTCGTGAGTTACACAGCGCCACTCTGTACATCATGTATATCTGGTGTGGCTCTGTCACTTGTTTACTGTAACAAAACTATTGTGATCTCTTTCTGGCGCTTTCCACTCTGGTTATTGGATTTGCAGCTCATCTAAGTGTCGAATGAGCCTCAGGCTGTGTTTTCACACAAGCTGCCATTTAGTTAGTTTATGTGTTCCAGATGCTATGACTTGTACATTGTGAGGTTTTGTAGTGGCTGCGTCCTTAGTTTGCTGGGCGCACAAAACTATTAAGCAGGCCTCATTTCCCTGGTTTGCTCTGTGGATTTTTGGTGCTTCCGTGCTCAATGTTCTCAGGCTGAGCTGCCATTCCTCTGCCTGGGCAGCTACTATCTTAAAGCTCTTCACTCAGGGAGCCTGTACATTATAGAGTTGAAGTAGGGCTCTGCCTGGGTTAATGCACAAAACTATTAAAAATTTTTCTGTTTATACATTTGTTTTTCCATCTATAATGCCAGAGGTTAATATAGTGCCAAATATTTTCAGAAGTACTTATAAAATAGTTCAGGAGGCTTACCAGCCATAGGCGTATTCTGCTTCGTCAGTTTGGTTAAATAAACTGACAAGCGACTTTCGCGCTTCATTAGATTCTGGCTTTTCATTTTCACTGATGTACTTCCGTGGACTTTGCGCTCTCCACGTATCGGTTTCCCGCAGCCGAAAAATCAGTTTTTCACAGTGCCATTCTCTTCCGCAGCTACTCACGTTTCAATCATGATGCTTTTACCGATCATGTGTGGTTTGGCGTGGCTCTGTCAGCCTGCTGCTGTAATGCACAAACTACAAAAGACTTTCGCTTCTCCGTTCTGGCTTTCAATACGTAATTGCGGACTTTTGGCAGCCTTCAACCTGGTACAATATTTCCTGCCGAGTCAGTTTTCACACAGTTAAACATCCTTTCCAGAGTTAATTACGCGCCGTTCATCGTGGTTTCACGGCTAACTCGTCAGCGTATGGTCGGCGTGCCTGCCTGGCTCATTGTTACGCACAAAAGCGATACTCTTTCGCGCTTCTCCTGATAATTCCGGGCTTCGGTTTCACATTACTTCGTGGGATTTGCGTTCACCCGAATGAGCCTCAGGCGTTTTTCATCATTGCGCCGCCATTTCCTCTTCCAGCACTTCAGACAGCGGCGACTCATGTATGGTGTTGCGGCTCTCAATTACTAGTTTGGCTGGCCGCACAAAACTACAGCTTCTTGAGTGCCTGCTGGGATTTTGTTTTTCATTTCGTATTTTTGCGGATTTTTGCGTTTTCTTCCACCTGGGTATTTCGAATGAGCCAGGTTGAAACAGCCACATGCCGCCATTCTCTCAGAAATTTGCGCCGTTCACATTGAGTTCATAGCCGGCACTCGTTAATATGTAGAGTATTTATGTGGCCTAACATCAGGTTTATGTAATGCACAAAACCATTGTTTATTTTCTGGCGCCTTCACTTTTGCCATGTATTTGTGATACTCTGGTGTTTTTCCACCTGTGCAAAATTTGTCGAGCTTCCGTGCCGAGTACCCGTTTTTCATCATTGTTGCCATCCTCTTCTCTGGTAGCCTATGTGCCAGTTACCCAGGATTTATTATCATAGAAGCGGAATTCGTTCGGTTTTTAGTTTGGCTGTACGCACAAACCACACTTTCTGCATTTCATATTTCTCTGTTTTTATTACTGTTTGTGTTTTTCATTCCAGTGTAAATGACAGGAGATAGTTTTTTTCACAGCCGCCAATTTTCTCCAGAATGATGTGTTGTTTCACTTCAGTTTAAGTGACTGTACATTATAGAGTGGCTTCGGTTTGTCATTTAGTTTGGTTGTAATGCATCAAAATCAGTGATCGATATTCTGGTTGTTACGGGAATTGCGGATTTTTTCCACCTGCATGAATGAGCTTCAGGCCGAGAAAAACAGCGCGCCGCTTCTTTCCAGATCACGCGCCAGGTTTACCAGAGTTCATTAGCGGCACTGTAATATCGGCGTGAGTGAGCTTATGTATTCGTCATGTTTGGTTGTAATGCACAAAACTATTGTGACTTTTTCCCCATGGGATTTTCGGCTTTCACATGAATAGGATTTGGTGTTTTTCCACCTAAGTGTGCACGAGTTGCGGCTGAGAAAACAAAGCGCCATCAATGTAGCGCCAATTTCCATACTATGCCAGTTTCACGTCGCCACAGCGTTTTAATTTCAGGCATTATGTAGGTTTGCGTTCGTCACTTAGTTTACTGCAATGCAAAAATATTGCATTTTCTTGCGCTTTCCTTCATGCCCTGTCTTTTCTGAATGCCACGTATTTGTGGACTTTTGCGTCTTTCCGTTCCAGTGTAAAGAATGACACAGGTTATCACAGTTTTCCAGAAGAATGTTTTCGCAAGATATGGTATGGCCGCACAAAAACTATTTCATACTCTGGTTTATTTCGCAGATTATATGTAAAATGAATGGTTTTAGAACAAGCTTTTCACACAATATTCTCCGCAGCTACCTACTTAAAGTTTCATTCCGTGAAATGACAGCGTGCTTACATCATGTGGTCTGGTGTACGTGTCATGTCTGTTGTACGCACAAAACTATTGCGATTTCTTTCTAGCGCTTCCCATACTGGCTGGTTACGTAATTTGGGACTTGGTGTTTTTCCAGTGTACTAATGAGTTTCCTCAGGAGAGTTAATATTGCCGCGAAAAACATGAAACAGTCACGACCATAGAGTTATTTATGTAATATTTGGCCGTAATGCAAAAGCAGTGATTTTTCAGTACTGGCTTTTTATCGTGACTTTGGTAACAAAGGTGTCGACGAATTGCCGAGAAAATGCTTCATCACTAAAGCCGTCATTCAAGTAATTTATGTGCCGTTTCACCAGGCCGCCAAGCACTCGTACCTTGGCAGAGCGGTTTGCGGTTGCGTCATAGTTTGGTTAAATGCACAAACTATTAAAGTGATCGCTTTCCATATACTCCCGGGCTTGGACACATTTACTTCTTTGTAGACTTGGTAGCTCATCAGTGTGCGAATGAGCTTCAGGTTGAGAAAACAGCTTTTCACATTAGCGCTTTGTTTTGTAGCTCCCTACAGCGCGACTCTGTACATTATATGGTTTTCAGGGAGCAGTCACCATTTGCCACGCACGTTAGTGCGACGCTGGCGCTTCCCATAATTCTGGCTTTTCTGTTCATTACGGGCCTTCGCGGATTTTGCGTTTTCACCTACGAGCTCGTGCCGAGGGAAACGTTTTTCACATGTGCCGCCATCTCCTTCCGCGTTACCTATTTACAGTTTCAATTCCAGCTGATGTTACTGTTATCATATTAGTCGCGTCACTTGTTTGGCTGTACGCACAAACTATTAAAAAGTACTTCTTTCTGCGCTTCCCATGTAGTATATTCCCGGCTTTTCACATGCAGCCTGTGGAATTTTCCATCAGCCGAATGAGTTGCGCTGCATCGCTTTTTCACGATAGTTGCCATTCTCTTCCAGAAGATTTTATGTTAGTTAGCAGACTCGTTATCATAGAGTGGTTTGGTGTGGTTCGCTCTGCCGTGCAATAAATATTAAAAGTGACTTCTTTCTGTTTTTCCCACATTTTTCATTACTGTGGGATCCCTGCGTCTCTTCCATCTGGCGTATGCCGGATGCCGCCGGCTGAGAAACAGTTTCTTCTTCATCAGTGCCAACATCTGTTGTACCTATGTGCCAGTTTCAGGATATTGCTACTTACTATAGAGTGGCTCATGGTTGCAAGAATTGGTTGTAATGCAATGTGGCTGCGACTTTCGCGCTTTCCCATACTCCGGGCTTTCACATGCGGATTTCGTATTTTCTCCACCTATATCGAATGAGTTTCAGGCTGAAAACGAAGCTTTTCAATAGTTTGCCACTTCTTCTGTAATGATCAGTCTACATTACGCTAATTTCGTAATATCATAGAGCAATTGGCGTGGCTCGTCACTTAGTTTGTTTTAAAATAAAACCATTAGTGCGACTTTTCTGGCGTTCCCATTAATTTCGGCTTGGGAAACACGATGCATTCCGTGGGACTTTGGTGTTTTCCGACCTAAGGGTAACACGAGCCTTTCAGGCCGAGAAAACAGTTTTTTCAATCACAAGCCGCCATTCTCTTCCTGCAGCTATCTATTCAGTTTTCCACTCATTAGCTGCTTTAATTCCCAGAAGATTGCAGAGCGGTCTTGTGTGGCTATGTCACTTGCTTGAGCACAAACTATAAAAGATCTTCAGCGCTTCCACGGTCTGTCTTTCTGAAGATGTACTCTTCGCGGACCTTCTTTTCCACCTAGCGCCGAATGAGCTCGTGTCAGAAAACAGTTTCAATAAGCTTCAGAAGCATTCTATGCGCCCAGAGTTACGCTACTGTCTATAGTATGGTTTCAGGTAGCCGTGTCACTTATTTGTTACACAAACTATTAAAGATTTTTCGCGCTTCCTGGATTGGCTTTTCTTTCACACGGCCTTCCGTGGACTCGGCGTCTTTCCACTGGGCGAACGATTCGCGCGAGAAAACAGTTAGGTCACCCGGCAGTTACCCATACAAATGACAGCGCGCTGAGCGGGTATTTGGCCCTTTGGTAAAAATGTGTTCATTCTGGTTTGCTGTAATGCATAAAACGATGCGCGATTTTCGCGCTTCCGTAATCGTCTTCGGTTCACCACGGCTTCCGCGGACTCGCCGGTTTCAGTTGAGAAAACGAGCTTCAATACAAAGCCCTCTCTGCGAAGTTAGCCTATGTTTCACTGTGAGCATTGTTAAGCACTCGTACATTATGTATGGAGCTTATATTTCGTCACTAAAGCTTCCGCTGCAATGCACAGCGACTTTCTGGCGCTCTCCCATGTAATCTCGGTTTCACATGCGAAGCCCCAGGGACTTTTCCATTTGGCAAGTCGACGAAATTTCCTCAGGCCGAGAAACAGTTTCTTCAATACAAGCCGTCATTCTTCCAGCAGTTACCATGTGCCAGCCTTCCACCAGCCACAGCGGCCCTTCGTGCCTATAGTGAGCGGCCTTGTGTGGCTGTGTCACTTGTTTGTACGCACAAAACCATGAGCTTATTTCCCCATACTGGCTATTACTACGTATTCCGCGGATTTCGGGTGTTTTTCCGACCGTCGACGATTCAGGCTGAATGGCACATAGTTGCCATTCTGCTCCGCAGCCACCTATCTAGCTTCACCTTTCGTGTGTGATTTAGCGGCGACTGCGTTATAGAGCGGTTTTGCGTGGCTGTGTGTCGCCTTGTTTGCTAATGCACAGTTGTTGCGACTTTTCATGCTTTCATACTTGGTTTTCTAGTTTGATTTAAAAATGAATGAGCTTCAGGCTGAGAATGCCACAAGCTTCTTCAGGAAAGCACTCTATGCTGCCTGACCTCAGGAAGCCCGACAGCGTGTTTAATTGTACATTATAGAGTGATATATCTGTCACTTAGTTTGAATAAAGAAGTGACCCCTTCAGCGCTTCCCATGTACTCTGGCTTTCTGTTAATGGACTTTGCGTTTCCACTAGCAAAAATGGATGAGCCTGTTGAGAAACAGCTTCATCACAGTTCGTCATCATTCTTCTTCAGAAGCCTATGTGTTGTGCCATTAAATGCGACTTCAGTGTCATTATAGAAAGGGTTTGTACTCTGTCACTTGCTTGGCTGTAATGTAAAACTATTGTGATTTTTTCCATGTTAACGGGTTGCCACATGCACAAGGATTTCTGGTGGGAAGACCCGGGCGTGTTCAATGAGTTGTGCCGAGATAGCGCCATCATCAGCCGCCATCTTCAGAAGTTGTACTATGTGCCAGTTTCCACCACATTAGCTGCGCCACTTCATCTCATAGATATACTTCCGCTTGGCTGTAATGCACAAAATATTAAGCGACTTTTCGAAAGTTTCCCATTACCCTGGCTTTTAATATGCATTTCGTGGATTCTTGCGCTTCCACCTATGTCGTAATGAGTTTCCGCTGATATCGCTTTTCATTATTCACATTCCCAGCATTGCCTTCCACCTCAGGAGCCACAGCGGCTTAATTGTACTAATTTTGCGTGGAGCTGCGTCACATTTGTTGGTAATGCATCAAACCATAAGTGATTTTCAGTGCTTCTCCCATTCTGGTTTCAGCCAATATTACTTGTGGGACTTTGGTGTTTTTCCACCTAAGTGTGCCGAATGAGCTTCTCAGGCTGAGAAAACAAGCTTTTCAAGCTGCCATTCTTCCAGAAGCACCTATGTGCCAGTTTCCACCTCAGGAAGTTTTCACAGCAGCGAATCTCTGAAAAACACCAAAGTCCCACAGAATTGCATGTGAAACAAGAAAAAGCCAGAATTACATGGGAAACGCAGAAAAGTCACTTTTAATAGTTTTGTGCATTACAGCCAAACTAAGTGACAGAGCCACACAAACCACTCTATAATGTACAAGTCGCCGCTGTGAGGCTTCCTGAGGTGGAAACTGGCACATAGGTGCTTCTGGAAGAGAATGGCAGCTTGTGTGAAAAAGCTTGTTTTCTCAGCCTGAGAAGCTCATTCGGCACACTTAGGTGGAAAAACACCAAAGTCCCACAGAATTGCATGTGAAACAAGAAAAAGCCAGAATTACATGGGAAACGCAGAAAAGTCACTTTTAATAGTTTTGTGCATTACAGCCAAACTAAGTGACAGAGCCACACCAAACCACTCTATAATGTACAAGTCGCCGCTGTGAGGCTTCCTGAGGTGGAAACTGGCACATAGGTGCTTCTGGAAGAGAATGGCAGCTTGTGTGAAAAAGCTTGTTTTCTCAGCCTGAGAAGCTCATTCGGCACACTTAGGTGGAAAAAAACACCAAAGTCCCACAGAATTGCATGTGAAACAAGAAAAAGCCAGAATTACATGGGAAACGCAGAAAAGTCACTTTTAATAGTTTTGTGCATTACAGCCAAACTAAGTGACAGAGCCACACAAAACCACTCTATAATGTACAAGTCGCCGCTGAGGCTTCCTGAGGTGGAAACTGGCACATAGGTGCTTCTGGAAGAGAATGGCAGCTTGTGTGAAAAAGCTTGTTTTCTCAGCCTGAGAAGCTCATTCGGCACACTTAGGTGGAAAAACACCAAAGTCCCACAGAATTGCATGTGAAACAAGAAAAAGCCAGAATTACATGGGAAACGCAGAAAAGTCACTTTTAATAGTTTTGTGCATTACAGCCAAACTAAGTGACAGAGCCACACCAAACCACTCTATAATGTACAAGTCGCCGCTGGAGGCTTCCTGAGGTGGAAACTGGCACATAGGTGCTTCTGGAAGAGAATGGCAGCTTGTGTGAAAAGCTTGTTTTCTCAGCCTGAGAAGCTCATTCGGCACACTTAGGTGGAAAAACACCAAAGTCCCACAGAATTGCATGTGAAAAAAAAAAAAAAAAAGAAAAAGAAAAAAATTAATTTTTTTATTTTTTTTTTAAAAAACAAATAAAAGAAAGAGAGACCCACAAAACCACTCTATAATGTACAAGTCGCCGCTGTGAGGCTTCCTGAGGTGGAAACTGGCACATAGGTGCTTCTGGAAGAGAATGGCAGCTTGTGTAAAAAAGCTTGTTTTTTCAGCCTGAGAAGCTCATTCGGCACACTTAGGTGGAAAAACACCAAAGTCCCACAGAATTGCATGTGAAACAAGAAAAAGCCAGAATTACATGGGAAACGCAGAAAAGTCACTTTTAATAGTTTTGTGCATTACAGCCAAACTAAGTGACAGAGCCACACAAAACCACTTATAATAAAACAAAACCACTTATAATGTACAAGTCGCCGCTGTGAGGCTTCCTGAGGTGGAAACTGGCACATAGGTGCTTCTGGAAGAGAATGGCAGCTTGTGAAAAAGCTTGTTTTCTCAGCCTGAGAAGCCTCATTCGGCACACTTAGGTGGAAAACACCAAAGTCCCACAGAATTGCATGTGAAACAAGAAAAAGCCAGAATTACATGGGAAACGCAGAAAAGTCACTTTTAATAGTTTTGTGCATTACAGCCAAACTAAGTGACAGAGCCACACCAAACCACTCTATAATGTACAAGTCGCCGCTGTGAGGCTTCCTGAGGTGGAAACTGGCACATAGGTGCTTCTGGAAGAGAATGGCAGCTTGTGTGAAAAAGCTTGTTTTCTCAGCCTGAGAAGCTCATTCGGCACACTTAGGTGGAAAAACACCAAAGTCCCACAGAATTGCATGTGAAACAAGAAAAAGCCAGAATTACATGGGAAACGCAGAAAAGTCACTTTTAATAGTTTTGTGCATTACAGCCAAACTAAGTGACAGAGCCACACCAAACCACTCTATAATGTACAAGTCGCCGCTGTGAGGCTTCCTGAGGTGGAAACTGGCACATAGGTGCTTCTGGAAGAGAATGGCAGCTTGTGTGAAAAAGCTTGTTTTCTCAGCCTGAGAAGCTCATTCGGCACACTTAGGTGGAAAAACACCAAAGTCCCACAGAATTGCATGTGAAACAAGAAAAAGCCAGAATTACATGGGAAACGCAGAAAAGTCACTTTTAATAGTTTTGTGCATTACAGCCAAACTAAGTGACAGAGCCACACCAAACCACTCTATAATGTACAAGTCGCCGCTGTGAGGCTTCCTGAGGTGGAAACTGGCACATAGGTGCTTCTGGAAGAGAATGGCAGCTTGTGTGAAAAAAGCTTGTTTTCTCAGCCTGAGAAGCTCATTCGGCACACTTAGGTGGAAAAACACCAAAGTCCCACAGAATTGCATGTGAAACAAGAAAAAGCCAGAATTACATGGGAAACGCAGAAAAGTCACTTTTAATAGTTTTGTGCATTACAGCCAAACTAAGTGACAGAGCCACACCAAACCACTCTATAATGTACAAGTCGCCGCTGTGAGGCTTCCTGAGGTGGAAACTGGCACATAGGTGCTTCTGGAAGAGAATGGCAGCTTGTGTGAAAAAGCTTGTTTTCTCAGCCTGAGAAGCTCATTCGGCACACTTAGGTGGAAAAACACCAAAGTCCCACAGAATTGCATGTGAAACAAGAAAAAGCCAGAATTACATGGGAAACGCAGAAAAGTCACTTTTAATAGTTTTGTGCATTACAGCCAAACTAAGTGACAGAGCCACACCAAACCACTCTATAATGTACAAGTCGCCGCTGTGAGGCTTCCTGAGGTGGAAACTGGCACATAGGTGCTTCTGGAAGAGAATGGCAGCTTGTGTGAAAAAGCTTGTTTTCTCAGCCTGAGAAGCTCATTCGGCACACTTAGGTGGAAAAACACCAAAGTCCCACAGAATTGCATGTGAAACAAGAAAAAGCCAGAATTACATGGGAAACGCAGAAAAGTCACTTTTAATAGTTTTGTGCATTACAGCCAAACTAAGTGACAGAGCCACACCAAACCACTCTATAATGTACAAGTCGCCGCTGTGAGGCTTCCTGAGGTGGAAACTGGCACATAGGTGCTTCTGGAAGAGAATGGCAGCTTGTGTGAAAAAGCTTGTTTTCTCAGCCTGAGAAGCTCATTCGGCACACTTAGGTGGAAAACACCAAAGTCCCACAGAATTGCATGTGAAACAAGAAAAAGCCAGAATTACATGGGAAACGCAGAAAAGTCACTTTTAATAGTTTTGTGCATTACAGCCAAACTAAGTGACAGAGCCACACAAAACCACTCTATAATGTACAAGTCGCCGCTGTGAGGCTTCCTGAGGTGGAAACTGGCACATAGGTGCTTCTGGAAGAGAATGGCAGCTTGTGTGAAAAAGCTTGTTTTTTCAGCCTGAGAAGCTCATTCGGCACACTTAGGTGGAAAAACACCAAAGTCCCACAGAATTGCATGTGAAACAAGAAAAAGCCAGAATTACATGGGAAACGCAGAAAAGTCACTTTTAATAGTTTTGTGCATTACAGCCAAACTAAGTGACAGAGCCACACAAAACCACTCTATAATGTACAAGTCGCCGCTGTGAGGCTTCCTGAGGTGGAAACTGGCACATAGGTGCTTCTGGAAGAGAATGGCAGCTTGTGTGAAAAAGCTTGTTTTCTCAGCCTGAGAAGCTCATTCGGCACACTTAGGTGGAAAAACACCAAAGTCCCACAGAATTGCATGTGAAACAAGAAAAAGCCAGAATTACATGGGAAACGCAGAAAAGTCACTTTTAATAGTTTTGTGCATTACAGCCAAACTAAGTGACAGAGCCACACAAAACCACTCTATAATGTACAAGTCGCCGCTGTGAGGCTTCCTGAGGTGGAAACTGGCACATAGGTGCTTCTGGAAGAGAATGGCAGCTTGTGTGAAAAAGCTTGTTTTCTCAGCCTGAGAAGCTCATTCGGCACACTTAGGTGGAAAAACACCAAAGTCCCACAGAATTGCATGTGAAACAAGAAAAAGCCAGAATTACATGGGAAACGCAGAAAAGTCACTTTTAATAGTTTTGTGCATTACAGCCAAACTAAGTGACAGAGCCACACAAAACCACTCTATAATGTACAAGTCGCCGCTGTGAGGCTTCCTGAGGTGGAAACTGGCACATAGGTGCTTCTGGAAGAGAATGGCAGCTTGTGTGAAAAGCTTGTTTTCTCAGCCTGAGAAGCTCATTCGGCACACTTAGGTGGAAAAACACCAAAGTCCCACAGAATTGCATGTGAAACAAGAAAAAGCCAGAATTACATGGGAAACGCAGAAAAGTCACTTTTAATAGTTTTGTGCATTACAGCCAAACTAAGTGACAGAGCCACACAAAACCACTCTATAATGTACAAGTCGCCGCTGTGAGGCTTCCTGAGGTGGAAACTGGCACAT
Organism: Dicentrarchus labrax; assembly: GCF_905237075.1. Lineage (NCBI taxonomy): Eukaryota > Metazoa > Chordata > Actinopteri > Moronidae > Dicentrarchus > Dicentrarchus labrax. The sequence goes on from NW_026136704.1 coordinate 2,145,901, forward strand.
AGGTGCTTCTGGAAGAGAATGGCAGCTTGTGTGAAAAAGCTTGTTTTCTCAGCCTGAGAAGCTCATTCGGCACACTTAGGTGGAAAAACACCAAAGTCCCACAGAATTGCATGTGAAACAAGAAAAAGCCAGAATTACATGGGAAACGCAGAAAAGTCACTTTTAATAGTTTTGTGCATTACAGCCAAACTAAGTGACAGAGCCACACAAAACCACTCTATAATGTACAAGTCGCCGCTGTGAGGCTTCCTGAGGTGGAAACTGGCACATAGGTGCTTCTGGAAGAGAATGGCAGCTTGTGTGAAAAAGCTTGTTTTCTCAGCCTGAGAAGCTCATTCGGCACACTTAGGTGGAAAAACACCAAAGTCCCACAGAATTGCATGTGAAACAAGAAAAAGCCAGAATTACATGGGAAACGCAGAAAAGTCACTTTTAATAGTTTTGTGCATTACAGCCAAACTAAGTGACAGAGCCACACAAAACCACTCTATAATGTACAAGTCGCCGCTGTGAGGCTTCCTGAGGTGGAAACTGGCACATAGGTGCTTCTGGAAGAGAATGGCAGCTTGTGTGAAAAAGCTTGTTTTCTCAGCCTGAGAAGCTCATTCGGCACACTTAGGTGGAAAAACACCAAAGTCCCACAGAATTGCATGTGAAACAAGAAAAAAGCCAGAATTACATGGGAAACGCAGAAAAGTCACTTTTAATAGTTTTGTGCATTACAGCCAAACTAAGTGACAGAGCCACACAAAACCACTCTATAATGTACAAGTCGCCGCTGTGAGGCTTCCTGAGGTGGAAACTGGCACATAGGTGCTTCTGGAAGAGAATGGCAGCTTGTGTGAAAAAGCTTGTTTTCTCAGCCTGAGAAGCTCATTCGGCACACTTAGGTGGAAAAACACCAAAGTCCCACAGAATTGCATGTGAAACAAGAAAAAGCCAGAATTACATGGGAAACGCAGAAAAGTCACTTTTAATAGTTTTGTGCATTACAGCCAAACTAAGTGACAGAGCCACACCAAACCACTCTATAATGTACAAGTCGCCGCTGTGAGGCTTCCTGAGGTGGAAACTGGCACATAGGTGCTTCTGGAAGAGAATGGCAGCTTGTGTGAAAAAGCTTGTTTTCTCAGCCTGAGAAGCTCATTCGGCACACTTAGGTGGAAAAAACACCAAAGTCCCACAGAATTGCATGTGAAACAAGAAAAAGCCAGAATTACATGGGAAACGCAGAAAAGTCACTTTTAATAGTTTTGTGCATTACAGCCAAACTAAGTGACAGAGCCACACAAAACCACTCTATAATGTACAAGTCGCCGCTGTGAGGCTTCCTGAGGTGGAAACTGGCACATAGGTGCTTCTGGAAGAGAATGGCAGCTTGTGTGAAAAAGCTTGTTTTCTCAGCCTGAGAAGCTCATTCGGCACACTTAGGTGGAAAAACACCAAAGTCCCACAGAATTGCATGTGAAACAAGAAAAAGCCAGAATTACATGGGAAACGCAGAAAAGTCACTTTTAATAGTTTTGTGCATTACAGCCAAACTAAGTGACAGAGCCACACCAAACCACTCTATAATGTACAAGTCGCCGCTGTGAGGCTTCCTGAGGTGGAAACTGGCACATAGGTGCTTCTGGAAGAGAATGGCAGCTTGTGTGAAAAAGCTTGTTTTCTCAGCCTGAGAAGCTCATTCGGCACACTTAGGTGGAAAAACACCAAAGTCCCACAGAATTGCATGTGAAACAAGAAAAAGCCAGAATTACATGGGAAACGCAGAAAAGTCACTTTTAATAGTTTTGTGCATTACAGCCAAACTAAGTGACAGAGCCACACAAAACCACTCTATAATGTACAAGTCGCCGCTGTGAGGCTTCCTGAGGTGGAAACTGGCACATAGGTGCTTCTGGAAGAGAATGGCAGCTTGTGTGAAAAAGCTTGTTTTCTCAGCCTGAGAAGCTCATTCGGCACACTTAGGTGGAAAAACACCAAAGTCCCACAGAATTGCATGTGAAACAAGAAAAAGCCAGAATTACATGGGAAACGCAGAAAAGTCACTTTTAATAGTTTTGTGCATTACAGCCAAACTAAGTGACAGAGCCACACAAAACCACTCTATAATGTACAAGTCGCCGCTGTGAGGCTTCCTGAGGTGGAAACTGGCACATAGGTGCTTCTGGAAGAGAATGGCAGCTTGTGTGAAAAAGCTTGTTTTCTCAGCCTGAGAAGCTCATTCGGCACACTTAGGTGGAAAAACACCAAAGTCCCACAGAATTGCATGTGAAACAAGAAAAAGCCAGAATTACATGGGAAACGCAGAAAAGTCACTTTTAATAGTTTTGTGCATTACAGCCAAACTAAGTGACAGAGCCACACAAAACCACTCTATAATGTACAAGTCGCCGCTGTGAGGCTTCCTGAGGTGGAAACTGGCACATAGGTGCTTCTGGAAGAGAATGGCAGCTTGTGTGAAAAAGCTTGTTTTCTCAGCCTGAGAAGCTCATTCGGCACACTTAGGTGGAAAAACACCAAAGTCCCACAGAATTGCATGTGAAACAAGAAAAAGCCAGAATTACATGGGAAACGCAGAAAAGTCACTTTTAATAGTTTTGTGCATTACAGCCAAACTAAGTGACAGAGCCACACAAACCACTCTATAATGTACAAGTCGCCGCTGTGAGGCTTCCTGAGGTGGAAACTGGCACATAGGTGCTTCTGGAAGAGAATGGCAGCTTGTGTGAAAAAGCTTGTTTTCTCAGCCTGAGAAGCTCATTCGGCACACTTAGGTGGAAAAAACACCAAAGTCCCACAGAATTGCATGTGAAACAAGAAAAAGCCAGAATTACATGGGAAACGCAGAAAAGTCACTTTTAATAGTTTTGTGCATTAAAGCCAAACTAAGTGACAGAGCCACACCAAACCACTCTATAATGTACAAGTCGCCGCTGTGAGGCTTCCTGAGGTGGAAACTGGCACATAGGTGCTTCTGGAAGAGAATGGCAGCTTGTGTGAAAAAGCTTGTTTTCTCAGCCTGAGAAGCTCATTCGGCACACTTAGGTGGAAAAACACCAAAGTCCCACAGAATTGCATGTGAAACAAGAAAAAGCCAGAATTACATGGGAAACGCAGAAAAGTCACTTTTAATAGTTTTGTGCATTACAGCCAAACTAAGTGACAGAGCCACACAAAACCACTCTATAATGTACAAGTCGCCGCTGTGAGGCTTCCTGAGGTGGAAACTGGCACATAGGTGCTTCTGGAAGAGAATGGCAGCTTGTGTGAAAAAGCTTGTTTTTTCAGCCTGAGAAGCTCATTCGGCACACTTAGGTGGAAAAACACCAAAGTCCCACAGAATTGCATGTGAAACAAGAAAAAGCCAGAATTACATGGGAAACGCAGAAAAGTCACTTTTAATAGTTTTGTGCATTACAGCCAAACTAAGTGACAGAGCCACACAAAACCACTCTATAATGTACAAGTCGCCGCTGTGAGGCTTCCTGAGGTGGAAACTGGCACATAGGTGCTTCTGGAAGAGAATGGCAGCTTGTGTGAAAAAGCTTGTTTTCTCAGCCTGAGAAGCTCATTCGGCACACTTAGGTGGAAAAACACCAAAGTCCCACAGAATTGCATGTGAAACAAGAAAAAGCCAGAATTACATGGGAAACGCAGAAAAGTCACTTTTAATAGTTTTGTGCATTACAGCCAAACTAAGTGACAGAGCCACACAAATCCACTCTATAATGTACAAGTCGCCGCTGTGAGGCTTCCTGAGGTGGAAACTGGCACATAGGTGCTTCTGGAAGAGAATGGAAGCTTGTGTGAAAAAGCTTGTTTTTTCAGCCTGAGAAGCTCATTCGGCACACTTAGGTGGAAAAACACCAAAGTCCCACAGAATTGCATGTGAAACAAGAAAAAGCCAGAATTACATGGGAAACGCAGAAAAGTCACTTTTAATAGTTTTGTGCATTACAGCCAAACTAAGTGACAGAGCCACACAAAACCACTCTATAATGTACAAGTCGCCACTGTGAGGCTTCCTGAGGTGGAAACTGGCACATAGGTGCTTCTGGAAGAGAATGGCAGCTTGTGTGAAAAAGCTTGTTTTCTCAGCCTGAGAAGCTCATCCGGCACACTTAGGTGGAAAAACACCAAAGTCCCACAGAATTGCATGTGAAACAAGAAAAAGCCAGAATTACATGGGAAACGCAGAAAAGTCACTTTTAATAGTTTTGTGCATTACAGCCAAACTAAGTGACAGAGCCACACAAAACCACTCTATAATGTACAAGTCGCCGCTGTGAGGCTTCCTGAGGTGGAAACTGGCACATAGGTGCTTCTGGAAGAGAATGGCAGCTTGTGTGAAAAAGCTTGTTTTCTCAGCCTGAGAAGCTCATTCGGCACACTTAGGTGGAAAAACACCAAAGTCCCACAGAATTGCATGTGAAACAAGAAAAAGCCAGAATTACATGGGAAACGCAGAAAAGTCACTTTTAATAGTTTTGTGCATTAAAGCCAAACTAAGTGACAGAGCCACACAAAACCACTCTATAATGTACAAGTCGCCGCTGTGAGGCTTCCTGAGGTGGAAACTGGCACATAGGTGCTTCTGGAAGAGAATGGCAGCTTGTGTGAAAAAGCTTGTTTTTTCAGCCTGAGAAGCTCATTCGGCACACTTAGGTAGAAAAACACCAAAGTCCCACAGAATTGCATGTGAAACAAGAAAAAGCCAGAATTACATGGGAAACGCAGAAAAGTCACTTTTAATAGTTTTGTGCATTACAGCCAAACTAAGTGACAAAGCCACACAAAACCACTCTATAATGTACAAGTCGCCGCTGTGAGGCTTCCTGAGGTGGAAACTGGCACATAGGTGCTTCTGGAAGAGAATGGCAGCTTGTGTGAAAAAGCTTGTTTTCTCAGCCTGAGAAGCTCATTCGGCACACTTAGGTGGAAAAACACCAAAGTCCCACAGAATTGCATGTGAAACAAGAAAAAGCCAGAATTACATGGGAAACGCAGAAAAGTCACTTTTAATAGTTTTGTGCATTACAGCCAAACTAAGTGACAGAGCCACACAAAACCACTCTATAATGTACAAGTCGCCGCTCTGAAGCTTCCTGAGGTGGAAACTGGCAGATAGGTGCTTCTGGAAGAGATTGGCAGCTTGTGTGAAAAAGCTTGTTTTCTCAGCCTGAGAAGCTCATTTGGCACACTTAGGTGGAAAAACACCAAAGTCCCACAGAATTGCATGTGAAACAACAAAAAGCCAGAATTACATGGGAAACGCAGAAAAGTCACTTTTAATAGTTTTGTGCATTACAGCCAAACTAAGTGAGAGAGCCACACCAAACCACTTCATCCATCACTTCAAGTATGCCACTGTGAAGCTTGCAAGTCCAGAATGAATTATTCTGTGGTCAAGTGATCCCTCTTTTATGAAAAAGCGTAACTCATTTTAACACAGAAAAAAAAACACTCTGTAATGTACAAGTCGCCGCTGTGAAGCTTCCTGAGGTGGAAACTGGCACATAGGTGCTTCTGGAAGAGAATGGCAGCTTGTGTGAAAAAGCTTGTTTTCTCAGACTGAGAAGCTCATTCGGCACACTTAGGTGGAAAAACACCAAAGTCCCACAGAATTGCATGTGAAACAAGAAAAAGCCAGAATTACATGGGAAATGCAAAAAGTCACTTTTAATAGTTTTGTGCATTACAGCCAAACTAAGTGAGGGAGCAACACCAAACCACTCTATAATGTACAAGTCGCCGCTGTGAGGCTTCCTGAGGTGGAAACTGGCAGATAGGTGCTTCTGGAAGAGAATGGCAGCTTGTGTGAAAAAGCTTGTTTTCTCAGATTGAGAAGCTCATTCGGCACACTTAGGTGGAAAAACACCAAAGTCCCACAGAATTGCATGTGAAACAAGAAAAAGCCAGAATTACATGGGAAACGCAGAAAAGTCACTTTTAATAGTTTTGTGCATTACAGCCAAACTAAGTGAGGGAGCAACACCAAACCACTCTATAATGTACAAGTCGCCGCTGTGAGGCTTCCTGAGGTGGAAACTGGCAGATAGGTGCTTCTGGAAGAGAATGGCAGCTTGTGTGAAAAAGCTTGTTTTCTCAGACTGAGAAGCTCATTCGGCACACTTAGGTGGAAAAACACCAAAGTCCCACAGAATTGCATGTGAAACAAGAAAAAGCCAGAATTACATGGGAAACGCAAAAAAGTCACTTTTACTAGTTTTGTGCATTACAGCCAAACTAAGTGAGGGAGCAACACCAAACCACTCTATAATGTACAAGTCGCTGCTGTGAAGCTTCCTGAGGTGGAAACTGGCAGATAGGTGCTTCTGGAAGAGAATGGCAGCTTGTGTGAAAAGGCTTGTTTTCTCAGCCTGAGAAGCTCATTTGGCAAACTTAGGTGGAAAAACACCAAAGTCCCACAGAATTGCATGTGAAACAAGAAAAAGCCAGAATTACATAGGAAACGCAAAAAAGTCACTTTTAATAGTTTTGTGCATTACAGCCAAACTACGTGAGGGAGCAACACCAAACCACTCTATAATGTACAAGTCACCGCCTGTGAAGCTTCCTGAGGTGGAAACTGTCAGATAGGTGCTTCTGGAAGAGAATGGCAGCTTGTGTGAAAAAGCTTGTTTTCTCAGACTGAGAAGCTCATTCGGCACACTTAGGTGGAAAAACACCAAAGTCCCACAGAATTGCATGTGAAACAAGAAACAGCCAAAATTACATGGGAAACGCAAAAAAGTCACTTTTAATAGTTTTGTGCATTACAGCCAAACTAAGTGAGAGAGCCACACCAAGCCACTTCATCCATCACTTCAAGTATGCCACCGTGAAGCTTTGCAAGTCCAGAATGAATTATTCTGTGGTCAAGTGTGCCCTCTTTTGTCGAAAAAGCGTAACTGCATTTTGAACACAGAAAAAAAAACACTCTGTAATGTACAATTCGCTGCTATGAAGCTTCCTGAGGTGGAAACTGGCACATAGGTGCTTCTGGAAGAGAATGGCAGCTTGTGTGAAAAAGCTTGTTTTCTCAGCCTGAGAAGCTCATTTGGCAAACTTAGGTGGAAAAACACCAAAGTCCCACAGAATTGCATGTGAAACAAGAAAAAGCCAGAATTACATGGGAAACGCAAAAAGTCACTTTTAATAGTTTTGTGCATTACAGCCAAACTAAGTGAGGGAGCAACACCAAACCACTCTATAATGTACAAGTCACCGCTGTGAAGCTTCCTGAGGTGGAAACTGTCAGATAGGTGCTTCTGGAAGAGAATGGCAGCTTGTGTGAAAAAGCTTGTTTTCTCAGACTGAGAAGCTCATTCGGCACACTTAGGTGGAAAAACACCAAAGTCCCACAGAATTGCATGTGAAACAAGAAACAGCCAAAATTACATGGGAAACGCAAAAAAGTCACTTTTAATAGTTTTGTGCATTACAGCCAAACTAAGTGAGAGAGCCACACCAAGCCACTTCATCCATCACTTCAAGTATGCCACCGTGAAGCTTTGCAAGTCCAGAATGAATTATTCTGTGGTCAAGTGTGCCCTCTTTTGTCGAAAAAGCGTAACTGCATTTTGAACACAGAAAAAAAAACACTCTGTAATGTACAATTCGCTGCTATGAAGCTTCCTGAGGTGGAAACTGGCACATAGGTGCTTCTGGAAGAGAATGGCAGCTTGTGTGAAAAAGCTTGTTTTCTCAGACTGAGAAGCTCATTCGGCACACTTAGGTGGAAAAACACCAAAGTCCCACAGAATTGCATGTGAAACAAGAAAAAGCCAGAATTACATGGGAAATGCAAAAAGTCACTTTTAATAGTTTTGTGCATTACAGCCAAACTAAGTGAGGGAGCAACACCACACCACTCTATAATGTACAAGTGGCCGCTGTGAAGCTTCCTGAGGTGGAAACTGGCAGATAGGTGCTTCTGGAAGAGAATGGCAGCTTGTGTGAAAAAGCTTGTTTTCTCAGATTGAGAAGCTCATTCGGCACACTTAGGTGGAAAAACACCAAAGTCCCACAGAATTGCATGTGAAACAAGAAAAAGCCAGAATTACATGGGAAACGCAGAAAAGTCACTTTTAATAGTTTTGTGCATTACAGCCAAACTAAGTGAGGGAGCAACACCAAACCACTCTATAATGTACAAGTCGCCGCTGTGAAGCTTCCTGAGGTGGAAACTGGCAGATAGGTGCTTCTGGAAGAGATTGGCAGCTTGTGTGAAAAAGCTTGTTTTCTCAGCCTGAGAAGCTCATTTGGCACACTTAGGTGGAAAAACACCAAAGTCCCACAGAATTGCATGTGAAACAAGAAAAAGCCAGAATTACATGGGAAACGCAAAAAAGTCACTTTTAATAGTTTTGTGCATTACAGCCTAACTGAGTGAGAGAGCCACACCAAACCACTCTATAATGTACAAGTCGCCGCTGTGAAGCTTCCTGAGGTGGAAACTGGCAGATAGGTGCTTCTGGAAGAGAATGGCAGCTTGTGTGAAAAAGCTTGTTTTCTCAGACTGAGAAGCTCATTCGGCACACTTAGGTGGAAAAAACACCAAAGTCCCACAGAATTGCATGTGAAACAAGAAAAAGCCAGAATTACATGGGAAACGCAAAAAAGTCACTTTTACTAGTTTTGTGCATTACAGCCAAACTAAGTGAGGGAGCAACACCAAATCACTCTATAATGTACAAGTCGCCGCTGTGAAGCTTCCTGAGGTGGAAACTGGCAGATAGGTGCTTCTGGAAGAGAATGGCAGCTTGTGTGAAAAGGCTTGTTTTCTCAGCCTGAGAAGCTCATTTGGCAAACTTAGGTGGAAAAACACCAAAGTCCCACAGAATTGCATGTGAAACAAGAAAAAGCCAGAATTACATGGGAAACGCAAAAAAGTCACTTTTAATAGTTTTGTGCATTACAGCCAAACTAAGTGAGGGAGCAACACCAAACCACTCTATAATGTACAAGTCACCGCTGTGAAGCTTCCTGAGGTGGAAACTGTCAGATAGGTGCTTCTGGAAGAGAATGGCAGCTTGTGTGAAAAAGCTTGTTTTCTCAGACTGAGAAGCTCATTCGGCACACTTAGGTGGAAAAACACCAAAGTCCCACAGAATTGCATGTGAAACAAGAAACAGCCAAAATTACATGGGAAACGCAAAAAGTCACTTTTAATAGTTTTGTGCATTACAGCCAAACTAAGTGAGAGAGCCACACCAAGCCACTTCATCCATCACTTCAAGTATGCCACCGTGAAGCTTTGCAAGTCCAGAATGAATTATTCTGTGGTCAAGTGTGCCCTCTTTTGTCGAAAAAGCGTAACTGCATTTTGAACACAGAAAAAAAAACACTCTGTAATGTACAATTCGCTGCTATGAAGCTTCCTGAGGTGGAAACTGGCACATAGGTGCTTCTGGAAGAGAATGGCAGCTTGTGTGAAAAAGCTTGTTTTCTCAGACTGAGAAGCTCATTCGGCACACTTAGGTGGAAAAACACCAAAGTCCCACAGAATTGCATGTGAAACAAGAAAAAGCCAGAATTACATGGGAAACGCAAAAAGTCACTTTTACTAGTTTTGTGCATTACAGCAAAACTAAGTGAGGGAGCAACACCAAACCACTCTATAATGTACAAGTCGCTGCTGTGAAGCTTCCTGAGGTGGAAACTGGCAGATAGGTGCTTCTGGAAGAGAATGGCAGCTTGTGTGAAAAAGCTTGTTTTCTCAGCCTGAGAAGCTCATTTGGCACACTTAGGTGGAAAAACACCAAAGTCCCACAGAATTGCATGTGAAACAAGAAAAAGCCAGAATTACATGGGAAACGCAAAAAAGTCACTTTTAATAGTTTTGTGCATTACAGCCAAACTAAGTGAGAGAGCCACACCAAACCACTCTATAATGTCCAAGTCGCCGCTGTGAAGCTTCCTGAGGTGGAAACTGGCAGATATGTGCTTCTGGAAGAGAATGGCAGCTTGTGTGAAAAAGCTTGTTTTCTCAGACTGAGAAGCTCATTCGGCACACTTAGGTGGAAAAACACCAAAGACCCACATAATTGCATGTGAAACAAGAAACAGCCAGAATTACATGGGAAACGCAAAAAAGTCACTTTTAATAGTTTTGTGCATTACAGCCAAACTAAGTGAGGGAGCAACACCAAACCACTCTATAATGTACAAGTCGCCGCTGTGAAGCTCTCTGAGGTGGAAACTGGCAGATAGGTGCTTCTGGAAGAGATTGGCAGCTTGTGTGAAAAAGCTTGTTTTCTCAGCCTGAGAAGCTCATTCGGCACACTTAGGTGGAAAAACATCAAAGTCCCACAGAATTGCATGTGAAACAACAAAAAGCCAGAATTACATGGGAAACGCAGAAAAGTCACTTTTAATAGTTTTGTGCATTACAGCCAAACTAAGTGAGAGAGCCACACCAAGCCACTTCATCCATCACTTCAAGTATGCCACTGTGAAGCTTTGCAAGTCCAGAATGAATTATTCTGTGGTCAAGTGTGCCCTATTTTGTCGAAAAAGCGTAACTGCATTTTGAACACAGAAAAAAAAAACACTCTGTAATGTACAAGTCGCCGCTGTGAAGCTTCCTGAGGTGGAAACTGGCACATAGGTGCTTCTGGAAGAGAATGGCAGCTTGTGTGAAAAAGCTTGTTTTCTCAGACTGAGAAGCTCATTCGGCACACTTAGATGGAAAAACACCAAAGTCCCACAGAATTGCATGTGAAACAAGAAAAAGCCAGAATTACATGGGAAATGCAAAAAAGTCACTTTTAATAGTTTTGTGCAGTACAGCCAAACTAAGTGAGGGAGCAACACCACACCACTCTATAATGTACAAGTCGCCGCTGTGAAGCTTCCTGAGGTGGAAACTGGCAAATAGGTGCTTCTGGAAGAGAATGGCAGCTTGTGTGAAAAAGCTTGTTTTCTCAGCCTGAGAAGCTCATTCGGCACACTTAGGTGGAAAAACACCAAAGTCCCACAGAATTGCATGTGAAACAAGAAAAAGCCAGAATTACATGGGAAACGCAGAAAAGTCACTTTTAATAGTTTTGTGCATTACAGCCAAACTAAGTGAGGGAGCAACACCAAACCACTCTATAATGTACAAGTCGCCGCTGTGAAGCTTCCTGAGGTGGAAACTGGCAGATAGGTGCTTCTGGAAGAGATTGGCAGCTTGTGTGAAAAAGCTTGTTTTCTCAGCCTGAGAAGCTCATTTGGCACAATTAGGTGGAAAAACACCAAAGTCCCACAGAATTGCATGTGAAACAAGAAAAAGCCAGAATTACATGGGAAATGCAAAAAAGTCACTTTTAATAGTTTTGTGCACTACAGCCAAACTAAGTGAGAGAGCCACACCAAGCCACTTCATCCATCACTTCAAGTATGCCACTGTGAAGCTTTGCAAGTCCAGAATGAATTATTCTGTGGTCAAGTGTGCCCTCTTTTGTCGAAAAAACGTAACTGCATTTTGAACACAGAAAAAAAAAACACTCTGTAATGTACAAGTCGCCGCTGTGACGCTTCCTGAGGTGGAAACTGGCACATAGGTGCTTCTGGAAGAGAATGGCAGCTTGTGTGAAAAAGCTTGTTTTCTCAGACTGAGAAGCTCATTCGGCACACTTAGGTGGAAAAACACCAAAGTCCCACAGAATTGGATGTGAAACAAGAAAAAGCCAGAATTACATGGGAAATGCAAAAAAGTCACTTTTAATAGTTTTGTGCAGTACAGCCAAACTAAGTGAGGGAGCAACACCACACCACTCTATAATGTACAAGTCGCCGCTGTGAAGCTTCCTGAGGTGGAAACTGGCAAATAGGTGCTTCTGGAAGAGAATGGCAGCTTGTGTGAAAAAGCTTGTTTTCTCAGCCTGAGAAGCTCATTCGGCACACTTAGGTGGAAAAACACCAAAGTCCCACAGAATTGCATGTGAAACAAGAAAAAGCCAGAATTACATGGGAAACGCAGAAAAGTCACTTTTAATAGTTTTGTGCATTACAGCCAAACTAAGTGAGGGAGCAACACCAAACCACTCTATAATGTACAAGTCGCCGCTGTGAAGCTTCGTGAGGTGGAAACTGGCAGATAGGTGCTTCTGGAAGAGAATGGCAGCTTGTGTGAAAAAGCTTGTTTTCTCAGACTGAGAAGCTCATTCGGCACACTTAGGTGGAAAAACACCAAAGTCCCACAGAATTGCATGTGAAACAAGAAAAAGCCAGAATTACATGGGAAACGCAAAAAAGTCACTTTTACTAGTTTTGTGCATTACAGCCAAACTAAGTGAGGGAGCAACACCAAACCACTCTATAATGTACAAGTCGCTGCTGTGAAGCTTCCTGAGGTGGAAACTGGCAGATAGGTGCTTCTGGAAGAGAATGGCAGCTTGTGTGAAAAAGCTTGTTTTCTCAGCCTGAGAAGCTAATTTGGCACACTTAGGTGGAAAAACACCAAAGTCCCACAGAATTGCATGTGAAACAAGAAAAAGCCAGAATTACATGGGAAACGCAAAAAAGTCACTTTTAATAGTTTTGTGCATTACAGCCAAACTAAGTGAGAGAGCCACACCAAACCGCTCTATAATGTACAAGTCGCCGCTGTGAAGCTTCCTGAGGTGGAAACTGGCAGATATGTGCTTCTGGAAGAGAATGGCAGCTTGTGTGAAAAAGCTTTTTTTCTCAGACTGAGAAGCTCATTCGGCACACTTAGGTGGAAAAACACCAAAGTCCCACATAATTGCATGTGAAACAAGAAACAGCCAGAATTACATGGGAAACGCAAAAAAGTCACTTTTAATAGTTTTGTGCATTACAGCCAAACTAAGTGAGGGAGCAACACCAAACCACTCTATAATGTACAAGTCACCGCTGTGAAGCTTCCTGAGGTGGAAACTGTCAGATAGGTGCTTCTGGAAGAGAATGGCAGCTTGTGTGAAAAAGCTTGTTTTCTCAGACTGAGAAGCTCATTCGGCACACTTAGGTGGAAAAACACCAAAGTCCCACAGAATTGCATGTGAAACAAGAAACAGCCAAAATTACATGGGAAACGCAAAAAAGTCACTTTTAATAGTTTTGTGCATTACAGCCAAACTAAGTGAGAGAGCCACACCAAGCCACTTCATCCATCACTTCAAGTATGCCACCGTGAAGCTTTGCAAGTCCAGAATGAATTATTCTGTGGTCAAGTGTGCCCTCTTTTGTCGAAAAAGCGTAACTGCATTTTGAACACAGAAAAAAAAAACACTCTGTAATGTACAATTCGCTGCTATGAAGCTTCCTGAGGTGGAAACTGGCACATAGGTGCTTCTGGAAGAGAATGGCAGCTTGTGTGAAAAAGCTTGTTTTCTCAGACTGAGAAGCTCATTCGGCACACTTAGGTGGAAAAACACCAAAGTCCCACAGAATTGCATGTGAAACAAGAAAAAGCCAGAATTACATGGGAAACGCAAAAAAGTCACTTTTACTAGTTCTGTGCATTACAGCAAAACTAAGTGAGGGAGCAACACCAAACCACTCTATAATGTACAAGTCGCTGCTGTGAAGCTTCCTGAGGTGGAAACTGGCAGATAGGTGCTTCTGGAAGAGAATGGCAGCTTGTGTGAAAAAGCTTGTTTTCTCAGCCTGAGAAGCTCATTTGGCACACTTAGGTGGAAAAACACCAAAGTCCCACAGAATTGCATGTGAAACAAGAAAAAGCCAGAATTACATGGGAAACGCAGAAAAGTCACTTTTAATAGTTTTGTGCATTACAGCCAAACTAAGTGAGGGAGCAACACCAAACCACTCTATAATGTACAAGTCGCCGCTGTGAAGCTTCCTGAGGTGGAAACTGGCAGATAGGTGCTTCTGGAAGAGATTGGCAGCTTGTGTGAAAAAGCTTGTTTTCTCAGCCTGAGAAGCTCATTTGGCACAATTAGGTGGAAAAACACCAAAGTCCCACAGAATTGCATGTGAAACAAGAAAAGCCAGAATTACATGGGAAATGCAAAAAAGTCACTTTTAATAGTTTTGTGCACTACAGCCAAACTAAGTGAGAGAGCCACACCAAGCCACTTCATCCATCACTTCAAGTATGCCACTGTGAAGCTTTGCAAGTCCAGAATGAATTATTCTGTGGTCAAGTGTGCCCTCTTTTGTCGAAAAACGTAACTGCATTTTGAACACAGAAAAAAAAAACACTCTGTAATGTACAAGTCGCCGCTGTGACGCTTCCTGAGGTGGAAACTGGCACATAGGTGCTTCTGGAAGAGAATGGCAGCTTGTGTGAAAAAGCTTGTTTTCTCAGACTGAGAAGCTCATTCGGCACACTTAGGTGGAAAAACACCAAAGTCCCACAGAATTGGATGTGAAACAAGAAAAAGCCAGAATTACATGGGAAATGCAAAAAAGTCACTTTTAATAGTTTTGTGCAGTACAGCCAAACTAAGTGAGGGAGCAACACCACACCACTCTATAATGTACAAGTCGCCGCTGTGAAGCTTCCTGAGGTGGAAACTGGCAAATAGGTGCTTCTGGAAGAGAATGGCAGCTTGTGTGAAAAAGCTTGTTTTCTCAGCCTGAGAAGCTCATTCGGCACACTTAGGTGGAAAAACACCAAAGTCCCACAGAATTGCATGTGAAACAAGAAAAAGCCAGAATTACATGGGAAACGCAGAAAAGTCACTTTTAATAGTTTTGTGCATTACAGCCAAACTAAGTGAGGGAGCAACACCAAACCACTCTATAATGTACAAGTCGCCGCTGTGAAGCTTCCTGAGGTGGAAACTGGCAGATAGGTGCTTCTGGAAGAGAATGGCAGCTTGTGTGAAAAAGCTTGTTTTCTCAGCCTGAGAAGCTCATTTGGCACACTTAGGTGGAAAAACACCAAAGTCCCACAGAATTGCATGTGAAACAAGAAAAAGCCAGAATTACATGGGAAACGCAGAAAAGTCACTTTTAATAGTTTTGTGCATTACAGCCAAACTAAGTGAGGGAGCAACACCAAACCACTCTATAATGTACAAGTCGCCGCTGTGAAGCTTCCTGAGGTGGAAACTGGCAGATAGGTGCTTCTGGAAGAGATTGGCAGCTTGTGTGAAAAAGCTTGTTTTCTCAGCCTGAGAAGCTCATTTGGCACAATTAGGTGGAAAAACACCAAAGTCCCACAGAATTGCATGTGAAACAAGAAAAAGCCAGAATTACATGGGAAATGCAAAAAAGTCACTTTTAATAGTTTTGTGCACTACAGCCAAACTAAGTGAGAGAGCCACACCAAGCCACTTCATCCATCACTTCAAGTATGCCACTGTGAAGCTTTGCAAGTCCAGAATGAATTATTCTGTGGTCAAGTGTGCCCTCTTTTGTCGAAAAAACGTAACTGCATTTTGAACACAGAAAAAAAAAAACACTCTGTAATGTACAAGTCGCCGCTGTGACGCTTCCTGAGGTGGAAACTGGCACATAGGTGCTTCTGGAAGAGAATGGCAGCTTGTGTGAAAAAGCTTGTTTTCTCAGACTGAGAAGCTCATTCGGCACACTTAGGTGGAAAAACACCAAAGTCCCACAGAATTGGATGTGAAACAAGAAAAAGCCAGAATTACATGGGAAATGCAAAAAAGTCACTTTTAATAGTTTTGTGCAGTACAGCCAAACTAAGTGAGGGAGCAACACCACACCACTCTATAATGTACAAGTCGCCGCTGTGAAGCTTCCTGAGGTGGAAACTGGCAAATAGGTGCTTCTGGAAGAGAATGGCAGCTTGTGTGAAAAAGCTTGTTTTCTCAGCCTGAGAAGCTCATTCGGCACACTTAGGTGGAAAAACACCAAAGTCCCACAGAATTGCATGTGAAACAAGAAAAAGCCAGAATTACATGGGAAACGCAGAAAAGTCACTTTTAATAGTTTTGTGCATTACAGCCAAACTAAGTGAGGGAGCAACACCAAACCACTCTATAATGTACAAGTCGCCGCTGTGAAGCTTCCTGAGGTGGAAACTGGCAGATAGGTGCTTCTGGAAGAGATTGGCAGCTTGTGTGAAAAAGCTTGTTTTCTCAGCCTGAGAAGTTCATTTGGCACACTTAGGTGGAAAAACACCAAAGTCCCACAGAATTGCATTTGAAACAAGAAAAAGCCAGAATTACATGGGAAACGCAAAAAAGTCACTTTTAATAGTTTTGTGCACTACAGCCAAACTAAGTGAGAGAGCCACACCAAGCCACTTCATCCATCACTGCAAGTATGCCACTGTGAAGCTTTGCAAGTCCAGAATGAATTATTCTGTGGTCAAGTGTGCCCTCTTTTGTCGAAAAAACGTAACTGCATTTTGAACACAGAAAAAAAAACCACTCTGTAATGTACAAGTCGCCGCTGTGAAGCTTCCTGAGGTGGAAACTGGCACATAGGTGCTTCTGGAAGAGAATGGCAGCTTGTGTGAAAAAGCTTGTTTTCTCAGACTGAGAAGCTCATTCGGCACACTTAGGTGGAAAAACACCAAAGTCCCACAGAATTGGATGTGAAACAAGAAAAAGCCAGAATTACATGGGAAATGCAAAAAGTCACTTTTAATAGTTTTGTGCATTATAGCCAAACTAAGTGAGGGAGCAACACCACACCACTCTACAATGTACAAGTCGCCGCTGTGAAGATTCCTGAGGTGGAAACTGGCAGATAGGTGCTTCTGGAAGAGAATGGCAGCTTGTGTGAAAAAGCTTGTTTTCTCAGCCTGAGAAGCTCATTCGGCACACTTAGGTGGAAAAACACCAAAGTCCCACAGAATTGCATGTGAAACAAGAAAAAGCCAGAATTACATGGGAAACGCAGAAAAGTCACTTTTAATAGTTTTGTGCATTACAGCCAAACTAAGTGAGGGAGCAACACCAAACCACTCTATAATGTACAAGTCGCCGCTGTGAAGCTTCCTGAGGTGGAAACTGGCAGATAGGTGCTTCTGGAAGAGATTGGCAGCTTGTGTGAAAAAGCTTGTTTTCTCAGCCTGAGAAGTTCATTTGGCACACTTAGGTGGAAAAACACCAAAGTCCCACAGAATTGCATTTGAAACAAGAAAAAGCCAGAATTACATGGGAAACGCAAAAAAGTCACTTTTAATAGTTTTGTGCACTACAGCCAAACTAAGTGAGAGAGCCACACCAAGCCACTTCATCCATCACTGCAAGTATGCCACTGTGAAGCTTTGCAAGTCCAGAATGAATTATTCTGTGGTCAAGTGTGCCCTCTTTTGTCGAAAAAACGTAACTGCATTTTGAACACAGAAAAAAAAAACACTCTGTAATGTACAAGTCGCCGCTGTGAAGCTTCCTGAGGTGGAAACTGGCACATAGGTGCTTCTGGAAGAGAATGGCAGCTTGTGTGAAAAAGCTTGTTTTCTCAGACTGAGAAGCTCATTCGGCACACTTAGGTGGAAAAACACCAAAGTCCCACAGAATTGGATGTGAAACAAGAAAAAGCCAGAATTACATGGGAAATGCAAAAAAGTCACTTTTAATAGTTTTGTGCATTATAGCCAAACTAAGTGAGGGAGCAACACCACACCACTCTACAATGTACAAGTCGCCGCTGTGAAGATTCCTGAGGTGGAAACTGGCAGATAGGTGCTTCTGGAAGAGAATGGCAGCTTGTGTGAAAAAGCTTGTTTTCTCAGCCTGAGAAGCTCATTCGGCACACTTAGGTGGAAAAACACCAAAGTCCCACAGAATTGCATGTGAAACAAGAAAAAGCCAGAATTACATGGGAAACGCAGAAAAGTCACTTTTAATAGTTTTGTGCATTACAGCCAAACTAAGTGAGGGAGCAACACCAAACCACTCTATAATGTACAAGTCGCCGCTGTGAAGCTTCCTGAGGTGAAAACTGGCAGATAGGTGCTTCTGGAAGAGAATGGCAGCTTGTGTGAAAAAGCTTGTTTTCTCAGACTGAGAAGCTCATTCGGCACACTTAGGTGGAAAAACACCAAAGTCCCACAGAATTGCATGTGAAACAAGAAAAAGCCAGAATTACATGGGAAACGCAAAAAAGTCACTTTTACTAGTTTTGTGCATTACAGCCAAACTAAGTGACAGAGCCACACAAAACCACTCTATAATGTACAAGTCGCCGCTGTGAAGCTTCCTGAGGTGGAAACTGGCAGATAGGTGCTTCTGGAAGAGAATGGCAGCTTGTGTGAAAAAGCTTGTTTTCTCAGCCTGAGAAGCTCATTCGGCACACTTAGGTGGAAAAACACCAAAGTCCCACAGAATTGCATGTGAAACAAGAAAAAGCCAGAATTACATGGGAAACGCAGAAAAGTCACTTTTAATAGTTTTGTGCATTACAGCAAAACTAAGTGAGGGAGCAACACCAAACCACTCTATAATGTACAAGTCGCCGCTGTGAAGCTTCCTGAGGTGGAAACTGGCAGATAGGTGCTTCTGGAAGAGATTGGCAGCTTGTGTGTAAAAAGCTTGTTTTCTCAGCCTGAGAAGCTCATTTGGCACACTTAGGTGGAAAAACACCAAAGTCCCACAGAATTGCATGTGAAACAAGAAAAAGCCAGAATTACATGGGAAACGCAAAAAAGTCACTTTTACTAGTTTTGTGCATTACAGCCAAACTAAGTGAGGGAGCAACACCAAACCACTCTATAATGTACAAGTCGCCGCTGTGAAGCTCTCTGAGCTGGAAACTGGCAGATAGGTGCTTCTGGAAGAGATTGGCAGCTTGTGTGAAAAAGCTTGTTTTCTCAGCCTGAGAAGCTCATTTGGCACACTTAGGTGGAAAAACACCAAAGTCCCACAGAATTGCATGTGAAACAAGAAACAGCCAGAATTACATGGGAAACGCAAAAAAGGTCACTTTTAATAGTTTTGTGCATTACAGCCAAACTAAGTGAGAGAGCCACACCAAGCCACTTCATCCATCACTTCAAGTATGCCACTGTGAAGCTTTGCAAGTCCAGAATGAATTATTCTGTGGTCAAGTGTGCCCTCTTTTGTCGAAAAAGCGTAACTGCATTTTGAACACAGAAAAAAAAAAACAATCTGTAATGTAGAAGTCGCCGCTGTGAAGCTTCCTGAGGTGGAAACTGGCACATAGGTGCTTCTGGAAGAGAATGGCAGCTTGTGTGAAAAAGCTTGTTTTCTCAGACTGAGAAGCTCATTCGGCACACTTAGGTGGAAAAACACCAAAGTCCCACAGAATTGCATGTGAAACAAGAAAAAGACAGAATTACATGGGAAACGCAGAAAAGTCACTTTTAATAGTTTTGTGCATTACAGCCAAACTAAGTGACAGAGCCACACAAAACCACTCTATAATGTACAAGTCGCCGCTGTGAGGCTTCCTGAGGTGGAAACTGGCACATAGGTGCTTCTGGAAGAGAATGGCAGCTTGTGTGAAAAAGCTTGTTTTCTCAGCCTGAGAAGCTCATTCGGCACACTTAGGTGGAAAAACACCAAAGTCCCACAGAATTGCATGTGAAACAAGAAAAAGCCAGAATTACATGGGAAACGCAGAAAAGTCACTTTTAATAGTTTTGTGCATTACAGCCAAACTAAGTGACAGAGCCACACAAATCCACTCTATAATGTACAAGTCGCCGCTGTGAGGCTTCCTGAGGTGGAAACTGGCACATAGGTGCTTCTGGAAGAGAATGGCAGCTTGTGTGAAAAAGCTTGTTTTCTCAGCCTGAGAAGCTCATTCGGAACACTTAGGTGGAAAAACACCAAAGTCCCACAGAATTGCATGTGAAACAAGAAAAAGCCAGAATTACATGGGAAACGCAGAAAAGTCACTTTTAATAGTTTTGTGCATTATAGCCAAACTAAGTGACAGAGCCACACAAAACCACTCTATAATGTACAAGTCGCCGCTGTGAGGCTTCCTGACGTGGAAACTGGCACATAGGTGCTTCTGGAAGAGAATGGCAGCTTGTGTGAAAAAGCTTGTTTTCTCAGCCTGAGAAGCTCATTCGGAACACTTAGGTGGAAAAACACCAAAGTCCCACAGAATTGCATGTGAAACAAGAAAAAGCCAGAATTACATAGGAAACGCAAAAAAGTCACTTTTAATAGTTTTGTGCATTACAGCCTAACTGAGTGAGAGAGCCACACCAAATCCACTCTATAATGTACAAGTCACCGCTGTGAGGCTTCCTGAGGTGGAAACTGGCACATAGGTGCTTCTGGAAGAGAATGGCAGCTTGTGTGAAAAAGCTTGTTTTCTCAGCCTGAGAAGCTCATTCGGAACACTTAGGTGGAAAAACACCAAAGTCCCACAGAATTGCATGTGAAACAAGAAACAGGCAGAATTACATGGGAAACGCAAAAAAGTCACTTTTAATAGTTTTGTGCATTACAGCCTAACTGAGTGAGAGAGCCACACCAAACCACTCTATAATGTACAAGTCGCCGCTGTGAAGCTTCCTGAGGTGGAAACTGGCAGATAGGTGCTTCTGGAAGAGAATGGCAGCTTGTGTGAAAAAGCTTGTTTTCTCAGACTGAGAAGCTCATTCGGCACACTTAGGTGGAAAAACACCAAAGTCCCACAGAATTGCATGTGAAACAAGAAAAAGCCAGAATTACATGGGAAACGCAAAAAAGTCACTTTTACTAGTTTTGTGCATTACAGCCAAACTAAGTGAGGGAGCAACACCAAACCACTCTATAATGTACAAGTCGCCGCTCTGAAGCTTCCTGAGGTGGAAACTGGCAGATAGGTGCTTCTGGAAGAGATTGGCAGCTTGTGTGAAAAAGCTTGTTTTCTCAGCCTGAGAAGCTCATTTGGCACACTTAGGTGGAAAAATACCAAAGTCCCACAGAATTGCATGTGAAACAACAAAAAGCCAGAATTACATGGGAAACGCAGAAAAGTCACTTTTAATAGTTTTGTGCATTACAGCCAAACTAAGTGAGAGAGCCACACCAAGCCACTTCATCCATCACTTCAAGTATGCCACTGTGAAGCTTTGCAAGTCCAGAATGAATTATTCTGTGGTCAAGTGTGCCCTCTTTTGTCGAAAAAGCGTAAATGCATTTTGAACACAGAAAAAAAAAAACACTCTGTAATGTACAAGTCGCCGCTGTGAAGCTTCCTGAGGTGGAAACTGGCACATAGGTGCTTCTGGAAGAGAATGGCAGCTTGTGTGAAAAAGCTTGTTTTCTCAGACTGAGAAGCTCATTCGGCACACTTAGGTGGAAAAACACCAAAGTCCCACAGAATTGCATGTGAAACAAGAAAAAGCCAGAATTACATGGGAAATGCAAAAAAGTCACTTTTAATAGTTTTGTGCATTACAGCCAAACTAAGTGAGGGAGCAACACCACACCACTCTATAATGTACAAGTCGCCGCTGTGAAGCTTCCTGAGGTGGAAACTGGCAGATAGGTGCTTCTGGAAGAGAATGGCAGCTTGTGTGAAAAAGCTTGTTTTCTCAGATTGAGAAGCTCATTCGGCACACTTAGGTGGAAAAACACCAAAGTCCCACAGAATTGCATGTGAAACAAGAAAAAGCCAGAATTACATGGGAAACGCAGAAAAGTCACTTTTAATAGTTTTGTGCATTACAGCCAAACTAAGTGAGGGAGCAACACCAAACCACTCTATAATGTACAAGTCGCCGCTGTGAAGCTTCCTGAGGTGGAAACTGGCAGATAGGTGCTTCTGGAAGAGATTGGCAGCTTGTGTGAAAAAGCTTGTTTTCTCAGCCTGAGAAGCTCATTTGGCACACTTAGGTGGAAAAACACCAAAGTCCCACAGAATTGCATGTGAAACAAGAAAAAGCCAGAATTACATGGGAAACGCAGAAAAGTCACTTTTAATTGTTTTGTGCATTACAGCCAAACTAAGTGAGGGAGCAACACCAAACCACTCTATAATGTACAAGTCGCCGCTGTGAAGCTTCCTGAGGTGGAAACTGGCAGATAGGTGCTTCTGGAAGAGATTGGCAGCTTGTGTGAAAAAGCTTGTTTTCTCAGCCTGAGAAGCTCATTTGGCACAATTAGGTGGAAAAACACCAAAGTCCCACAGAATTGCATGTGAAACAAGAAAAAGCCAGAATTACATGGGAAATGCAAAAAAGTCACTTTTAATAGTTTTGTGCACTACAGCCAAACTAAGTGAGAGAGCCACACCAAGCCACTTCATCCATCACTTCAAGTATGCCACTGTGAAGCTTTGCAAGTCCAGAATGAATTATTCTGTGGTCAAGTGTCCCCTCTTTTGTCGAAAAAACGTAACTGCATTTTGAACACAGAAAAAAAAACCACTCTGTAATGTACAAGTCGCCGCTGTGACGCTTCCTGAGGTGGAAACTGGCAAATAGGTGCTTCTGGAAGAGAATGGCAGCTTGTGTGAAAAAGCTTGTTTTCTCAGCCTGAGAAGCTCATTCGGCACACTTAGGTGGAAAAACACCAAAGTCCCACAGAATTGCATGTGAAACAAGAAAAAGCCAGAATTACATGGGAAACGCAGAAAAGTCACTTTTAATAGTTTTGTGCATTACAGCCAAACTAAGTGAGGGAGCAACACCAAACCACTCTATAATGTACAAGTCGCCGCTGTGAAGCTTCCTGAGGTGGAAACTGGCAGATAGGTGCTTCTGGAAGAGATTGGCAGCTTGTGTGAAAAAGCTTGTTTTCTCAGCCTGAGAAGCTCATTTGGCACACTTAGGTGGAAAAACACCAAAGTCCCACAGAATTGCATTTGAAACAAGAAAAAGCCAGAATTACATGGGAAACGCAAAAAAGTCACTTTTAATAGTTTTGTGCACTACAGCCAAACTAAGTGAGAGAGCCACACCAAGCCACATCATCCATCACTGCAAGTATGCCACTGTGAAGCTTTGCAAGTCCAGAATGAATTATTCTGTGGTCAAGTGTGCCCTCTTTTGTCGAAAAAACGTAACTGCATTTTGAACACAGAAAAAAAAAACACTCTGTAATGTACAAGTCGCCGCTGTGAAGCTTCCTGAGGTGGAAACTGGCACATAGGTGCTTCTGGAAGAGAATGGCAGCTTGTGTGAAAAAGCTTGTTTTCTCAGACTGAGAAGCTCATTCGGCACACTTAGGTGGAAAAACACCAAAGTCCCACAGAATTGGATGTGAAACAAGAAAAAGCCAGAATTACATGGGAAATGCAAAAAAGTCACTTTTAATAGTTTTGTGCATTACAGCCAAACTAAGTGAGGGAGCAACACCACACCACTCTACAATGTACAAGTCGCCGCTGTGAAGATTCCTGAGGTGGAAACTGGCAGATAGGTGCTTCTGGAAGAGAATGGCAGCTTGTGTGAAAAAGCTTGTTTTCTCAGCCTGAGAAGCTCATTCGGCACACTTAGGTGGAAAAACACCAAAGTCCCACAGAATTGCATGTGAAACAAGAAAAAGCCAGAATTACATGGGAAACGCAGAAAAGTCACTTTTAATAGTTTTGTGCATTACAGCCAAACTAAGTGAGGGAGCAACACCAAACCACTCTATAATGTACAAGTCGCCACTGTGAAGCTTCCTGAGGTGGAAACTGGCAGATAGGTGCTTCTGGAAGAGATTGGCAGCTTGTGTGAAAAAGCTTGTTTTCTCAGCCTGAGAAGCTCATTTGGCACAATTAGGTGGAAAAACACCAAAGTCCCACAGAATTGCATGTGAAACAAGAAAAAGCCAGAATTACATGGGAAATGCAAAAAAGTCACTTTTAATAGTTTTGTGCACTACAGCCAAACTAAGTGAGAGAGCCACACCAAGCCACTTCATCCATCACTTCAAGTATGCCACTGTGAAGCTTTGCAAGTCCAGAATGAATTATTCTGTGGTCAAGTGTGCCCTCTTTTGTCGAAAAAACGTAACTGCATTTTGAACACAGAAAAAAAAAACACTCTGTAATGTACAAGTCGCCGCTGTGAAGCTTCCTGAGGTGGAAACTGGCACATAGGTGCTTCTGGAAGAGAATGGCAGCTTGTGTGAAAAAGCTTGTTTTCTCAGACTGAGAAGCTCATTCGGCACACTTAGGTGGAAAAACACCAAAGTCCCACAGAATTGGATGTGAAACAAGAAAAAGCCAGAATTACATGGGAAATGCAAAAAAGTCACTTTTAATAGTTTTGTGCAGTACAGCCAAACTAAGTGAGGGAGCAACACCACACCACTCTATAATGTACAAGTCGCCGCTGTGAAGCTTCCTGAGGTGGAAACTGGCAAATAGGTGCTTCTGGAAGAGAATGGCAGCTTGTGTGAAAAAGCTTGTTTTCTCAGCCTGAGAAGCTCATTCGGCACACTTAGGTGGAAAAACACCAAAGTCCCACAGAATTGCATGTGAAACAAGAAAAAGCCAGAATTACATGGGAAACGCAGAAAAGTCACTTTTAATAGTTTTGTGCATTACAGCCAAACTAAGTGAGGGAGCAACACCAAACCACTCTATAATGTACAAGTCGCCGCTGTGAAGCTTCCTGAGGTGGAAACTGGCAGATAGGTGCTTCTGGAAGAGATTGGCAGCTTGTGTGAAAAAGCTTGTTTTCTCAGCCTGAGAAGCTCATTTGGCACAATTAGGTGGAAAAACACCAAAGTCCCACAGAATTGCATGTGAAACAAGAAAAAGCCAGAATTACATGGGAAATGCAAAAAAGTCACTTTTAATAGTTTTGTGCATTACAGCCAAACTAAGTGACAGAGCCACACCAAACCGCTCTATAATGTACAAGTCGCCGCTGTGAGGCTTCCTGAGGTGGAAACTGGCACATAGGTGCTTCTGGAAGAGAATGGCAGCTTGTGTGAAAAAGCTTTTTTTCTCAGACTGAGAAGCTCATTCGGCACACTTAGGTGGAAAAACACCAAAGTCCCACAGAATTGCATGTGAAACAAGAAAAAGCCAGAATTACATGGGAAATGCAAAAAAGTCACTTTTAATAGTTTTGTGCATTACAGCCAAACTAAGTGAGGGAGCAACACCACACCACTCTACAATGTACAAGTCGCCGCTGTGAAGATTCCTGAGGTGGAAACTGGCAGATAGGTGCTTCTGGAAGAGAATGGCAGCTTGTGTGAAAAAGCTTGTTTTCTCAGCCTGAGAAGCTCATTCGGCACACTTAGGTGGAAAAACACCAAAGTCCCACAGAATTGCATGTGAAACAAGAAAAAGCCAGAATTACATGGGAAACGCAGAAAAGTCACTTTTAATAGTTTTGTGCATTACAGCCAAACTAAGTGAGGGAGCAACACCAAACCACTCTATAATGTACAAGTCGCCGCTGTGAAGCTTCCTGAGGTGGAAACTGGCAGATAGGTGCTTCTGGAAGAGAATGGCAGCTTGTGTGAAAAAGCTTGTTTTCTCAGCCTGAGAAGCTCATTCGGCACACTTAGGTGGAAAAACACCAAAGTCCCACAGAATTGCATGTGAAACAAGAAAAAGCCAGAATTACATGGGAAACGCAAAAAGTCACTTTTACTAGTTTTGTGCATTACAGCCAAACTAAGTGAGGGAGCAACACCAAACCACTCTATAATGTACAAGTCGCTGCTGTGAAGCTTCCTGAGGTGGAAACTGGCAGATAGGTGCTTCTGGAAGAGAATGTCAGCTTGTGTGAAAAAGCTTGTTTTCTCAGCCTGAGAAGCTCATTTGGCACACTTAGGTGGAAAAACACCAAAGTCCCACAGAATTGCATGTGAAACAAGAAAAAGCCAGAATTACATGGGACACGCAAAAAAGTCACTTTTAATAGTTTTGTGCATTACAGCCAAACTAAGTGAGAGAGCCACACCAAACCGCTCTATAATGTACAAGTCGCCGCTGTGAAGCTTCCTGAGGTGGAAACTGGCAGATATGTGCTTCTGGAAGAGAATGGCAGCTTGTGTGAAAAAGCTTTTTTTTCTCAGACTGAGAAGCTCATTCGGCACACTTAGGTGGAAAAACACCAAAGTCCCACATAATTGCATGTGAAACAAGAAACAGCCAGAATTACATGGGAAACGCAAAAAAGTCACTTTTAATAGTTTTGTGCATTACAGCCAAACTAAGTGAGGGAGCAACACCAAACCACTCTATAATGTACAAGTCACCGCTGTGAAGCTTCCTGAGGTGGAAACTGTCAGATAGGTGCTTCTGGAAGAGAATGGCAGCTTGTGTGAAAAAGCTTGTTTTCTCAGACTGAGAAGCTCATTCGGCACACTTAGGTGGAAAAACACCAAAGTCCCACAGAATTGCATGTGAAACAAGAAAAAGCCAGAATTACATGGGAAATGCAAAAAAGTCACTTTTAATAGTTTTGTGCATTACAGCCAAACTAAGTGAGGGAGCAACACCACACCACTCTACAATGTACAAGTCGCCGCTGTGAAGATTCCTGAGGTGGAAACTGGCAGATAGGTGCTTCTGGAAGAGAATGGCAGCTTGTGTGAAAAAGCTTGTTTTCTCAGCCTGAGAAGCTCATTCGGCACACTTAGGTGGAAAAACACCAAAGTCCCACAGAATTGCATGTGAAACAAGAAAAAGCCAGAATTACATGGGAAACGCAGAAAAGTCACTTTTAATAGTTTTGTGCATTACAGCCAAACTAAGTGAGGGAGCAACACCAAACCACTCTATAATGTACAAGTCGCCGCTGTGAAGCTTCCTGAGGTGGAAACTGGCAGATAGGTGCTTCTGGAAGAGAATGGCAGCTTGTGTGAAAAAGCTTGTTTTCTCAGACTGAGAAGCTCATTCGGCACACTTAGGTGGAAAAACACCAAAGTCCCACAGAATTGCATGTGAAACAAGAAAAAGCCAGAATTACATGGGAAACGCAAAAAAGTCACTTTTACTAGTTTTGTGCATTACAGCCAAACTAAGTGAGGGAGTAACACCAAACCACTCTATAATGTACAAGTCGCTGCTGTGAAGCTTCCTGAGGTGGAAACTGGCAGATAGGTGCTTCTGGAAGAGAATGTCAGCTTGTGTGAAAAAGCTTGTTTTCTCAGCCTGAGAAGCTCATTTGGCACACTTAGGTGGAAAAACACCAAAGTCCCACAGAATTGCATGTGAAACAAGAAAAAGCCAGAATTACATGGGACACGCAAAAAAGTCACTTTTAATAGTTTTGTGCATTACAGCCAAACTAAGTGAGAGAGCCACACCAAACCGCTCTATAATGTACAAGTCGCCGCTGTGAAGCTTCCTGAGGTGGAAACTGGCAGATATGTGCTTCTGGAAGAGAATGGCAGCTTGTGTGAAAAAGCTTTTTTTTTCTCAGACTGAGAAGCTCATTCGGCACACTTAGGTGGAAAAACACCAAAGTCCCACATAATTGCATGTGAAACAAGAAACAGCCAGAATTACATGGGAAACGCAAAAAAGTCACTTTTAATAGTTTTGTGCATTACAGCCAAACTAAGTGAGGGAGCAACACCAAACCACTCTATAATGTACAAGTCGCTGCTGTGAAGCTTCCTGAGGTGGAAACTGGCAGATAGGTGCTTCTGGAAGAGAATGGCAGCTTGTGTGAAAAAGCTTTTTTTTCTCAGACTGAGAAGCTCATTCGGCACACTTAGGTGGAAAAACACCAAAGTCCCACATAATTGCATGTGAAACAAGAAACAGCCAGAATTACATGGGAAACGCAAAAAAGTCACTTTTAATAGTTTTGTGCATTACAGCCAAACTAAGTGAGGGAGCAACACCAAACCACTCTATAATGTACAAGTCACCGCTGTGAAGCTTCCTGAGGTGGAAACTGTCAGATAGGTGCTTCTGGAAGAGAATGGCAGCTTGTGTGAAAAAGCTTGTTTTCTCAGACTGAGAAGCTCATTCGGCACACTTAGGTGGAAAAACACCAAAGTCCCACAGAATTGCATGTGAAACAAGAAAAAGCCAGAATTACATGGGAAATGCAAAAAAGTCACTTTTAATAGTTTTGTGCATTACAGCCAAACTAAGTGAGGGAGCAACACCACACCACTCTACAATGTACAAGTCGCCGCTGTGAAGATTCCTGAGGTGGAAACTGGCAGATAGGTGCTTCTGGAAGAGAATGGCAGCTTGTGTGAAAAAGCTTGTTTTCTCAGCCTGAGAAGCTCATTCGGCACACTTAGGTGGAAAAACACCAAAGTCCCACAGAATTGCATGTGAAACAAGAAAAAGCCAGAATTACATGGGAAACGCAGAAAAGTCACTTTTAATAGTTTTGTGCATTACAGCCAAACTAAGTGAGGGAGCAACACCAAACCACTCTATAATGTACAAGTCGCCGCTGTGAAGCTTCCTGAGGTGGAAACTGGCAGATAGGTGCTTCTGGAAGAGAATGGCAGCTTGTGTGAAAAAGCTTGTTTTCTCAGACTGAGAAGCTCATTCGGCACACTTAGGTGGAAAAACACCAAAGTCCCACAGAATTGCATGTGAAACAAGAAAAAGCCAGAATTACATGGGAAACGCAAAAAAGTCACTTTTACTAGTTTTGTGCATTACAGCCAAACTAAGTGAGGGAGTAACACCAAACCACTCTATAATGTACAAGTCGCTGCTGTGAAGCTTCCTGAGGTGGAAACTGGCAGATAGGTGCTTCTGGAAGAGAATGTCAGCTTGTGTGAAAAAGCTTGTTTTCTCAGCCTGAGAAGCTCATTTGGCACACTTAGGTGGAAAAACACCAAAGTCCCACAGAATTGCATGTGAAACAAGAAAAAGCCAGAATTACATGGGACACGCAAAAAAGTCACTTTTAATAGTTTTGTGCATTACAGCCAAACTAAGTGAGAGAGCCACACCAAACCGCTCTATAATGTACAAGTCGCCGCTGTGAAGCTTCCTGAGGTGGAAACTGGCAGATATGTGCTTCTGGAAGAGAATGGCAGCTTGTGTGAAAAAGCTTTTTTTTCTCAGACTGAGAAGCTCATTCGGCACACTTAGGTGGAAAAACACCAAAGTCCCACATAATTGCATGTGAAACAAGAAACAGCCAGAATTACATGGGAAACGCAAAAAAGTCACTTTTAATAGTTTTGTGCATTACAGCCAAACTAAGTGAGGGAGCAACACCAAACCACTCTATAATGTACAAGTCACCGCTGTGAAGCTTCCTGAGGTGGAAACTGTCAGATAGGTGCTTCTGGAAGAGAATGGCAGCTTGTGTGAAAAAGCTTGTTTTCTCAGACTGAGAAGCTCATTCGGCACACTTAGGTGGAAAAACACCAAAGTCCCACAGAATTGCATGTGAAACAAGAAACAGCCAAAATTACATGGGAAACGCAAAAAAGTCACTTTTAATAGTTTTGTGCATTACAGCCAAACTAAGTGAGAGAGCCACACCAAGCCACTTCATCCATCACTTCAAGTATGCCACCGTGAAGCTTTGCAAGTCCAGAATGAATTATTCTGTGGTCAAGTGTGCCCTCTTTTGTCGAAAAAGCGTAACTGCATTTTGAACACAGAAAAAAAAAAACACTCTGTAATGTACAATTCGCTGCTATGAAGCTTCCTGAGGTGGAAACTGGCAGATAGGTGCTTCTGGAAGAGAATGGCAGCTTGTGTGAAAAAGCTTGTTTTCTCAGACTGAGAAGCTCATTCGGCACACTTAGGTGGAAAAACACCAAAGTCCCACAGAATTGCATGTGAAACAAGAAAAAGCCAGAATTACATGGGAAACGCAAAAAAGTCACTTTTACTAGTTTTGTGCATTACAGCCAAACTAAGTGAGGGAGCAACACCAAACCACTCTATAATGTACAAGTCGCTGCTGTGAAGCTTCCTGAGGTGGAAACTGGCAGATAGGTGCTTCTGGAAGAGAATGGCAGCTTGTGTGAAAAAGCTTGTTTTCTCAGACTGAGAAGCTCATTCGGCACACTTAGGTGGAAAAACACCAAAGTCCCACAGAATTGCATGTGAAACAAGAAAAAGCCAGAATTACATGGGAAACGCAAAAGTCACTTTTACTAGTTTTGTGCATTACAGCCAAACTAAGTGAGGGAGCAATACCAAACCACTCTATAATGTACAAGTCGCTGCTGTGAAGCTTCCTGAGGTGGAAACTGGCAGATAGGTGCTTCTGGAAGAGAATGGCAGCTTGTGTGAAAAAGCTTGTTTTCTCAGCCTGAGAAGCTCATTTGGCACACTTAGGTGGAAAAACACCAAAGTCCCACAGAATTGCATGTGAAACAAGAAAAAGCCAGAATTACATGGGAAAAGCAAAAAAGTCACTTTTAATAGTTTTGTGCATTACAGCCAAACTAAGTGAGAGAGCCACACCAAACCACTCTATAATGTACAAGTCGCCGCTGTGAAGCTTCCTGAGGTGGAAACTGGCAGATATGTGCTTCTGGAATGGCAGCTTGTGTGAAACAGCTTGTTTTCTCAGACTGAGAAGCTCATTCGGCACACTTAGGTGGAAAAACACCAAAGTCCCACAGAATTGCATGTGAAAAAGGAAAAAGCCAGAATTACATGGGAAACACAAAAAAGTCACTTTTAATATTTTTGTGCATTACAGCCAAACTAAGTGAGAGAGTCACACCAAGCCACTTCATCCATCACTTCAATTATGCCACTGTGAAGCTTTGCAAGTCCAGAATGAATTATTCTGTGGTCAAGTGTTCCCTCTTTTGTCGAAAAAGCGTAACTGCATTTTGAACACAGAAAAAAAAAACACTCTGTAATGTACAAGTCGCCGCTGTGAAGCTTCCTGAGGTGGAAACTGGCACATAGGTGCTTCTGGAAGAGAATGGCAGCTTGTGTGAAAAAGCTTGTTTTCTCAGACTGAGAAGCTCATTCGGCACACTTAGGTGGAAAAACACCAAAGTCCCACAGAATTGCATGTGAAACAAGAAAAAGCCAGAATTACATGGGAAACGCAGAAAAGTCACTTTTAATAGTTTCGTGCATTACAGCCAAACTAAGTGAGGGAGCAACACCAAACCACTCTATAATGTACAAGTCGCCGCTGTGAAGCTTCCTGAGGTGGAAACTGGCAGATAGGTGCTTCTGGAAGAGATTGGCAGCTTGTGTGAAAAAGCTTGTTTTCTCAGCCTGAGAAGCTCATTTGGCACACTTAGGTGGAAAAACACCAAAGTCCCACAGAATTGCATGTGAAACAAGAAAAAGCCAGAATTACATGGGAAACGCAAAAAAGTCACTTTTAATAGTTTTGTGCATTACAGCCTAACTGAGTGAGAGAGCCACACCAAGCCACTTCATCCATCACTTCAAGTATGCCACCGTGAAGCTTTGCAAGTCCAGAATGAATTATTCTGTGGTCAAGTGTGCCCTCTTTTGTCGAAAAAGCGTAACTGCATTTTGAACACAGAAAAAAAAAACACTCTGTAATGTGCAAGTCGCTGCTGTGAAGCTTCCTGAGGTGGAAACTGACACATAGGTGCTTCTGGAAGAGAATGGCAGCTTGTGTGAAAATGCTTGTTTTCTCAGACTGAGAAGCTCATTCGGCACACTTAGGTGGAAAAACACCAAAGTCCCACAGAATTGCATGTGAAACAAGAAAAAGCCAGAATTACATGGGAAACGCAAAAAAGTCACTTTTAATAGTTGTGTGCATTACAGCCAAACTAAGTGAGAGAGCCACACCAAACCACTTCATCCATCACTTCAAGTATGCCACTGTGAAGCTTTGCAAGTCCAGAATGAATTATTCTGTGGTCAAGTGTGCCCTCTTTTGTCGAAAAAGCGTAACTGCAATTTGAACACAGAAAAAAAAAACACTCTGTAATGTACAAGTCGCCGCTGTGAAGCTTCCTGAGGTGGAAACTGGCACATAGGTGCTTCTGGAAGAGAATGGCAGCTTGTGTGAAAAAGCTTGTTTTCTAAGACTGAGAAGCTCATTCGGCACACTTAGGTGGAAAAACACCAAAGTCCCACAGAATTGCATGTGAAACAAGAAAAAGCCAGAATTACATGGGAAATGCAAAAAAGTCACTTTTATTAGTTTTGTGCATTACAGCCATCTAAGTGAGGGAGCAACACCACACCACTCTATAATGTACAAGTCGCCGCTGTGAAGCTTCCTGAGGTGGAAACTGGCAGATAGGTGCTTCTGGAAGAGAATGGTAGCTTGAGTGAAAAAGCTTGTTTTCTCAGACTGAGAAGCTCATTCGGCACACTTAGGTGGAAAAACACCAAAGTCCCACAGAATTGCATGTGAAACAAGAAAAAGCCAGAATTACATGGGAAACGCAGAAAAGTCACTTTTAATAGTTTTGTGCATTACAGCCAAACTAAGTGAGGGAGCAACACCACACCACTCTATAATGTACAAGTCGCTGCTGTGAAGCTTCCTGAGGTGGAAACTGGCAGATAGGTGCTTCTGGAAGAGAATGGCAGCTTGTGTGAAAAAGCTTGTTTTCTCAGCCTGAGAAGCTCATTTGGCACATTTAGGTGGAAAAACACCAAAGTCCCACAGAATTGCATGTGAAACAAGAAAAAGCCAGAATTACATGGGAAACGCAGAAAAGTCACTTTTAATAGTTTTGTGCATTACAGCCAAACTAAGTGAGGGAGCAACACCAAACCACTCTATAATGTACAAGTCGCCGCTGTGAATCTTCCTGAGGTGGAAACTGGCAGATAGTTGCTTCTGGAAGAGATTGGCAGCTTGTGTGAAAAAGCTTGTTTTCTCAGCCTGAGAAGCTCATTTGGCATTCTTAGGTGGAAAAACACCAAAGTCCCACAGAATTGCATGTGAAACAAGAAAAAGCCAGAATTACATGGGAAACGCAAAAAAGTCACTTTTAATAGTTTTGTGCATTACAGCCTAACTGAGTGAGAGAGCCACACCAAACCACTCTATAATGTACAAGTCGCCGCTGTGAAGCTTCCTGAGGTGGAAACTGGCAGATAGGTGCTTCTGGAAGAGAATGGCAGCTTGTGTGAAAAAGCTTGTTTTCTCAGCCTGAGAAGCTCATTCGGCACACTTAGGTGGAAAAACACCAAAGTCCCACAGAATTGCATGTGAAACAAGAAAAAGCCAGAATTACATGGGAAACGCAGAAAAGTCACTTTTAATAGTTTTGTGCATTACAGCCAAACTAAGTGAGGGAGCAACACCAAACCACTCTATAATGTACAAGTCGCCGCTGTGAAGCTTCCTGAGGTGGAAACTGGCAGATAGGTGCTTCTGGAAGAGATTGGCAGCTTGTGTGAAAAAGCTTGTTTTCTCAGCCTGAGAAGCTCATTTGGCACACTTAGGTGGAAAAACATCAAAGTCCGACAGAATTGCATGTGAAACAAGAAACAGCCAGAATTACATGGGAAACGCAAAAAAGTCACTTTTAATAGTTTTGTGCATTACAGCCAAACTAAGTGAGAGAGCCACACCAAGCCACTTCATCCATCACTTCAAGTATGCCACTGTGAAGCTTTGCAAGTCCAGAATGAATTATTCTGTGGTCAAGTGTGCCCTCTTTTGTCGAAAAAGCGTAACTGCATTTTGAACACAGACAAAAAAAACACTCTGTAATGTACAAGTCGCCGCTGTGAAGCTTCCTGAGGTGGAAACTGGCACATAGGTGCTTCTGGAAGAGAATGGCAGCTTGTGTGAAAAAGCTTGTTTTCTCAGACTGAGAAGCTCATTCGGCACACTTAGGTGGAAAAACACCAAAGTCCCACAGAATTGCATGTGAAACAAGAAAAAGCCAGAATTACATGGGAAACGCAAAAAAATCACTTTTACTAGTTTTGTGCATTACAGCCAAACTAAGTGAGGGAGCAACACCAAACCACTCTATAATGTACAAGTCGCTGCTGTGAAGCTTCCTGAGGTGGAAACTGGCAGATAGGTGCTTCTGGAAGAGAATGGCAGCTTGTGTGAAAAAGCTTGTTTTCTCAGCCTGAGAAGCTCATTTGGCACATTTAGGTGGAAAAACACCAAAGTCCCACAGAATTGCATGTGAAACAAGAAAAAGCCAGAATTACATGGGAAACGCAGAAAAGTCACTTTTAATAGTTTTGTGCATTACAGCCAAACTAAGTGAGGG
Source organism: Dicentrarchus labrax (assembly GCF_905237075.1). Lineage (NCBI taxonomy): Eukaryota > Metazoa > Chordata > Actinopteri > Moronidae > Dicentrarchus > Dicentrarchus labrax. The sequence goes on from NW_026136704.1 coordinate 2,179,809, forward strand.
AGCAACACCAAACCACTCTATAATGTACAAGTCGCCGCTGTGAATCTTCCTGAGGTGGAAACTGGCAGATAGTTGCTTCTGGAAGAGATTGGCAGCTTGTGTGAAAAAGCTTGTTTTCTCAGCCTGAGAAGCTCATTTGGAATTCTTAGGTGGAAAAACACCAAAGTCCCACAGAATTGCATGTGAAACAAGAAAAAGCCAGAATTACATGGGAAACGCAAAAAAGTCACTTTTAATAGTTTTGTGCATTACAGCCTAACTGAGTGAGAGAGCCACACCAAACCACTCTATAATGTACAAGTCGCCGCTGTGAAGCTTCCTGAGGTGGAAACTGGCAGATAGATGCTTCTGGAAGAGAATGGCAGCTTGTGTTAAAAGCTTGTTTTCTCAGCCTGAGAAGCTCATTCGGCACACTTAGGTGGAAAAACACCAAAGTCCCACAGAATTGCATGTGAAACAGGAAAAAGCCAGAATTACATGGGAAACACAAAAAATTCACTTTTCATAGTTTTGTCCATTACAGCTAAACTGAGTGAGAGAGCCACACCAAACCACTTCATCCATCACTTTAATTATGCCACTGTGAAGCTTTGAAAGTCCAGAATGAATTATTCTGTGGTCAAGTGTGCCCTCTTTTGTCGAAAAAGTGTAACTTCAGTTGGAACACAGAAAACCACTCCATAATGTACAAGTCAACGCTGTGAAGCTTCCTGAGGTGGAAACTGGCAGATAGGTGCTTCTGGAAGAGAATGGCAGCTTGTGTGAAAAAGCTTGTTTTCTCAGCGTGAGAAGCTCATTCGGCACACTTAGGTGGAAAAACACCAAAGTCCCACAGAATTGCATGTGAAACAGCAAAAAGCCAGAATTACATGGGAAACGCAAAAAAGTCACTTTTGATAGTTTTCTCCATTACAGCCAAACTAAGTGAGAGAGCAACACCACACCACTCTATAATGTACAAGTCGCCGCTGTGAAGCTTCCTGAGGTGGAAACTGGCAGATAGGTGCTTCTGGAAGAGCATGGCAGCTTGTGTGAAAAAGCTTGTTTTGTCAGCCCAGCACACTTAGGTGGAAAAACACCTAAGTCCCACAGAATTGCATGTGGAACAGGAAAAAGAAAGAATTACATGGGAAACACAAAAAAATCACTTCTAATAGTTTTGTCCATTACAGCTGAACTAAGTGAGAGAGCCACACCAAACCACTCTATAATGTACAAGTCACCGCTGTGAAGCTTCCTGAGGTGGAAACTGGCAGATAGGTGCTTCTGGAAGAGAATGGCAGCTTGTGTGAAAAAGCTTGTTTTCTCAGCCTGAGAAGCACACCAAACCACTTTATCCAACACTTTAATTATGCCACTGTGAAGCTTTGCAAGTCCAAAATGAATTATTCTGTGGTCAAGTATTCCCTCTTTTGTCGAAAAGGCGTAACTGCAGTTGGAACACAGAAAACCACTCTATAATGTAAAATTCACCGCTGTGAAGCTTTCTGAGGTGGAAACTGACAGATAAGGGGCAGAACTCAGGTTGCTGATGCGTGCAACTGCATAAAGGGTGGGCCCTGGGGTGATACCAGTGGGTACTGGATTGTAGTGCAGTGTCTCTTCAGCAGTGTGAAACCACATAATTTTCCAATGATGAGACATCCACTCACCCGCCGGCTCCATTGTCTATGCCATCAGCTGCTCGGCCTCCACCGCTGTGTCTGTATCGTCCTCTTCCCCTGAGGAAGAGGAATCAGGCACTGGCTGGTACTCCTCATCAGTGGTGTTGCTGTCATCCTCTAAGGAGGGTGTCCCCTCATCTTCAGGATGCCGCTGTGAAGCTTCCTGAGGTGGAAACTGGCAGAAAGGTGCTTCTGGAAGAGAATAGCAGCTTGTGTGAAAAAGCTTGTTTTCTCAGCCTGGCACCCTTAGGTGGAAAAACACCAAAGTCCCACAGAATTACATGTGAAACAGGAAAAAGCCAGAATTACATGGGAAACACAAAAAATTCACTTTTCATAGTTTTGTCCATTACAGCTGAACTAAGTGAGAGAGCCACACCAAACCATTTCATGCATCAATTTCATTATGCCACTGTGAAGCTTTGCAAGCCCAGAATGAATTATTCTGTGGTCAAGTGTGCCCTCTTTTGTCGAAAAAGCGTAACTTCAGTTGGAACACAGAAAACCAATCTATAATGTACAAGTCACCGCTGTGAAGCTTCCTGAGGTGGAAACTGGCAGATAGGTGCTTCTGGAAGAGAATGGCAGCTTGTGTGAAAAAGCTTGTTTTTTCAGCCTGGCACACTTAGGTAGAAAAATACCAAAGTCCCACAGAATTGCATGTGAAACAGCAAAAAGCCAGAATTACATGGGAAACGCAAAAAAGTCACTTTTGATAGTTTTCTCCATTACAGCCAAACTAAGTGAGAGAGCCACACCAAACCACTCTATAATGTACAAGTCGCCGCTGTGAAGCTTCTTGAGGTGGAAACTGGCAGATAGGTGATTCCAGAGGAGAATGGCAGCTTGTGTGAAAAAGCTTGTTTTCTCAGCCTGAGAAGGTCATTCGGAACACTTAGGTGGAAAAACACCAAAGTCCCACAGAATTGCATGTGAAAAAGGAAAAAGCCAGAATTACATGGGAAACACAAAAAAGTCACTTTCAATATTTTTGTCCATTACAGCCAAACTAAGCGAGGGAGCCACACCAAACCACTCTATAATGTAGAAGTCGCCGCTGTGAAGCTTCCTGAGGTGGAAACTGGCAGATAGGTGCTTCTGGAAGAGAATGGCAGCTTGTGTGAAAAAGCTTGTTTTCTCAGCCTGACACACTTAGGTGGAAAAACACCAAAGTCCCACAGAATTGCATGTGAAACAGCAAAAAGCTAGAATTACATGGGAAACGCAAAAAGCCAGAATTACATGGGAAACGCAAAAAAGTCACTTTTACTATTTTTGTCCATTACAGCCAAACTAAGTGAGAGAGCCACACCAAACCACTCTATAATGTACAAGTCGCCACTGTGAAGCTTCCTGAGGTGGAAACAAGCAGATAGGTGCTTCTGGAAGAGAATGGCAGCTTGTGTGAAAAAGCTTGTTTTCTCAGGCTGAGACGCTCATTTGGAACACTTAGATGGAAAAACACCAAAGTCCTACAGAATTGCATGTGAAACAGGAAAAAGCCAGAATTACATGGGAAACGCATAAAAGTCCCTTTTAATAGTTTTGTGCATTACAGCCAAACTAAGTGAGAGAGCCACATCAAACCACTCTATAATGTACAAGTCGCCGCTGTGAAGCTTCCTGAGGTGGAAACTGGCAGATAGGTGCTTCTGGAAGAGAATGGCAGCTTGTGTTAAAAAGCTTGTTTTCTCAGCCTGAGAAGCTCATTCGGCACACTTAGGTGGAAAAACACCAAAGTCCCACAGAATTGCATGTGAAACAGGAAAAGGCCAGAATTACATGGGAAACGCAAAAAAGTCCCTTTTAATAGTTTTGTGCATTACAGCCAAACTAAGTGAGAGAGCCACACCAAACCACTCTATTATGTACAAGTCACCGCTGTGAAGCTTCCTGAGGTGGAAACTGGCAGATAGGTGCTTCTGGAAGAGAATGGCAGCTTGTGTGAAAAAGCTAGTTTTTTCAGCCTGGCACACTCATGTGGAAAAACACCAAAGTCCCATTGAATTGGATGTGAAACAGGAAAAAGCCAGAATTACATGGGAAACGCAAAAAAGTCACTTTTAATAGTTTTGTGCATTTCAGCAGAACTAAGTGAGAGAGCCACACCAAATCACTCTATAATGTACAAGTCACCGCTGTGAAGCTTCCTGAGGTGAAAACTGGCAGATAGGTGCTTCTGGAAGAGAATGGCAGCTTTTGTGAAAAAGTTTGTTGTCTCAGCCTGGCACACTTAGGTGGAAAAACACCAAAGTCCCACAGAATTACATGTGAAACAGGAAAAGGCCAGAATTACATGGGAAACGCAAAAAAGTCTCTTTTAATAGTTTTGTGCATTACAGCCAAACTAAGTGAGAGAGCCACATCAAACCACTCTATAATGTACAAGTCGCCGCTGTGAAGCTTCCTGAGGTGGAAACTGGCAGATAGGTGCTTCTGGAAGAGAATGGCAGCTTGTGTTAAAAAGCTTGTTTTCTCAGCCTGAGAAGCTCATTCGGCACACTTAGGTGGAAAAACACCAAAGTCCCACAGAATTGCATGTGAAACAGGAAAAGGCCAGAATTACATGGGAAACACAAAAAAGTCCCTTTTAATAGTTTTGTGCATTACAGCCAAACTAAGTGAGAGAGCCACACCAAATCACTCTATAATGTACAAGTCACCGCTGTGAAGCTTCCTGAGGTGGAAACTGGCAGATAGGTGCTTTTGGAAGAGAATGGCAGCTTGTGTGAAAAAGCTTGTTTTCTCAGCCTGAGAAGCTCATTCGGCACACTTAGGTGGAAAAACACCAAAGTCCCACAGAATTGCATGTGAAACAGGAAAAAGCCAGAATTACATGGGAAATGCAAAAAAGTCACTTTTAATAGTTTTGTGCATTACAGCCAAACTAAGTGAGAGAGCCACACCAAATCACTGTATAATGTACAAGTCACCGCTGTGAAGCTTCCTGAGGTGGAAACTGGCAGATAGGTGCTTTTGGAAGAGAATGGCAGCTTGTGTGAAAAAGCTTGTTTTCTCAGCCGGCACACTTAGGTGGAAAAACACCAAAGTCCCACAGAATTACATGTGAAACAGGAAAAAGACAGAATTACATGGGAAACACAAGAAAGTCACTTTTAATAGTTTTGTCCATTACAGCTGAACTATGTGAGAGAAACACACCAAACCACTTCATGCATCAATTTCATTATGCCACTGTGAAGCTTTGCAAGTCCAGAATGAATTATTCTGTGGTCAAGTGTGCCCTCTTTTGTCGAAAAAGCGTAACTTCAGTTGGAACACAGAAAACCACTCTATAATGTACAAGTCAGCGCTGTGAAGCATCCTGAGGTGGAAACTGGCAGATAGGTGCTTCTGGAAGAGAATGGCAGCTTGTGTGAAAAAGCTTGTTTTTTTCAGCCTGGCACACTTAGGTGGAAAAACACCAAAGTCCCACAGAATTACATGTGAAACAGGAAAAGGCCAGAATTACATGGGAAACGCAAAAAAGTCTCTTTTAATAGTTTTGTGCATTACAGCCAAACTAAGTGAGAGAGCCACATCAAACCACTCTATAATGTACAAGTCGCCGCTGTGAAGCTTCCTGAGGTGGAAATTGGCAGATAGGTGCTTCTGGAAGAGAATGGCAGCTTGTGTGAAAAAGCTTGTTTTCTCAGCCTAAAAAGCTCATTCGGCACACTTAGGTGGAAAAACACCAAAGTCCCACAGAATTACATGTGAAACAGGAAAAGGCCAGAATTACATGGGAAACGCAAAAAAGTCCCTTTTAATAGTTTTGTGCATTACAGCCAAACTAAGTGAGAGAGCCACACCAAACCACTCTATAATGTACAAGTCACCGCTGTGAAGCTTCCTGAGGTGGAAACCGGCAGATTGGTGTTTTTCTACTTAAGTGTGCCAGGCTGAAAAAACAAGCTTTTTCACACAAGCTGCCATTCTCTTCCAGAAGCACCTAAGTCCCACAGAATTGCATGTGAAACAGGAAAAGGCCAGAATTACATGGGAAACACAAAAAAGTCCCTTTTAATAGTTTTGTGCATTACAGCCAAACTAAGTGAGAGAGCCACACCAAACCACTCTATAATGTACAAGTCACCGCTGTGAAGCTTCCTGAGGTGGAAACCGGCAGATTGGTGTTTTTCTACTTAAGTGTGCCAGGCTGAAAAAACAAGCTTTTTCACACAAGCTGCCATTCTCTTCCAGAAGCACCTAAGTCCCACAGAATTACATGTGAAACAGGAAAAAGACAGAATTACATGGGAAACACAAGAAAGTCACTTTTAATAGTTTTGTCCATTACAGCTGAACTATGTAAGAGAAACACACCAAACCACTTCATGCATCAATTTCATTATGCCACTGTGAAGCTTTGCAAGTCCAGAATGAATTACTCTGTGGTCAAGTGTGCCCTCTTTTGTCGAAAAAGCGTAACTTCAGTTGGAACACAGAAAACCACTCTATAATGTACAAGTCAGCGCTGTGAAGCATCCTGAGGTGGAAACTGGCAGATAGGTGCTTCTGGAAGAGAATGGCAGCTTGTGTGAAAAAGCTTGTTTTTTCAGCCTGGCACACTTAGGTGGAAAAAGACCAAAGTCCCACAGAATTACATGTGAAACAGGAAAAGCCAGAATTACATGGGAAACGCAAAAAAGTCACTTTTAATAGTTTTCTCCATTACAGCAAAACTAAGTGAGAGAGCCACATCAAACCACTCTATAATGTACAAGTCGCCGCTGTGAAGCTTCCTGAGGTGGAAACTGGCAGATAGGTGCTTCTGGAAAGAATGGCAGCTTGTGTGAAAAAGCTTGTTTTCTCAGCCTGAGAAGCTCATTCGGCACACTTAGGTGGAAAAACACCAAAGTCCCACAGAATTGCATGTGAAACAGGAAAAAGCCAGAATTACATGGGAAACGCAAAACAGTCACTTTTAATAGTTTTGTGCATTACAGCCAAACTAAGTGCGAGAGTGGTTGGGTTTGGCTCTCTCACTTTCTCACTTAGCTGTAATGGACAAAACTATAAAAAATGAGTTATTTGTGTTTCCCATGTTATTCTGGCTTTTTTCTTTTTCACATTAAACTCTGTGGGATTTTGGTGTTTTTCCATCTAAGTGTGCCAAATGAGCTTCTCACAGTCAAAGAAAGGAAAATTAATGTAGTACACCTTAAGTAATGTATTTATGTTGAAAATACTAAATAAATTCATTTTTAGTAATAAAAACAAGAGAGTTACATTACATCTAAATAAAGGAAAAGTTTCGGGAATATTCAAAATTGTTTAATAAAATTTAGTCAACACAGTTTTAAAAAAAAAAATTAAGTTTTTTCCCACCACTTGTCATATGCGCACTGCACAGTAACACTCGGCAAGGAAAGAGCGGCGGCCATTTCTGGACGATTTACCTGTCTGCATGGTGTGCCCCTGCAATCTTTCGTCGACTTTCTGGTAAGTACATTAATTAACATGTAAAAACGACGTATAAACTACTTAAGATGGTGATTATTTCTTCTGTACGATCAATCATAGTTATATACAGTGTGCAATTTGTGAAAAAACAGGAAGGCATACTTTTGAAACTTTTTTATTCATGAAAATACAACATAAATAACAGCGTGCATATATTTAAGCAACTACAAAGAACTCTCATTTTGTGAGGAGTTTTATTGGTTGGCTAAGTGTCAAAGGCCTCCTGATTGGCTGCCTAAGTGTTACACGCTTCCTGATTGGCTTGCTGAGTGTTACGCGCCCCCTGATTTGATGGTTGAGTGTTACACGCCTCCTGATTGGCTGGCTGAGTGTTAAACGTCTCCTGATTGGCTGGCTGAATGTCAAAGGCCTCATGATTGGCTGCCTGAGTGTTACACACCTCCTGATTGGCTGGCTGAGTGTGACACGCCTCCTTATTGGCTGGCAGAGTATTACACACGTTCTGATTCGCTGGCTGAGTGTCAAAGGCTTCCTGATTGGCTACCTGAGTGTTACGCGGCTCCTGATTGGCTGGCTAAGTGTGACACGCCTCCTTATTGGCTGGCTGAGTGTTACAGGCATCCTGATTGGCTGGCTGAGTGTTACACGCCTCCTGATAGGCTGGCTGAGTGTTACACGCCCCCTGATTGGCTGTCTGAGTGTTACACGCCTCCTGATTGGCTAGCTGAGTGTTACATGCCTCCTAATTTGCTTCCTGAGTGTGACACGCCTTCTGATTGGCTGGCTGAGTGTTACACGCCTCCAGATTGGCTAGCAGAGTGTTATACGCCTCCTGATTGGCTGGCTGAGTGTTACACGCACCCTGATTTGCTGGCTGAGTTTTACATGCCTCCGTATTGGCTGGCTGAGTTTTACATGCCTCCTGATTGGCTAGCTGAGTGTTACACGCCCCCTGATTAGCTGGCTGACTGTGACACGCCTCCTGATTGGCTGGCTGAGTGTGACACGCCTCCAGATTGGCTGGCTGAGTGTTACACGCCTCCTGATTTGCTGGCAGAGTGTTACAAGCCTTCTGATTGGCTGGCTATGTGTTACAAGCCTCCTGATTGGCTTCCTAAGTGTTACATGCCTCCTGATTGGCTGGATGAGTGTGACATGCCTCCTTATTGGCTGGCTGAGTGTTACATACTTCCTGATTGGCTGGCTGAGTTTTACACGCTTTCTGATTTGCTGGCTGAGTGTTACACGTGCCCTGATTGGCTTTCTGAGTGTGATAGGCCTCCTTCTTGGCTCGCTGAGTGTTACATGCCTCCTGATTGGCTGGTTGAGTGTTAAACGTCTCCTGATTGACTGGCTGAATGTCAAAGGCCTCATGATTGGCTGCCTGAGTGTTACACACCTCCTGATTGGCTGGCTGAGTGTTACACGCCTCCAGATTGGCTAGCAGAGTGTTACACGCCTCCTGATTGGCTGGCTGAGTGTTACACGCCCCCTGATTGGCTGGATGAGTGTGACATGCCTCCTTATTGGCTGGCTGAGTGTTACATACCTCCTGATTGGCTGGCTGAGTGTTACACGCCTTCTGATTTGCTGGCTGAGTGTTACACGCCCCCTGATTGGCTTTCTGAGTGTGATAGGCCTCCTTATTGGCTCGCTGAGTGTTACATGCCTCCTGATTGGCTGGTTGAGTGTTAAACGTCTCCTGATTGGCTGGCTGAATGTCAAACGCCTCATGATTGGCTGCCTGAGTGTTACACACCTCCTGATTGGCTGGCTGAGTGTGACACGCCCCCTGATTTGCTGGCTGAGTTTTACAAGCCTCCTGATTGGCTAGCTGAGTGTTACACGCCCCCTGATTAGCTGGCTGATTGTGACACGCCTCCTGATTGGCTGGCTGAGTGTTACAAGCCTCCAGATTGGCTAGCAGAGTGTTACACGCCTACTGATTGGCTGGCTGAGAGTTACACGCCCCCTGATTAGCTGGCAGAGTGTTACAAGCCTTCTGATTGGCTGGCTGTGTGTTACAAGCCTCCTGATTGGCTTCCTAAGTGTTACACGCCTCCTGATTGGCTGGCTGAGTGTGACATGCCTCCTGATTGGCTGGCTGAGTGTGACATGCCTCCTTATTGGCTGGCTGAGTGTTAAACGTCTCCTTATTGGCTGGCTGAATGTCAAAGGCCTCCTGATTGGCTGCCTGAGTGTTACACGGCTCCTGATTGGCTGGCTGAGTGTGACACGCCTCCTTATTGGCTGGCTGAGTGTTACAGGCCTACTGATTGGCTGGCTGAGTGTTACACGCCTCCTGAAAGGCTGGCTGAGTGTTACACGCTCCCTGATTGGCTGTCTGAGTGTTACATGCCTCCTGATTGGCTGGCTGAGTGTGACATGCCTCCTTATTGGCTGGCTGAGTGTTACATGCCTCCTGATTTGCTGGCTGAGTGTTACACGCCTCCTGATTGCTAGCTGAGTGTTACACGCCTCCTGATTGGCTGGCTGAGTGTTACACACGTTCTGATTCACTGGCTGAGTGTCAAAGGCTTCCTGATTGGCTACCTGACAGTTACACCTCTCCTAATTGGCAGCCTGAATGTGACACGCCTCCTTATTGGCTGCCTGGGTGTGACACGCCTCCTTATTGGCTGGCTGAGTGTTAAAGGCCTCCTGATTGGCTGGCTTAGTTTTAAACGTCTCCTGATTGGCTGGCTGAATGTTAAAGGCCTCCTGATTGGCTGTCTGAGTGTTACACGCCTTCTGATTGGCTAGCTGAGTGTTACACGCCTCCTGATTGGCTGGCTGAGTGTTACACGCCTCCTGATTGGCTGGCTGAGTGTTACACGCCCCCTGATTTGCTGGCTGAGTTTTACAAGCCTCCTGATTGGCTAGCTGAGTGTTACACGCCCCCTGATTAGCTGGCTGATTGTGACACGCCTCCTAATTGGCTGGCTGAGTGTTACACGCCTCCAGATTGGCTAGCAGAGTGTTACACGCCTCCTGATTGGCTTGCTGAGTGTTACACGCCCCCTGATTAGCTAGCTGAGTTTTACACGCCTCCTGATTGGCTAGCAGAGTGTTACACGCCTCCTGATTGGCTGGCTTAGTGTTACACGCCTCCTGATTGGCTGGCAGAGTGTTACAAGCCTTCTGATTGGCTGGCTGTGTGTTATAAGCCTCCTGATTGGCTTCCTAAGTGTTACACGCCTCCTGATTGGCTGGCTGAGTGTGACATGCCCCCTTATTGGCTGGCTGAGTGTTACATGCCTCTTGATTGGCTGGCTCAGTGTTACACGCCTTCTGATTGGCTGGCTGAGTGTTACACGCCCCCTGATTGGCTGGCTGAGTGTTACACGCCTCCTGATAGGCTGGCTGAGTGTTACACGCCCCCTGATTGGCTGTCTGAGTGTTACACGCCTCCTGATTGGCTAGCTGAGTGTTACACGCCCCCTGATTAGCTGGCTGACTGTGACACGCCTCCTGATTGGCTGGCTGAGTGTTACACGCCTCCAGATTGGCTAGCAGAGTGTTACACGCCTCCTGATTGGCTGGCTGAATGTCAAAGGCCTCCTGATTTGCTGCCTGAGTGTTACACAGCTCCTGATAGGCTGGCTCAGTGTGACATGCCTCCTTATTGGCTGGCTGAGTGTTACAGGCCTTCTGATTGGCTGGCTGAGTGTTACACGCCTCCTGATAGGCTGGCTGAGTGTTACACACCCCCTGATTGGCTTTCTGAGTGTTACACGCCTCCAGATTGGCTAGCAGAGTGTTACAAGCCTCCTGATTGGCTGGCTGAGTGTTACACGCCCCCTGATTTGCTGGCTGAGTTTTACAAGCCTCCTGATTGGCTAACTTAGTGTTACACGCCCCCTGATTAGCTGGCTGATTGTGACACGCCTCCTGATTGGCTGGCTGAGTGTTACACGCCTCCAGATTGGCTGGCTGAGTGTTACACGCTCTGATTGGCTGGCTGAGTGTTACACGCCCCTGATTAGCTGGCTGAGTTTTACACGCCTCCTGATTGGCTAGCAGAGTGTTACACGCCTCCTGATTGGCTGGCTGAGTGTTACACGCCTCCTGATTTGCTGGCAGAGTGTTACAAGCCTTCTGATTGGCTGGCTGTGTGTTACAAGCCTCCTGATTGGCTTCCTAAGTGTTACACGCCTCCTGATTGGCTGGATGAGTGTGACATGCCTCCTTATTGGCTGGCTGAGTGTTACATACCTCCTGATTGGCTGGCTGAGTTTTACACGCTTTCTGATTTGCTGGCTGAGTGTGATAGGCCTCCTTATTGGCTCGTTGAGTGTTACATGCCTCCTGATTGGCTGGTTGAGTGTTAAACGTCTCCTGATTGACTGGCTGAATGTCAAAGGCCTCATGATTGGCTGCCTGAGTGTTACACACCTCCTGATTGGCTGGCTGAGTGTTACACGCCTCCAGATTGGCTAGCAGAGTGTTACACGCCTCCTGATTGGCTGGCTGAGTGTTACACGCCCCCTGATTGGCTGGATGAGTGTGACATGCCTCCTTATTGGCTGGCTGAGTGTTAAATACCTCCTGATTGGCTGGCTGAGTGTTACACGCCTTCTGATTTGCTGGCTGAGTGTTACACGCCCCCTGATTGGCTTTCTGAGTGTGATAGGCCTCCTTATTGGCTCGCTGAGTGTTACATGCCTCCTGATTGGCTGGTTGAGTGTTAAACGTCTCCTGATTGGCTGGCTGAATGTCAAACGCCTCATGATTGGCTGCCTGAGTGTTACACACCTCCTGATTGGCTGGCTGAGTGTGACACGCCCCCTGATTTGCTGGCTGAGTTTTACAAGCCTCCTGATTGGCTAGCTGAGTGTTACACGCCCCCTGATTAGCTGGCTGATTGTGACACGCCTCCTGATTGGCTGGCTGAGTGTTACACGCCTCCAGATTGGCTAGCAGAGTGTTACACGCCTACTGATTGGCTGGCTTAGTGTTACACGCCCCCTGATTAGCTGGCAGAGTGTTACAAGCCTTCTGATTGGCTGGCTGTGTGTTACAAGCCTCCTGATTGGCTTCCTAAGTGTTACACGCCTCCTGATTGGCTGGCTGAGTGTGACATGCCTCCTGATTGGCTCGCTGAGTGTTACATGCCTCCTGATTGGCTGGCTGAGTGTTACACGCCTCCTGATTGCTAGCTGAGTGTTACACGCCTCCTGATTTGCTGGCTGAGTGTTACACGCCTCCTGATTGCTAGCTGAGTGTTACACGCCTCCTGATTGGCTGGCTGAGTGTTACACACGTTCTGATTCACTGGCTGAGTGTCAAAGGCTTCCTGATTGGCTACCTGACAGTTACACCCCTCCTAATTGGCCGCCAGAATGTGACACGCCTCCTTATTGGCTACCTGAGTGTGACACGCCTCCTTATTGGCTGGCTGAGTGTTACAGGCCTCCTGATTGGCTGGCTTAGTTTTAAACGTCTCCTGATTGGCTGGCTGAATGTTAAAGGCCTCCTGATTGGCTGTCTGAGTGTTACACGCCTTCTGATTGGCTAGCTGAGTGTTACACGCCTCCTGATTGGCTGGCTGAGTGTTACACGCCTCCTGATTGGCTGGCTGAGTGTTACACGCCCCCTGATTTGCTGGCTGAGTTTTACAAGCCTCCTGATTGGCTAGCTGAGTGTTACACGCCCCCTGATTAGCTGGCTGATTGTGACACGCCTCCTAATTGGCTGGCTGAGTGTTACACGCCTCCAGATTGGCTAGCAGAGTGTTACACGCCTCCCGATTGGCTTGCTGAGTGTTACACGCCCCCTGATTAGCTAGCTGAGTTTTACACGCCTCCTGATTGGCTAGCAGAGTGTTACACGCCTCCTGATTGGCTGGCTTAGTGTTACACGCCTCCTGATTGGCTGGCAGAGTGTTACAAGCCTTCTGATTGGCTGGCTGTGTGTTATAAGCCTCCTGATTGGCTTCCTAAGTGTTACACGCCTCCTGATTGGCTGGCTGAGTGTGACATGCCCCCTTATTGGCTGGCTGAGTGTTACATGCCTCCTGATTGGCTGGCTCAGTGTTACACGCCTTCTGATTGGCTGGCTGAGTGTTACAAGCCCCCTGATTGGCTGGCTGAGTGTTACACGCCTCCTGATAAGCTGGCTGAGTGTTACACGCCCCCTGATTGGCTGTCTGAGTGTTACACGCCTCCTGATTGGCTAGCTGAGTGTTACATGCCTCCTAATTTGCTTCCTGAGTGTGACACGCCTTCTGATTGGCTGGCTGAGTGTTACACGCCTCCAGATTGGCTAGCAGAGTGTTATACGCCTCCTGATTGGCTGGCTGAGTGTTACACGCACCCTGATTTGCTGGCTGAGTTTTACATGCCTCCGTATTGGCTGGCTGAGTTTTACATGCCTCCTGATTGGCTAGCTGAGTGTTACACGCCCCCTGATTAGCTGGCTGACTGTGACACGCCTCCTGATTGGCTGGCTGAGTGTGACACGCCTCCAGATTGGCTAGCAGAGTGTTACACGCCTCCTGATTGGCTGGCTGAATGTCAAAGGCCTCCTGATTGGCTGCCTGAGTGTTACACAGCTCCTGATTGGCTGGCTGAGTGTGACACGCCTCCTTATTGGCTGGCTGAGTGTTACACGCCCCCTGATTAGCTGGCTGAGTTTTACACGCCTCCTGATTGGCTAGCAGAGTGTTACACGCCTCCTGATTGGCTGGCTTAATGTCAAAGGCCTCCTGATTGGCTGCCTGAGTGTTACACTACTCCTGATTTTCTGGCTGAGTGTGTCACGCCTCCGTATTGGCTGGCTGAGAGTTACACGCCTCCTGATTGGCTGGCTGAGTGTTACACGCCCCCTGATTGGCTGGCTGAGTGTTACACGCCTCCTGATTGGCTGGCTGAGTGTTACAGGCCTTCTGATTGGCTGGCTGAGTGTTACACGCCTCCTGATAGTCTGGCTGAGTGTTACACACCCCCTGATTGGCTTTCTGAGTGTTACACGCCTCCAGATTGGCTAGCAGAGTGTTACACGCCTCCTGATTGGCTGGCTGAGTGTTAAACGCCCCCTGATTTGCTGGCTGAGTTTTACAAGCCTCCTGATTGGCTAGCTGAGTCTTACACGCCCCCATGATTAGCTGGCTGATTGTGACACACCTCCTGATTGGCTGGCTGAGTGTTTCACGCCTCCAGATTGGCTAGCTGAGTGTTGCACGCCTCCTGATTGGCTGGCTGATTGTGACACGCCTCCTGATTGGCTGGCTGAGTGTTACACGCCTCCTGATTGGCTAGCAGAGTGTTACACGCCTCCTGATTGGCTGGCTTAATGTCAAAGGCCTCCTGATTGGCTGCCTGAGTGTTACACTACTCCTGATTTTCTGGCTGAGTGTGACACGCCTCCGTATTGGCTGGCTGAGAGTTACAGGCCTCCTGATTGGCTGGCTGAGTGTTACACGCCCCCTGATTGGCTGGCTGAGTGTTACACGCCTCCTGATTGGCTGGCTGAGTGTTACAGGCCTTCTGATTGGCTGGCTGAGTGTTACACGCCTCCTGATAGTCTGGCTGAGTGTTACACACCCCCTGATTGGCTTTCTGAGTGTTACACGCCTCCAGATTGGCTAGCAGAGTGTTACACGCCTCCTGATTGGCTGGCTGAGTGTTAAACGCCCCCTGATTTGCTGGCTGAGTTTTACAAGCCTCCTGATTGGCTAGCTGAGTGTTACACGCCCCCATGATTAGCTGGCTGATTGTGACACACCTCCTGATTGGCTGGCTGAGTGTTTCACGCCTCCAGATTGGCTAGCAGAGTGTTACACGCCTCCTGATTGGCTGGCTGATTGTGACACGCCTCCTGATTGGCTGGCTGAGTGTTACACGCCTCCTGATTGGCTAGCAGAGTGTTACACGCCTCCTGATTGGCTGGCTTAATGTCAAAGGCCTCCTGATTGGCTGCCTGAGTGTTACACTACTCCTGATTTTCTGGCTGAGTGTGACACGCCTCCGTATTGGCTGGCTGAGAGTTACAGGCCTCCTGATTGGCTGGCTGAGTGTTACACGCCCCCCTGATTGGCTGGCTGAGTGTTACACGCCTCCTGATTGGCTGGCTGAGTGTTACAGGCCTTCTCATTGGCTGGCTGAGTGTTACACGCCTCCTGATAGTCTGGCTGAGTGTTACACACCCCCTGATTGGCTTTCTGAGTGTTACACGCCTCCAGATTGGCTAGCAGAGTGTTACACGCCTCCTGATTGGCTGGCTGAGTGTTAAACGCCCCCTGATTTGCTGGCTGAGTTTTACAAGCCTCCTGATTGGCTAGCTGAGTGTTACACGCCCCCATGATTGGCTGGCTGATTGTGACACGCCTCCTGATTGGCTGGCTGAGTGTTACACGCCTCCAGATTGGCTAGCAGAGTGTTACACGCCTCCTGATTGTCTGGCTGAGTGTTACACGCCCCCTGATTAGCTGGCTGAGTTTTACATGCCTCCTGATTGGCTAGCAGAGTGTTACACGCCTCCTGATTGGCTGGCTGAATGTCAAAGGCCTCCTGATTGGCTGGCTGAGTGTTACACGCCTCCAGATTGGCTAGCAGAGTGTTACACGCCTCCTGATTGGCTGGCTGAATGTCAAAGGCCTCCTGATTTGCTGCCTGAGTGTTACACAGCTCCTGATAGGCTGGCTCAGTGTGAAATGCCTCCTTATTGGCTGGCTGAGTGTTACAGGCCTTCTGATTGGCTGGCTGAGTGTTACACAACTCCTGATAGGCTGGCTGAGTGTTACACACCCCCTGATTGGCTTTCTGAGTGTTACACGCCTCCAGATTGGCTAGCAGAGTGTTACAAGCCTCCTGATTGGCTGGCTGAGTGTTACACGCCCCCTGATTTGCTGGCTGAGTTTTACAAGCCTCCTGATTGGCTAACTTAGTGTTACACGCCCCCTGATTAGCTGGCTGATTGTGACACGCCTCCTGATTGGCTGGCTGAGTGTTACACGCCTCCAGATTGGCTAGCAGAGTGTTACACGCTCTGATTGGCTGGCTGAGTGTTACACGCCCCCTGATTAGCTGGCTGAGTTTTACACGCCTCCTGATTGGCTAGCAGAGTGTTACACGCCTCCTGATTGGCTGGCTGAGTGTTACACGCCTCCTGATTTGCTGGCAGAGTGTTACAAGCCTTCTGATTGGCTGGCTGTGTGTTACAAGCCTCCTGATTGGCTTCCTAAGTGTTACACGCCTCCTGATTGGCTGGATGAGTGTGACATGCCTCCTTATTGGCTGGCTGAGTGTTACATACCTCCTGATTTGCTGGCTGAGTTTTACACGCTTTCTGATTTGCTGGCTGAGTGTTACACGTGCCCTGATTGGCTTTCTGAGTGTGATAGGCCTCCTTCTTGGCTCGCTGAGTGTTACATGCCTCCTGATTGGCTGGTTGAGTGTTACACGCCTCCTAATTGGCTGCCTGAGTGTTACATGCCTTCTAATTGGCTGCCTGAGTGTTACACGCCTCCTGATTGGCTTCCTGAGTGTTACATGCCTCCTGATTGGTTGGCTGAGTGTTAAACGTCTCCTGATTGGCTGGCTGAATGTCAAAGGCCTCCTGATTGGCTGCCTGAGTGTTACACAACTCCTGATTGGCTGGCTGAGTGTGACACGCCTCCTGATTAGTAGCTGAGTGTTAAAGGCCTCCTGATTGGCTGGCTGAGTGTTACACGCCTCCTAATTGGCTGCCTGAGTGTGACACGCCTCCTTATTGGCTGCCTGAGTGTTACACGCCTCCTGATTGGCTGGCTGACTGTTACACGCCCCCTGATTGGCTGTTTGAGTGTTACACGCCTCCTGATTGGCTGTCTGAGTGTTACACGCCCCCTGATTGGCTGTCTAAGTGTTACACGCCTCCTGATTTGCTGGCTGGGTGTGACACGCCTCCTCATTGGCTAGCTGAGTGTCAAAGGCTTCCTGATTGGCTACCTGAGTGTTACACGCCTCCTGATTGGTTGGCTGATTGTTACACACCTCCTAATTGGCTGCCTGAGTGTTACACGCCTCCTGATTGGCTGTCTAAGTGTTACACGCCTCCTGATTGGCTGGCTGAGTGTTACATGCCTCCTGATTGGTTGGCTGAGTGTTAAACGTCTCCTGATTGGCTGGCTGAATGTCAAAGGCCTCCTAATTGGCTGCCTGAGTGTTACACGCCTCCTGATTTGCTGGCTGAGTGTTACACACCTCCTGATTGGCTAGGTGAGTGTGACACGCCTCCTGATTGGATGGCTGAGTGTTACAAACCTCCTGATTGGCTGGCTGAGTGTTACAAGCCCCCTGATTGGCTGTCTGAGTTTTACACGCCTCCTGATTGGCTGGCTGAGTGTGACACGCCTCCTTATTGGCTGACTGAGTGTTACCTGCCTCCTGATTGGCTTCCTGAGTGTTACATGCCTCCTGATTGGTTGGCTGAGTGTTACATGCCTCTTGATTGGCTTCCTGAGTGTTACACGCCTCCTGATTGGCTTCCTGAGTGTTACACGCCTCCTGATTGGATGGCTGAGTGTTACACGCCCCCTGATTGGCTGTCTGAGTGTTACACGTCCCCTGATTGGCTGTCTAAGTGTTACACGCCTCCTGATTGGCTGGCTGAGTGTGACACGCCTCCTGATCAGCTTCCTGAGTGTTACGCGCCTCCTTATTGGCTGGCTGAGTGTAACATGCTTCCTGATTGGCTGTCTGAGTTTTACACGCCCCCTGATTTGCTGGCTGAGTGTTACACGCCCCCTGATTGGCTGTGTAAGTGTTACACGCCTCCTGATTTGCTGGCTGAGTGTGACACGCCTCCTTATTGGCTTGCTGAGTGTCAAAGGCTTCCTGATTGGCTTCCTGAGTGTGACACGCCTCCTGATTAGTTGGCTGATTGTTACACACCTCCTAATTGGCTGCCTGAGTGTTAGATGCCTCCTAATTGGCTGCCTGATTGTTACACACCTCCTAATTGGCTGCCTGAGTGTTACATGCCTCCTAATTGGCTGCCTGAGTGTTACACGCCTCCTGATTTGCTGGCTGAGTGTTACACACCTCCTGATTGGCTAGGTGAGTGTTACACGCCTCCTGATTGGTAGCTGAGTGTTACACGCCTCCTGATTGGATGGCTGAGTGTTACACGCCTCCTGATTGGCTGGCTGAGTGTAACATTCTTCCTGATTGGCTGTCTGAGTGTTACACGCCTCCTGATTGGATGGCTGAGTGTTACACGCCCCCTGATTGGCTGTCTGAGTGTTACCCGCCCCCTGATTGGCTGTCTAAGTGTGACACGCCTCCTTATTGGCTTGCTGAGTGTCAAAGGCTTCCTGATTGGCTTCCTGAGTGTGACACGCCTCCTGATTAGTTGGCTGATTGTTACACACCTCCTAATTGGCTGCCTGAGTGTTAGATGCCTCCTAATTGGCTGCCTGATTGTTACACACCTCCTAATTGGCTGCCTGAGTGTTATATGCCTCCTAATTGGCTGCCTGAGTGTTACACGCCTCCTGATTGGCTAGGTGAGTGTTACACGCCTCCTGATTGGTAGCTGAGTGTTACACGCCTCCTGATTGGCTTCCTGAGTGTTACACGCCTCCTGATTGGCTGGCTGAGTGTAACATTCTTCCTGATTGGCTGTCTAAGTGTTACACGCCTCCTGATTGGCTGGCTGAGTGTTACATGCCTCCTGATTGGTTGGCTGAGTGTTAAACGCCTCCTGATTGGCTGCCTGAGTGTTACACGTCTCCTGATTGACTGGCTGAGTGTGACACGCCTCCTGACTAGTAGCTGAGTGTTACACGCCTCCTTATTGGCTGCCTGAGTGTTACACGCCTCCTGATTGGCTGGCTGAGTGTGACACGCCTCCTTATTGGCTGCCTGAGTGTTACACGCCTCCTGATTGGCTGGCTGACTGTTACACGCACCCTGATTGGCTGTTTGAGTGTTACACGCCTCCTGATTGGCTGTCTGAGTGTTACACGCCCCCTGATTGGCTGTGTAAGTGCTACACGCCTCCTTATTGGCTTGCTGAGTGTGACACGCCTCCTGATTGGCTGCCTGAGTGATACAAGCCTTCTGATTTGCTGGCTGAGTGTTACACACCTCCTCATTGGCTAGCTGAGTGTCAAAGGCTTCCTGATTGGCTACCTGAGTGTTACACGCCTCCTGATTGGTTGGCTGATTGTTAAACAACTCCTAATTGGCTGCCTGAGTGCTACACGCCTCCTGATTTGCTGGCTGAGTGTTACATACCTCCTGATTGGCTACGTGAGTGTTACACACCTCCTGATTGGTAGCTGAGTGTTACACGCCTCCTGATTGGCTTCCTGAGTGTTACACGCCTCCTTATTGGCTGGCTGAGTGTTACACGCCTCCTGATTGGATGGCTGAGTGTTACACGCCCCCTGATTGGCTGTCTGAGTGTTACACGCCTCCTGATTGGATGGCTGAGTGTTACACGCCTCCTGATTGGATGGCTGAGTGTTACACGCCTCCTACTTGGCTGCTTGAGTGTATCACGCCTCCTGATTGGCTGGCTGAGTGTTACACGCCTCCTGATTGGCTGGCTGAATGTCAAAGGCCTTCTGATTGGCTGCCTGAGTGTTACACGCCTCCTGATTGGCTGGCTGAGTGTGACACGCCTCCTGACTAGTAGCTGAGTGTTACACGCCTCCTGATTGGCTGGCTGAGTGTTACACGCCTCCTAATTGGCTTCCTGAGTGTGACACGCCTCCTTATTGGCTGCCTGAGTGTTACACGCCTCCTGATTTGCTGGCTGACTGTTACACGCCCCCTGATTGGCTGTTTGAGTGTTACACGCCTCCTGATTGGCTGTCTGAGTGTTACACGCCCCCTGATTGGCTGTGTAAGTGTTACACGCCTCCTTATTGGCTTGCTGAGTGTGACACGCCTCCTGATTGGCTGCCTGAGTGTTACACGCCTCCTGATTGGCTTCCTGAGTGTTACACGCCTCCTGATTGGCTGGCTGAGTGTAACATGCTTCCTGATTGGCTGTCTGAGTGTTACACGCCTCCTGATTGGATGGCTGAGTGTTACACGCCCCCTGATTGGCTGTCTGAGTGTTACACGCCCCCTGATTGGCTGTCTAAGTGTTACACGCCTCGTAATTGGCTGGCTGAGTGTGACACGCCTCCTTATTGGCTAGCTGAGTGTTACATGCCTCCTGATTGGCTTCCTGAGTGTTACATGCCTCCTGATTGGTTGGCTGAGTGTTACATGCCTCCTGATTGGCTTCCTGAGTGTTACATGCCTCCTGATTGGTTGGCTGAGTGTTAAACATCTCCTGATTGGCTGGCTGAATGTCAAAGGCCTCCTGATTGGCTGCCTGAGTGTTACACGCCCCCTGATTGGCTGTCTAAGTGTTACACGCCTCCTGATTGGCTGGCTGAGTGTTACATGCCTCCTGATTGGTTGGCTGAGTGTTAAACGCCTCCTGATTGGCTGCCTGAGTGTTACACGCCTCCTTATTAGCTGCCTGAGTGTTACACGCCTCCTGATTGGCTGGCTGACTGTTACACGCCCCCTGATTGGCTGTTTCAGTGTTACATGCCTCCTGATTGGCTGTCTGAGTGTTACACGCCCCCTGATTGGCTGTCTAAGTGTTACACGCCTCCTGATTTGCTGGCTGAGTGTGACACGCCTCCTTATTGACTTGCTGAGTGTGACACGCCTCCTGATTGGCTGCCTGAGTGTTACACGCCTTCTGATTTGCTGGCTGAGTGTTGCACACCTCCTCATTGGCTAGCTGAGTGTCAAAGGCTTCCTGATTGGCTACCTGAGTGTTACACGCCTCCTGATTGGTTGGCTGATTGTTACACACCTCCTAATTGGCTGCCTGAGTGTTACACGCCTCCTGATTTGCTGGCTGAGTGTTACACACCTCCTGATTGACTAGGTGAGTGTTACACGCCTCCTGATTGGTAGCTGAGTGTTACACGCCTCCTGATTGGCTTCCTGAGTGTTACACGCCTCCTGATTGGCTGGCTGAGTGTAACATGCTTCATGATTGGCTGTCTGAGTGTTACACGCCTCCTGATTGGATGGCTGAGTGTTACACGCCCCCTGATTGGCTGTCTGAGTGTTACACGCCTCCTGATTGGATGGCTGAGTGTTACACGCCTCCTGATTGGCTGCCTGAGTGTTACACGCCTCCTACTTGGCTGCTTGAGTGTATCACGCCACCCTTTTGGCTGTCTGAGTGTTACACGCCTCCTGATTGGCTGGCTGAGTGTTACACGCCTCCTGATTGGTTCGCTGAATGTCAAAGGCCTTCTGATTGGCTGCCTGAGTGTTACACGCCTCCTGATTGGCTGGCTGAGTGTGACACGCCTCCGGACTAGTAGCTGATTGTTACACGCCTCCTAATTGGCTTCCTGAGTGTGACACGCTTCCTTATTGGCTGCCTGAGTGTTACACGCCTCCTGATTGGCTGGCTGACTGTTACACACCCCCTGATTGGCTGTTTGAGTGTTACACGCCTCCTGATTGGCTGTCTGAGTGTTACACGCCCCCTGATTGGCTGTGTAAGTGTTACACGCCTCCTGATTTGCTGGCTGAGTATGACACGCCTCCTTATTGGCTTGCTGAGTGTGACACGCCTCCTGATTGGCTGCCTGAGTGTTACACGCCTCCTGATTTGCTGGCTGAGTATGACACGCCTCGTTATTGGCTTGCTGAGTGTGACACGCCTCCTGATTGGCTGCCTGAGTGTTACAAGCCTTCTGACTTGCTGGCTGAGTGTTACACACCTCCTCATTGGCTAGCTGAGTGTCAAAGGCTTCCTGATTGGCTACCTGAGTGTAACACGCCTCCTGATTGGTTGGCTGATTGTTACACACCTCGTAATTGGCTGCCTGAGTGTTACAGGCCTCCTAATTGGCTGCCTGAGTGTTACACGCCTCCTGATTTGCTGGCTGAGTGTTACACACCTCCTGATTGGCTAGGTGAGTGTTACACGCCTCCTGATTGGTAGCTGAGTGTTACACGCCTCCTGATTGGCTTCCTGAGTGTTACACGCCTCCTGATTGGCTGAATGAGTGTAACATGCTTCCTGATTGGCTGTCTGAGTGTTACACGCCTCCTGATTGGATGGCTGAGTGTTACACGCCCCCTGATTGGCTGTCTGAGTATTACACGCCCCCTGATTGGCTGTCTAAGTGTTACACGCCTCCTGATTGGCTGGCTGAGTGTGACACGCCTCCTTATTGGCTGGTTGAGTGTTACATGCCTCCTGATTGGCTTCCTGAGTGTTACATGCCTCCTGATTGGTTGGCTGAGTGTTAAACGTCTCCTGATTGGCTGGCTGAATGTGAAAGGCCTTCTGATTGGCTGCCTGAGTGTTACACGCCTCCTGATTGGCTGGCTGAGTGTGACACGCCTCCTTATTGGCTGCCTGAGTGTTACACGCCTCCCGATTGGCTGGCTGACTGTTACACGCACCCTGATTGGCTGTTTGAGTGTTACACGCCTCCTGATTGGCTGTCTGAGTGTTACACGCCCCCTGATTGGCTGTGTAAGTGTTACACGCCTCCTTATTGGCTTGCTGAGTGTGACACGCCTCCTGTTTGGCTGCCTGAGTGTTACACGCCTCCTGATTGGCTTCCTGAGTGTTACACGACTCCTGATTGGCTGGCTGAGTGTAACATGCTTCCTGATTGGCTGTCTGAGTGTTACACGCCTCCTGATTGGATGGCTGAGTGTTACACGCCCCCTGATTGGCTGTCTGAGTTTTACACGCCCCCTGATTGGCTTCCTGAGTGTTACATGCCTCCTGATTGGTTGGCTGAGTGTTACATGCCTCCTGATTGGCTTCCTGAGTGTTACATGCCTTTTGATATGTTGGCTGAGTGTTAAACGTCTCCTGATTGGCTGGCTGAATGTCAAAGGCCTCCTGATTGGCTGCCTGAGTGTTACACGCCCCCTGATTGGCTGTCTAAGTGTTACACGCCTCCTGATTGGCTGGCTGAGTGTTACATGCCTCCTGATTGGTTGGCTGAGTGTTAAATGCCTCCTGATTGGCTTCCTGAGTGTTACACGCCTCCTTATTAGCTGCCTGAGTGTTACATGCCTCCTGATTTGCTGACTTAGTGTGACACGCCTCCTTATTGGCTTGCTGAGTGTGACACGCCTCCTGATTGGCTGCCTGAGTGTTACACGCCATCTGATTTGCTGGCTGAGTGTGACACACCTCCTCATTGGCTAGCTGAGTGTCAAAGGCTTCCTGATTGGCTACCTGAGTGTTACACGCCTCCTGATTTGCTTCCTGAGTGTTACACGCCTCCTGATTGGCTGGCTGAGTGTAACATGCTTCCTGATTGGCTGTCTGAGTGTTACACGCCTCCTGATTGGATGGCTGAGTGTTACACGCCCCCTGATTGGCTGTCTGAGTGTTACACGCCCCCTGATTGGCTGTCTAAGTGTTACACGCCTCCTGATTGGCTGGCTGAGTGTGACACGCCTCCTTATTGGCTAGCTGAGTGTTACATGCCTCCTGATTGGATGGCTGAGTGTTACACGCCCCCTGATTGGCTGTCTGAGTATTACACGCCCCCTGATTGGCTGTCTAAGTGTTACACGCCACCTGATTGGCTGGCTGAGTGTGACACGCCTCCTTATTGGCTGGTTGAGTGTTACATGCCTCCTGATTGGCTTCCTGAGTGTTACATGCCTCCTGATTGGTTGGCTGAGTGTTAACCGCTCCTGATTGGCTGGCTGAATGTGAAAGGCCTTCTGATTGGCTGCCTGAGTGTTACACGCCTCCTGATTGGCTGGCTGAGTGTGACACGCCTCCTTATTGGCTGCCTGAGTTTTACACGCCTCCCGATTGGCTGGCTGACTGTTACACGCACCCTTATTGGCTGTTTGAGTGTTACACGCCTCCTGATTGGCTGTCTGAGTGTTACACGCCCCCTGATTGGCTGTGTAAGTGTTACACGCCTCCTTATTGGCTTGCTGAGTGTGACACGCCTCCTGTTTGGCTGCCTGAGTGTTACACGCCTCCTGATTGGCTTCCTGAGTGTTACACGCCTCCTGATTGGCTGGCTGAGTGTAACATGCTTCCTGATTGGCTGTCTGAGTGTTACACGCCTCCTGATTGGATGGCTGAGTGTTACACGCCCCCTGATTGGCTGTCTGAGTGTTACACGCCCCCTGATTGGCTTCCTGAGTGTTACATGCCTCCTGATTGGTTGGCTGAGTGTTACATGCCTCCTGATTGGCTTCCTGAGTGTTACATGCCTCTTGATATGTTGGCTGAGTGTTAAACGTCTCCTGATTGGCTGGCTGAATGTCAAAGGCCTCCTGATTGGCTGCCTGAGTGTTACACGCCCCCTGATTGGCTGTCTAAGTGTTACACGCCTCCTGATTGGCTGGCTGAGTGTTACATGCCTCCTGATTGGTTGGCTGAGTGTTAAATGCCTCCTGATTGGCTGCCTGAGTGTTACACGCCTCCTTATTAGCTGCCTGAGTGTTACACGCCTCCTGATTGGCTGGCTGACTGTTACACGCCCCCTGATTGGCTGTCTAAGTGTTACATGCCTCCTGATTTGCTGACTGAGTGTGACACGCCTCCTTATTGGCTTGCTGAGTGTGACACGCCTCCTGATTGGCTGCCTGAGTGTTACACGCCATCTGATTTGCTGGCTGAGTGTGACACACCTCCTCATTGGCTAGCTGAGTGTCAAAGGCTTCCTGATTGGCTACCTGAGTGTTACACGCCTCCTGATTGGCTGGCTGAGTGTAACATGCTTCCTGATTGGCTGGCTGAGTGTAACATGCTTCCTGATTGGCTGTCTGAGTGTTACACGCCTCCTGATTGGATGGCTGAGTGTTACACGCCCCCTGATTGGCTGTCTGAGTGTTACACGCCCCCTGATTGGCTGTCTAAGTGTTACACGCCTCCTGATTGGCTGGCTGAGTGTGACACGCCTCCTTATTGGCTAGCTGAGTGTTACATGCCTCCTGATTGGCTTCCTGAGTGTTACATGCCTCCTGATTGGTTGGCTGAGTGTTATATGCCTCCTGATTGGCTTCCTGAGTGTTACATGCCTCCTGATTGGTTGGCTGAGTGTTAAACGTCTCCTGATTGGCTGCCTGAGTGTTACACGCCCCCTGATTGGCTGTCTAAGTGTTACACGCCTCCTGATTGGCTGGCTGAGTGTTACATGCCTCCTGATTGGTTGGCTGAGTGTTACACGCCCCCTGATTGGCTGTCTGAGTATTACACGCCCCCTGATTGGCTGTCTAAGTGTTACACGCCTCCTGATTGGCTGGCTGAGTGTGACACGCCTCCTTATTGGCTGGTTGAGTGTTACATGCCTCCTGATTGGCTTCCTGAGTGTTACATGCCTCCTGATTGGTTGGCTGAGTGTTAAACGTCTCCTGATTGGCTGGCTGAATGTGAAAGGCCTTCTGATTGGCTGCCTGAGTGTTACACGCCTCCTGATTGGCTGGCTGAGTGTGACACGCCTCCTGATTGGCTGCCTGAGTGTTACACGCCTCCCGATTGGCTGGCTGACTGTTACACGCACCCTGATTGGCTGTTTGAGTGTTACACGCCTCCTGATTGGCTGTCTGAGTGTTACACGCCCCCTGATTGGCTGTGTAAGTGTTACACGCCTCCTTATTGGCTTGCTGAGTGTGACACGCCTCCTGTTTGGCTGCCTGAGTGTTACACGCCTCCTGATTGGCTTCCTGAGTGTTACACGCCTCCTGATTGGCTGGCTGAGTGTAACATGCTTCCTGATTGGCTGTCTGAGTGTTACACGCCTCCTGATTGGCTGGCTGAGTGTTACACGCCCCCTGATTGGCTGGCTGAGTGTTACACGCCCCCTGATTGCCTTCCTGAGTGTTACATGCCTCCTGATTGGTTGGCTGAGTGTTACATGCCTCCTGATTGGCTTCCTGAGTGTTACATGCCTCTTGATATGTTGGCTGAGTTTTAAACGTCTCCTGATTGGCTGGCTGAATGTCAAAGGCCTCCTGATTGGCTGCCTGAGTGTTACACGCCCCCTGATTGGCTGTCTAAGTGTTACACGCCTCCTGATTGGCTGGCTGAGTGTTACATGCCTCCTGATTGGTTGGCTGAGTGTTAAATGCCTCCTGATTGGCTTCCTGAGTGTTACACGCCTCCTTATTAGCTGCCTGAGTGTTACACGCCTCCTGATTGGCTGGCTGACTGTTACACGCCCCCTGATTGGCTGTCTAAGTGTTACATGCCTCCTGATTTGCTGACTTAGTGTGACACGCCTCCTTATTGGCTTGCTGAGTGTGACACGCCTCCTGATTGGCTGCCTGAGTGTTACACGCCATCTGATTTGCTGGCTGAGTGTGACACACCTCCTCATTGGCTAGCTGAGTGTCAAAGGCTTCCTTATTGGCTACCTGAGTGTTACACGCCTCCTGATTGGCTTCCTGAGTGTTACACGCCTCCTGATTGGCTGGCTGAGTGTAACATGCTTCCTGATTGGCTGTCTGAGTGTTACACGCCTCCTGATTGGATGGCTGAGTGTTACACGCCTCCTGATTTGCTGACTGAGTGTGACACGCCTCCTTATTGGCTTGCTGAGTGTGACACGCCTCCTGATTGGCTGCCTGAGTGTTACACGCCATCTGATTTGCTGGCTGAGTGTGACACACCTCCTCATTGGCTAGCTGAGTGTCAAAGGCTTCCTGATTGGCTACCTGAGTGTTACACGCCTCCTGATTGGCTGGCTGAGTGTAACATGCTTCCTGATTGGCTGGCTGAGTGTAACATGCTTCCTGATTGGCTGTCTGAGTGTTACACGCCTCCTGATTGGATGGCTGAGTGTTACACGCCCCCTGATTGGCTGTCTGAGTGTTACACGCCCCCTGATTGGCTGTCTAAGTGTTACACGCCTCCTGATTGGCTGGCTGAGTGTGACACGCCTCCTTATTGGCTAGCTGAGTGTTACATGCCTCCTGATTGGCTTCCTGAGTGTTACATGCCTCTTGATTGGTTGGCTGAGTGTTATATGCCTCCTGATTGGCTTCCTGAGTGTTACATGCCTCCTGATTGGTTGGCTGAGTGTTAAACGCCTCCTGATTGGCTGCCTGAGTGTTACACGCCCCCTGATTGGCTGTCTAAGTGTTACACGCCTCCTGATTGGCTGGCTGAGTGTTACATGCCTCCTGATTGGTTGGCTGAGTGTTACACGCCCCCTGATTGGCTGTCTGAGTATTACACGCCCCCTGATTGGCTGTCTAAGTGTTACACGCCTCCTGATTGGCTGGCTGAGTGTGACACGCCTCCTTATTGGCTGGTTGAGTGTTACATGCCTCCTGATTGGCTTCCTGAGTGTTACATGCCTCCTGATTGGTTGGCTGAGTGTTAAACGCCTCCTGATTGGCTGGCTGAATGTGAAAGGCCTTCTGATTGGCTGCCTGAGTGTTACACGCCTCCTGATTGGCTGGCTGAGTGTGACACGCCTCCTTATTGGCTGCCTGAGTGTTACACGCCTCCCGATTGGCTGGCTGACTGTTACACGCACCCTGATTGGCTGTTTGAGTGTTACACGCCTCCTGATTGGCTGTCTGAGTGTTACACGCCCCCTGATTGGCTGTGTAAGTGTTACACGCCTCCTTATTGGCTTGCTGAGTGTGACACGCCTCCTGTTTGGCTGCCTGAGTGTTACACGCCTCCTGATTGGCTTCCTGAGTGTTACACGCCTCCTGATTGGCTGGCTGAGTGTAACATGCTTCCTGATTGGCTGTCTGAGTGTTACACGCCTCCTGATTGGATGGCTGAGTGTTACACGCCCCCTGATTGGCTGGCTGAGTGTTACACGCCCCCTGATTGCCTTCCTGAGTGTTACATGCCTCCTGATTGGTTGGCTGAGTGTTACATGCCTCCTGATTGGCTTCCTGAGTGTTACATGCCTCTTGATATGTTGGCTGAGTTTTAAACGTCTCCCTGATTGGCTGGCTGAATGTCAAAGGCCTCCTGATTGGCTGCCTGAGTGTTACACGCCCCCTGATTGGCTGTCTAAGTGTTACACGCCTCCTGATTGGCTGGCTGAGTGTTACATGCCTCCTGATTGCTTGGCTGAGTGTTAAATGCCTCCTGATTGGCTTCCTGAGTGTTACACGCCTCCTTATTAGCTGCCTGAGTGTTACACGCCTCCTGATTGGCTGGCTGACTGTTACACGCCCCCTGATTGGCTGTCTAAGTGTTACATGCCTCCTGATTTGCTGACTTAGTGTGACACGCCTCCTTATTGGCTTGCTGAGTGTGACACGCCTCCTGATTGGCTGCCTGAGTGTTACACGCCATCTGATTTGCTGGCTGAGTGTGACACACCTCCTCATTGGCTAGCTGAGTGTCAAAGGCTTCCTGATTGGCTACCTGAGTGTTACACGCCTCCTGATTGGCTTCCTGAGTGTTACACGCCTCCTGATTGGCTGGCTGAGTGTAACATGCTTCCTGATTGGCTGTCTGAGTGTTACACGCCTCCTGATTGGATGGCTGAGTGTTACACGCCTCCTGATTGGCTGACTGAGTGTGACACGCCTCCTGATTGGCTGGCTGAGTGTGACACGCCTCCTGATTGGCTGCCTGAGTGTTACACGCCTCCTGATTGGTTGGCTGAGTGTTACACGCCTCCTGATTGGCTACCTGAGTGTTAAAGGCCTCCTGATTGGCTGGCTGAGTGTTACACGCCTCCTGATTGGCTGGCTGAGTGTAACATGCTTCCTGATTGGCTGGCTGAGTGTTACACGCTTCCTGATTGGCTGTCTGAGTGTTACATGCCTCCTGATTGGCTGCCTGAGTGTTACACGCCTCCTGATTGGCTGCCTGAGTGTTACACGCCTCGTTATTGGCTGTTTGAGTGTTACATGCCTCCTGATTGGCTGGCTGAGTGTGACACGCCTCCTTATTGGCTGCCTGAGTGTTACACGCCATCCTGATTGGCTGGCTGAGTGTTACACGCCTCTTGATTGGCTGCCTGAGTGTTACATGCCTCCTGATTGGCTGGCTGAGTGTTACACGCCTCCTGATTGGCTGGCTGAGTGTTAAAGGCTTCCTGATTGGCTACCTGAGTGTTACACGCCTCCTGATTGGTTGGCTGAGTGTTACACGCCTCCTGATTGGCTGCCTGAGTGTTACACGCCTCCTGATTTGCTGGCTGAGTGTTACACGCCCCCTGATTGGCTGGGTGAGTGTTACACGCCTCCTGATTGGCTGGCTGAGTGTTACATGCCTCCTGATTGGCTGGCTGAGTGTTACACGCCTCCTATTTGGCTGGCTGAGTGTTACATGCTTCCTGATTGGCTGGCTGAGTTTTATACGCCTCCTGATTGGATGGCTGAGTGTTACACGCCCCCTGATTGGCTGGCTGAGTGTTACACGCCTCCTGATTGGCTGGCTGAGTGTTACACGCCTCCTGATTGGCTGGCTGAGTGTCAAAGGCTTCCTGATTGGCTGCCTGAGTGTTACACGCCTCCTGATTGGTTGGCTGATTGTTACACACCTCTTAATTGGCTGCCTGAGTGTTACATGCCTCCTAATTGGCTGCCTGAGTGTTACACGCCTCCTGATTTGCTGACTGAGTGTTACACACCTCCTGATTGGCTAGGTGAGTGTTACACGCCTCCTGCTTGGTTGCCTGAGTGTTACACGCCTCCTGATTGGCTTCCTGAGTGTTACACGCCTCCTGATTGGCTGGCTGAGTGTAACACGCTTCCTGATTGGCTGTCTGAGTGTTACACGCCCCCTGATTGGCTGTCTGAGTGTTACACGCCCCCTGATTGGCTGTCTAAGTGTTACACGCCTCCTGATTGGCTGGCTGAGTGTTACACGCCTCCTGATTGGCTGGCTGAGTGTTACACGCCTCCTGATTGGCTGCCTGAGTGTTACACGCCTCCTGATTTGCTGGCTGAGTGTTACACACCTCCTGATTGGCTAGGTGAATGTTACACGCCTCCTGATTGGCTAGCTGAGTGTTACACGCCTCCTGATTGGCTTCCTGAGTGTTACACGCCTCCTGATTGGCTGGCTGAGTGTAACACGCTTCCTGATTGGATGGCTGAGTGTTACACGCCCCCTGATTGGCTGTCTGAGTGTTACACGCCCCCTGATTGGCTGGCTGAGTGTTACACGCCTCCTGATTGGCTGGCTGAGTGTGACACGCCTCCTGATTGGCTGGCTCAGTGTTACACACCTCCTGATTGGCTAGGTGAGTGTGACACGCCTCCTGATTGGCTGGCTGAGTGTGACACGCCTCCTTATTGGCTGGCTGAGTGTTACATGCCTCCTGATTGGCTTCCTGAGTGTTACATGCCTCCTGATTGGTTGGCTGAGTGTTACATGCCTCCTGATTGGCTTCCTGAGTGTTACATGCCTCCTGATTGGTTGGCTGAGTGTTAAACGTCTCCTGATTGGCTGGCTGAATGTCAAAGGCCTCCTGATTGGCTGCCTGAGTGTTACACGCCTCCTGATTGGCTGGCTGAGTGTTACATGCCTCCTGATTGGTTGGCTGAGTGTTAAACGCCTCCTGATTGGCTGCCTGAGTGTTACACGCCTCCTTATTGGCTGCCTGAGTGTTACACGCCTCCTGATTGGCTGGCTGACTGTTACACGCCCCCTGATTGGCTGTTTGAGTGTTACATGCCTCCTGATTGGCTGTCTGAGTGTTACACGCCCCCTGATTGGCTGTCTAAGTGTTACACGCCTCCTGATTGGCTGGCTGAGTGTGACACGCCTCCTTATTGGCTTGCTGAGTGTGACACGCCTCCTGATTGGCTGCCTGAGTGTTACACACCTTCTGATTTGCTGGCTGAGTGTTACACACCTCCTCATTGGCTAGCTGAGTGTCAAAGGCTTCCTGATTGGCTACCTGAGTGTTACACGCCTCCTGATTGGTTGGCTGATTGTTACACACCTCCTAATTGGCTGCCTGAGTGTTACACGCCTCCTGATTTGCTGGCTGAGTGTTACACGCCTCCTGATTGGCTGGGTGAGTGTTACACGCCTCCTGATTGGCTGGCTGAGTGTTACACGCCTCCTGATTGGCTTCCTGAGTGTTACACGCTTCCTGATTGGCTGGCTGAGTGTAACATGCTTCCTGATTGGCTGGCTGAGTGTTACACGCCTCCTGATTGGATGGCTGAGTGTTACACGCCCCCTGATTGGCTGTCTAAGTGTTACACGCCTCCTGATTGGCTGGCTGAGTGTGACACGCCTCCTGATTGAGCTTCCTGAGTTTTACACGCCTCCTGATTGGCTGGCTGAGTGTAACATGCTTCCTGATTGGCTGTCTGAGTGTTACACGCCCCCTGATTGGCTGGCTGAGTGTTACACGCCTCCTCATTGGCTAGCTGAGTGTCAAAGGCTTCCTGATTGGCTACCTGAGTGTTACACGCCTCCTGATTGGTTGGCTGATTGTTAAACACCTCCTAATTGGCTGCCTGAGTGTTACACGCCTCCTGATTTGCTGGCTGAGTGTTACACACCTCCTGATTGGCTAGGTGAGTGTTACATGCCTCCTGATTGGCTACCTGAGTGTAACCCGCCTCCTGATTGGCTATCTGAGTGTTACACGCCTCCTGATTGGCTTCCTGAGTGTTACACGCCTCCTGATTGGCTGGCTGAGTGTAACACGCCTCCTGATTGGCTGTCTGAGTGTTACACGCCTCCTGATTGGCTGGCTGAGTGTTACACACCCCCTGATTGGCTGTCTGAGTGTTACACGCCCCCTGATTGGCTGGCTGAGTGTTACATGCCTCCTTATTGGCTGGCTGAATGTCAAAGGCCTTCTGATTGGCTGGCTGAGTGTAACACGCTTCCTGATTGGCTGTCTGAGTGCTACACGCCTCCTGATTGGATGGCTGAGTGTTACACACCCCCTGATTGGCTGTCTGAGTGTTACACGCCTCCTGATTGGCTGGCTGAGTGTTACACGCCTCCTGATTGGCTGGCTGAGTGTTACACGCCTCCTGATTGGCTGTCTGAGTGTTACACGCCCCCTGATTGGCTGGCTGAGTGTGACAGGCCTCCTGATTATCTGGTCTGAGTGTTACACGCCTCCTGATTGGTGCCTGATGGCTTAGTGTTACACGCCTCCTGATTGGCTGCCTGAGTGTTACACGCCTCCTAATTGGCTGCTTGAGTGTATACACGCCACCCTTTTGGCTGTCTGAGTGTTACACGCCCCCTGATTGGCTGGCTGAGTGTTACACGCCTCCTTATTGGCTTGCTGAGTGTGACACGCCTCCTGATTGGCTGCCTGAGTGTTACACGCCTTCTGATTTGCTGGCTGAGTGTTACACACCTCCTCATTGGCTAGCTGAGTGTCAAAGGCTTCCTGATTGGCTACCTGAGTGTTACACGCCTCCTGATTGGTTGGCTGATTGTTACACACCTCCTAATTGGTTGCCTGAGTGTTACACGCCTCCTGATTTGCTGGCTGAGTGTTACACACCTCCTGATTGGCTAGGTGAGTGTTACACGCCTCCTGATTGGTAGCTGAGTGTTACACGCCTCCTGATTGGCTTCCTGAGTGTTACACGCTTCCTGATTGGCTGGCTGAGTGTAACATGCTTCCTGATTGGCTGGCTGAGTGTTACACGCCTCCTGATTGGATGGCTGAGTGTTACACGCCCCCTGATTGGCTGTCTAAGTGTTACACGCCTCCTGATTGGCTGGCTGAGTGTGACACGCCTCCTGATTGGCTTCCTGAGTTTTACACGCCTCCTGATTGGCTGGCTGAGTGTAACATGCTTCCTGATTGGCTGTCTGTGTGTTACACGCCCCCTGACTTGCTGGCTGAGTGTTACACACCTCCTCATTGGCTAGCTGAGTGTCAAAGGCTTCCTGATTGGCTACCTGAGTGTTATACGCCTCCTGATTGGTTGGCTGATTGTTAAACACCTCCTAATTGGCTGCCTGAGTGTTACACGCCTCCTGATTTGCTGGCTGAGTGTTACACACCTCCTGATTGGCTAGGCTGAGTGTTACATGCCTCCTGATTGGCTATCTGAGTGTAACCCGCCTCATGATTGGCTATCTGAGTGTTACACGCCTCCTGATTGGCTTCCTGAGTGTTACACGCCTCCTGATTGGCTGGCTGAGTCTAACACGCTTCCTGATTGGCTGTCTGAGTGCTACACGCCTCCTGATTGGCTGGCTGAGTGTTACACACCCCCTGATTGGCTGTCTGAGTGTTACACGCCCCCTGATTGGCTGGCTGAGTGTGACATGCCTCCTTATTGGCTGGCTGAATGTCAAAGGCCTTCTGATTGGCTGGCTGAGTGTAACACGCTTCCTGATTGGCTGTCTGAGTGCTACACGCCTCCTGATTGGATGGCTGAGTGTTACACACCCCCTGATTGGCTGTCTGAGTGTTACACGCTTCCTGATTGGCTGTCTGAGTCCTACACGCCTCCTGATTGGATGGCTGAGTGTTACACACCCCCTGATTGGCTGTCTGAGTGTTACACGCCCCCTGATTGGCTGGCTGAGTGTGACAGGCCTCCTGATTATCTGGTCTGAGTGTTACACACCTCCTGATTGGATGGCTTAGTGTTACACGCCTCCTGATTGGCTGCCTGAGTGTTACACGCCTCCTACTTGGCTGCTTGAGTGTATCACGCCACCCTTTTGGCTGTCTGAGTGTTACACGCCCCCTGATTGGCTGTGGAAGTGTTACACGCCTCCTGATTGGCTGCCTGAGTGTTACATGCCTCCTACTTGGCTGCTTGAGTGTATCACGCCACTCTTTTGGCTGTCTGAGTGTTACACGCCTCCTGATTGGCTGGCTGAGTGCTACAAGCCCCCTGATTTGCTGTCTGAGTTTTATACGCCTCCTGATTGGCTAGCTGAGTGTTACACGACTCCCGATTGGCTGGCTGAGTGTTACACGCCTCCTGAGTGGCTGGCTGAGTGTGACACGCCTCCTTATTGGATGGCTGAGTGTTACACGCCCCCTGATTGGCTGTCTGAGTGTGACACGCCTCCTTATTGGCTGGCTGAGTGTTACATGCCTCCTGATTGGCTTCCTGAGTGTTACATGCCTCCTGATTGGTTAGCTGAGTGTTACATGCCTCCTGATTGGCTTCCTGAGTGTTACACGCCTCCTGATTGGCTTCCTGAGTGTTACACGCCTCCTGATTGGCTGGCTGAGTGTAACATTCTTCCATATTGGCTGTCTGAGTGTTACACGCCTCCTGATTGGATGGCTGAGTGTTACACGCCCCCTGATTGGCTGTCTGAGTGTTACACGCCTCCTGATTGGCTGGCTGAGTGTGACACGCCTCCTGATTAGCTTCCTGAGTGTTACACGCCTCCTGATTGGCTGGCTGAGTGTAACATGCTTCCTGATTGGCTGTCTGTGTGTTACACGCCCCCTGACTTGCTGGCTGAGTGTTACACACCTCCTCATTGGCTAGCTGAGTTTCAAAGGCATCCTGATTGGCTACCTGAGTGTTACACGCCTCCTGATTGGTTGGCTGATTGTTAAACACCTCCTAATTGGCTGCCTGAGTGTTACATGCCTCCTAAGTGGCTGCCTGAGTGTTACACGCCTCCTGATTTTCTGGCTGAGTGTTACACACCTCCTGAATTGGCTAGGTGAGTGTTACCCGCTCCTGATTGGTAGCTGAGTGTTACACGCCTCCTGATTGGCTTCCTGAGTGTTACACGCCTCCTGATTGGCTGGCTGAGTGTTACACGTCTCCTGATTGGCTGGCTGAATGTCAAAGGCCTTCTGATTGGCTGCCTGAGTGTTACACGCCTCCTGATTGGCTGGCTGAGTGTGACACGCCTCCTGACTAGTAGCTGAGTGTTACACGCCTCCTGATTGGCTGGCTGAGTGTTACACGCCTCCTAATTGGCTGGCTGAATGTCAAAGGCCTTCTGATTGGCTGCCTGAGTGTTACACGCCTCCTGATTGGCTGGCTGAGTGTGACACGCCTCCTGACTAGTAGCTGAGTGTTACACGCCTCCTTATTGGCTGGCTGAGTGTTACACGCCTCCTAATTGGCTTCCTGAGTGTGACACGCCTCCTTATTGGCTGCCTGAGTGTTACACGCCTCCTGATTGGCTGGCTGACTGTTACACGCCCCCTGATTGGCTGTTTGAGTGTTACATGCCTCCTGATTGGCTGTCTGAGTGTTACAAGCCCCCCTGATTGGCTGTGTAAGTGTTACACGCCTCCTGATTTGCTGGCTGAGTGTGACACGCCTCCTTATTGGCTTGCTGAGTGTGACACGCCTCCTGATTGGCTGCCTGAGTGTTACAAGCCTTCTGATTTGCTGGCTGAGTGTTACACACCTCCTCATTGGCTAGCTGAGTGTCAAAGGCTTCCTGATTGGCTACCTGAGTGTTACACGCCTCCTGATTGGTTGGCTGATTGTTACACACCTCCTAATTGGCTGCCTGAGTGTTACATGCCTCCTAATTGGCTGCCTGAGTGTTACACGCCTCCTGATTTGCTGTCTGAGTTTTATACGCCTCCTGATTGGCTAGCTGAGTGTTACACGACTCCCGATTGGCTGGCTGAGTGTTACACGCCTCCTGAGTGGCTGGCTGAGTGTGACACGCCTCCTTATTGGATGGCTGAGTGTTACACGCCCCCTGATTGGCTGTCTGAGTGTGACACGCCTCCTTATTGGCTGGCTGAGTGTTACATGCCTCCTGATTGGCTTCCTGAGTGTTACATGCCTCCTGATTGGTTAGCTGAGTGTTACATGCCTCCTGATTGGCTTCCTGAGTGTTACACGCCTCCTGATTGGCTTCCTGAGTGTTACACGCCTCCTGATTGGCTGGCTGAGTGTAACATTCTTCCATATTGGCTGTCTGAGTGTTACACGCCTCCTGATTGGATGGCTGAGTGTTACACGCCCCCTGATTGGCTGTCTGAGTGTTACACGCCTCCTGATTGGCTGGCTGAGTGTGACACGCCTCCTGATTAGCTTCCTGAGTGTTACACGCCTCCTGATTGGCTGGCTGAGTGTAACATGCTTCCTGATTGGCTGTCTGTGTGTTACACGCCCCCTGACTTGCTGGCTGAGTGTTACACACCTCCTCATTGGCTAGCTGAGTTTCAAAGGCATCCTGATTGGCTACCTGAGTGTTACACGCCTCCTGATTGGTTGGCTGATTGTTAAACACCTCCTAATTGGCTGCCTGAGTGTTACATGCCTCCTAAGTGGCTGCCTGAGTGTTACACGCCTCCTGATTTTCTGGCTGAGTGTTACACACCTCCTGATTGGCTAGGTGAGTGTTACCCGCTCCTGATTGGTAGCTGAGTGTTACACGCCTCCTGATTGGCTTCCTGAGTGTTACACGCCTCCTGATTGGCTGGCTGAGTGTTACACGTCTCCTGATTGGCTGGCTGAATGTCAAAGGCCTTCTGATTGGCTGCCTGAGTGTTACACGCCTCCTGATTGGCTGGCTGAGTGTGACACGCCTCCTGACTAGTAGCTGAGTGTTACACGCCTCCTGATTGGCTGGCTGAGTGTTACACGCCTCCTAATTGGCTGGCTGAATGTCAAAGGCCTTCTGATTGGCTGCCTGAGTGTTACACGCCTCCTGATTGGCTGGCTGAGTGTGACACGCCTCCTGACTAGTAGCTGAGTGTTACACGCCTCCTTATTGGCTGGCTGAGTGTTACACGCCTCCTAATTGGCTTCCTGAGTGTGACACGCCTCCTTATTGGCTGCCTGAGTGTTACACGCCTCCTGATTGGCTGGCTGACTGTTACACGCCCCCTGATTGGCTGTTTGAGTGTTACATGCCTCCTGATTGGCTGTCTGAGTGTTACACGCCCCCTGATTGGCTGTGTAAGTGTTACACGCCTCCTGATTTGCTGGCTGAGTGTGACACGCCTCCTTATTGGCTTGCTGAGTGTGACACGCCTCCTGATTGGCTGCCTGAGTGTTACAAGCCTTCTGATTTGCTGGCTGAGTGTTACACACCTCCTCATTGGCTAGCTGAGTGTCAAAGGCTTCCTGATTGGCTACCTGAGTGTTACACGCCTCCTGATTGGTTGGCTGATTGTTACACACCTCCTAATTGGCTGCCTGAGTGTTACATGCCTCCTAATTGGCTGCCTGAGTGTTACACGCCTCCTGATTTGCTGGCTGAGTGTTACACACCTCCTGATTGGCTAGGTGAGTGTTACACGCCTCCTGATTGGTAGCTAAGTGTTACACGCCTCCTGATTGGCTGGCTGAGTGTAACAGGCTTCCTGATTGGCTGTCTGAGTGTTACACGCCTCCTGATTGGATGGCTGAGTGTTACACGCCCACTGATTGGCTGTCTGAGTGTTACACGCCCCCTGATTGGCTGTCTAAGTGTTACACGCCTCCTGATTGGCTGGCTGAGTGTGACACGCCTCCTGATTGGCTGGCTGAGTGTTACATGCCTCCTGATTGGCTGCCTGAGTGTTACATGCCTCCTGATTGGTTGGCTGAGTTTTAAACGTCTCCTGATTGGCTGCCTGAGTGTTACACGCCTCCTGATTTGCTGGCTGAGTGTTACACACCTCCTGATTGGCTAGGTGAGTGTTACACGCCTCCTGATTGGTAGCTGAGTGTTACACGCCTCCTGATTGGCTTCCTGAGTGTTACACGCCTCCTGATTGGCTGGCTGAGTGTAACAGGCTTCCTGATTTGCTGTCTGAGTGTTACACGCCTCCTAATTGGCTGCCTGAGTGTTACATGCCTCCTAATTGGCTGCCTGAGTGTTACACGCCTCCTGATTTGCTGGCTGAGTGTTACACACCTCCTGATTGGCTAGGTGAATGTTACACGCCTCCTGCTTGGTAGCTGAGTGTTACACGCCTCCTGATTGGCTTCCTGAGTGTTACACGCCTCCTGATTGGCTGGCTGAGTGTAACACGCTTCCTGATTGGCTGTCTGAGTGTTACACGCCTCCTGATTGGATGGCTGAGTGTTACACGCCCCCTGATTGGCTGTCTGAGTGTTACACGCCTCCTGATTTGCTGGCTGAGTGTTACACACCTCCTGATTGGCTAGGTGAGTGTTACATGCCTCCTGATTGGTATCTGAGTGTAACCCGCCTCATGATTGGTATCTGAGTGTTACACGCCTCCTGATTGGCTTCCTGAGTGTTACACGCCTCCTGATTGGCTGGCTGAGTCTAACATGCTTCCTGATTGGCTGTCTGAGTGCTACACGCCTCCTGATTGGATGGCTGAGTGTTACACACCCCCTGATTGGCTGTCTGAGTGTTACACGCCCCCTGATTGGCTGGCTGAGTGTGACACGCCTCCTTATTGGCTGGCTGAATGTCAAAGGCCTTCTGATTGGCTGGCTGAGTGTAACACGCTTCCTGATTGGCTGTCTGAGTGCTACACGCCTCCTGATTGGATGGCTGAGTGTTACACACCCCCTGATTGGCTGTCTGAGTGTTACACGCTTCCTGATTGGCTGTCTGAGTCCTACACGCCTCCTGATTGGATGGCTGAGTGTTACACACCCCCTGATTGGCTGTCTGAGTGTTACACGCCCCCTGATTGGCTGGCTGAGTGTGACACGCCTCCTGATTATCTGGTCTAGTGTTACACACCTCCTGATTGGATGGCTTAGTGTTACACGCCTCCTGATTGGCTGCCTGAGTGTTACACGCCTCCTACTTGGCTGCTTGAGTGTATCACGCCACCCTTTTGGCTGTCTGAGTGTTACACGCCCCCTGATTGGCTGTGGAAGTGTTACACGCCTCCTGATTTGCTGGCTGAGTGTGACACGCCTCCTTATTGGCTTGCTGAGTGTGACACGCCTCCTGATTGGCTGCCTGAGTGTTACAAGCCTTCTGATTTGCTGGCTGAGTGTTACACACCTCCTCATTGGCTAGCTGAGTGTCAAAGGCTTCCTGATTGGCTACCTGAGTGTTACACGCCTCCTGATTGGTTGGCTGATTGTTACACACCTCCTAATTGGCTGCCTGAGTGTTACATGCCTCCTAATTGGCTGCCTGCGTGTTACACGCCTCCTGATTTGCTGGCTGAGTGTTACACACCTCCTGATTGGCTAGGTGAGTGTTACACGCCTCCTGATTGGTAGCTGAGTGTTACACGCCTCCTTATTGGCTTCCTGAGTGTTACACGCCTCCTGATTGGCTGGCTGAGTGTGACACGCCTCCTGATTATCTGGTCTAGTGTTACACACCTCCTGATTGGCTGGCTTACTGTTACACGCCTCCTGATTGGCTGCCTGAGTGTTACATGCCTCCTACTTGGCTGCTTGAGTGTATCACGCCACTCTTTTGGCTGTCTGAGTGTTACACGCCTCCTGATTGGCTGGCTGAGTGCTACAAGCCCCCTGATTTGCTGTCTGAGTTTTATACGCCTCCTGATTGGCTAGCTGAGTGTTACACGACTCCCGATTGGCTGGCTGAGTGTTACACGCCTCCTGAGTGGCTGGCTGAGTGTGACACGCCTCCTTATTGGATGGCTGAGTGTTACACGCCCCTGATTGGCTGTCTGAGTGTGACACGCCTCCTTATTGGCTGGCTGAGTGTTACATGCCTCCTGATTGGCTTCCTGAGTGTTACATGCCTCCTGATTGGTTAGCTGAGTGTTACATGCCTCCTGATTGGCTTCCTGAGTGTTACACGCCTCCTGATTGGCTTCCTGAGTGTTACACGCCTCCTGATTGGCTGGCTGAGTGTAACATTCTTCCATATTGGCTGTCTGAGTGTTACACGCCTCCTGATTGGATGGCTGAGTGTTACACGCCCCCTGATTGGCTGTCTGAGTGTTACACGCCTCCTGATTGGCTGGCTGAGTGTGACACGCCTCCTGATTAGCTTCCTGAGTGTTACACGCCTCCTGATTGGCTGGCTGAGTGTAACATGCTTCCTGATTGGCTGTCTGTGTGTTACACGCCCCCTGACTTGCTGGCTGAGTGTTACACACCTCCTCATTGGCTAGCTGAGTTTCAAAGGCATCCTGATTGGCTACCTGAGTGTTACACGCCTCCTGATTGGTTGGCTGATTGTTAAACACCTCCTAATTGGCTGCCTGAGTGTTACATGCCTCCTAAGTGGCTGCCTGAGTGTTACACGCCTCCTGATTTTCTGGCTGAGTGTTACACACCTCCTGATTGGCTAGGTGAGTGTTACCCGCTCCTGATTGGTAGCTGAGTGTTACACGCCTCCTGATTGGCTTCCTGAGTGTTACACGCCTCCTGATTGGCTGGCTGAGTGTTACACGTCTCCTGATTGGCTGGCTGAATGTCAAAGGCCTTCTGATTGGCTGCCTGAGTGTTACACGCCTCCTGATTGGCTGGCTGAGTGTGACACGCCTCCTGACTAGTAGCTGAGTGTTACACGCCTCCTGATTGGCTGGCTGAGTGTTACACGCCTCCTAATTGGCTGGCTGAATGTCAAAGGCCTTCTGATTGGCTGCCTGAGTGTTACACGCCTCCTGATTGGCTGGCTGAGTGTGACACGCCTCCTGACTAGTAGCTGAGTGTTACACGCCTCCTTATTGGCTGGCTGAGTGTAACACGCCTCCTAATTGGCTTCCTGAGTGTGACACGCCTCCTTATTGGCTGGCTGAGTGTTACATGCCTCCTGATTGGCTGCCTGAGTGTTACATGTCTCCTGATTGGTTGGCTGAGTGTTAAACGTCTCCTGATTGGCTGCCTGAGTGTTACACGCCTCCTGATTTGCTGGCTGAGTGTTACACACCTCCTGATTGGCTAGGTGAGTGTTACACGCCTCCTGATTGGTAGCTGAGTGTTACACGCCTCCTGATTGGCTTCCTGAGTGTTACACGCCTCCTGATTGGCTGGCTGAGTGTAACAGGCTTCCTGATTGGCTGTCTGAGTGTTACACGCCTCCTGATTGGATGGCTGAGTGTTACACGCCCACTGATTGGCTGTCTGAGTGTTACACGCCCCCTGATTGGCTGTCTAAGTATTACACGCCTCCTGATTGGCTTGCTGAGTGTGACACGCCTCCTTATTGGCTTGCTGAGTGTGACACGCCTCCTGATTGGCTGCCTGAGTGTTACACACCTTCTGATTTGCTGGCTGAGTGTTACACACCTCCTCATTGGCTAGCTGAGTGTCAAAGGCTTCCTGATTGGCTACCTGAGTGTTACACGCCTCCTGATTGGTTGGCTGATTGTTACACACCTCCTAATTGGCTGCCTGAGTGTTACACGCCTCCTGATTTGCTGGCTGAGTGTTACACACCTCCTGATTGGCTAGATGAGTGTTACACGCCTCCTGATTGGTAGCTGAGTGTTACACGCCTCCTGATTGGCTTCCTGAGTGTTACACGCTTCCTGATTGGCTGGCTGAGTGTAACATGCTTCCTGATTGGCTGGCTGAGTGTTACACGCCTCCTGATTGGATGGCTGAGTGTTACACGCCTCCTGATTGGATGGCTGAGTGTTACACACCTCCTCATTGGCTAGTGTAACCCAGGTTACTAGGCCCTTATTAGAAGTCCAGTCTATCAGTTAGTTGATTAGATCAAAAAATTAATAAATTCATATTTTCTATGTGACAGATAAATACATAGAGTTTGATTTAAAATAATCTTACACGAAGTGAATAAATAGGATTTAGGATTAAAATCTTAAATATGTCAATAAATAAATTAATAGATTATAAGAAATTAATATAAACGGGTTATTCATGTCTGTTTACAAATAATATTTTGTTTATTTAAAGTGTGGTGAATGTGCCTTTCTGAAAGTGTGAAAGATTCGGGTGACATTAGGAGTTCACGTGATGTAACGTAGCGTTACCAAAGAGACGCCGTCAAGGTGTGCGTGCTGTCGTGTTTTTCTCTCTCTGTCGGACCAACGTCAAGGTGGCGTCATGCTAACCTGTTGCTGCAGATATCACTGTTTTGTGTAAGAGAGCCAAATATTCCAACGTCTTCCCAACGTTAATTTTATCGTCGGTGCAGAGAGCGAAGCTTTTCTTCTTGATTAGCGGACCGTGTGTTTTGTGACAGACGAAGGAGAACTGAAACCTGGACTGATGAGAGCTGTGTTCTGCCTTGTACCCGGAGTGTGTGTATATGTGATGCTTGAGCCTCTGGCCGGGTCTTATTTTCTTTGGTTGGATTCCTGGGTTGAGATCTGCATGAAGATGACTTCTTCTTCTTCCGCTGGGATTTCCCCCATTCTTTAGAGGTAGAGGGGAACCTCAGTGGTAGTGGCGAGCCGCCCAAACAGAGACTGTGATTATTCAGTGATTGAGTTTATTGAGAACTGTGTTGATATCTCATGTTATGTGGTCAATTTAAATTTGTTTTTTGTCTTATTCTCAATTTTATTTCTTTACTCAACACAATATAACATACTTAAAACTTACCTGTTGGTTATGTGAATCCTTTACTCTCACTCAATGCAATATTGCTAATACCCCTTTCTCCTGTAGCGATCTAGACTTCTGATTTTCTGGTCCACAAGGTAATTAATGCACTAATAAATAAACATACCTGTATCCCCCAGTCTTAACCATTAACAGTTAGAGCTGAGGCGGGTTACACTAGCTGAGTGTCAAAGGCTTCCTGATTGGCTACCTGAGTGTTACACGCCTCCTGATTGGTTGGCTGATTGTTACACACCTCCTAATTGGCTGCCTGAGTGTTACATGCCTCCTAATTGGCTGCCTGAGTGTTACACGCCTCCTGATTTGCTGGCTGAGTGTTACACACCTCCTGATTGGCTAGTTGAATGTTACACACCTCCTGCTTGGTAGCTGAGTGTTACACGCCTCCTGATTGGCTTCCTGAGTGTTACACGCCTCCTGATTGGCTGGCTGAGTGTAACACGCTTCCTGATTGGCTGTCTGAATGTTACACGCCTCCTGATTGGATGGCTGAGTGTTACACGCCCCCTGATTGGCTGTCTGAGTGTTACACGCCCCCTGATTGGCTGTCTAAGTGTTACACGCCTCCTGATTGGCTGGCTGAGTGTGACACGCCTCCTTATTTGCTGGCTGAGTGTTACACACCTCCTGATTGGCTAGGTGAGTGTGACACGCCTCCTGATTGGATGGCTGAGTGTTACACGCCCCCTGATTGGCTCTCTGAGTGTTACACGCCTCCTGATTGGCTTCCTGAGTGTTACACGCCTCCTGATTGGCTGGCTGAGTGTTACACGCCTCCTGATTGGATGGCTGAGTGTTACACGCCCCCTGATTGGCTCTCTGAGTGTTACACGCTCCCTGATTGGCTGTCTAAGTGTGACACGCCTCCTGATTGGCTGGCTGAGTGTGACACGCCTCCTTATTGGCTGGCTGAGTGTTACATGCCTCCTGATTGGCTGGCTGACTGTTACACGCCCCCTGATTGGCTGTGTAAGTGTTACACGCCTCCTGATTTGCTGGCTGAGTGTGACACGCCTCCTTATTGGCTTGCTGAGTGTGACACGCCTCCTGATTGGCTGCCTGAGTGTTACAAGCCTTCTGATTTGCTGGCTGAGTGTTACACACCTCCTCATTGGCTAGCTGAGTGTCAAAGGCTTCCTGATTGGCTACCTGAGTGTTACACGCCTCCTGATTGGTTGGCTGATTGTTACACACCTCCTAATTGGCTGCCTGAGTGTTACATGCCTCCTAATTGGCTGCCTGAGTGTTACACGCCTCCTGATTTGCTGGCTGAGTGTTACACACCTCTTGATTGGCTAGGTGAGTGTTACACGCCTCCTGATTGGTAGCTGAGTGTTACACGCCTCCTGATTGGCTTCCTGAGTGTTACACGCCTCCTGCTTGGCTGGCTGAGTGTGAGACGCCTCCTGATTATCTGGTCTAGTGTTACACACCTCCTGATTGGCTGGCTTAGTGTTACACACCTCCTGATTGGCTGCCTGAGTGTTACACGCATACTTGGCTGCTTGAGTGTATCACGCCACCCTTTTGGCTGTCTGAGTGTTATACGCCTCCTGATTGGCTAGCTGAGTGTTACACGACTCCTGATTGGCTGGCTGAGTGTTACACGCCTCCTGATTGGCTGTCTGAGTGTGACACGCCTCCTGATTGGATGGCTGAGTGTTACACACCCCCTGATTGGCTGTCTGAGTGTTACACGCCCCCTGATTGGCTGGCTGAGTGTGACACGCCTCCTTATTGGCTGGCTGAATGTCAAAGGCCTTCTGATTGGCTGGCTGAGTGTAACACGCTTCCTGATTGGCTGTCTGAGTGCTACACGCCTCCTGATTGGCTGGCTGAGTGTTACACGCCCCCTGATTGGCTGTCTGAGTGTTACACGCTTCCTGATTGGCTGTCTGAGTCCTACACGCCTCCTGATTGGATGGCTGAGTGTTACACACCCCCTGATTGGCTGTCTGAGTGTTACACGCCCCCTGATTGGCTGGCTGAGTGTGACACGCCTCCTGATTATCTGGTCTAGTGTTACACACCTCCTGATTGGATGGCTTAGTGTTACACGCCTCCTGATTGGCTGCCTGAGTGTTACACGCCTCCTACTTGGCTGCTTGAGTGTATCACGCCACCCTTTTGGCTGTCTGAGTGTTACACGCCCCCTGATTGGCTGTGGAAGTGTTACACGCCTCCTGATTTGCTGGCTGAGTGTGACACGCCTCCTTATTGGCTTGCTGAGTGTGACACGCCTCCTGATTGGCTGCCTGAGTGTTACAAGCCTTCTGATTTGCTGGCTGAGTGTTACACACCTCCTCATTGGCTAGCTGAGTGTCAAAGGCTTCCTGATTGGCTACCTGAGTGTTACACGCCTCCTGATTGGTTGGCTGATTGTTACACACCTCCTAATTGGCTGCCTGAGTGTTACATGCCTCCTAATTGGCTGCCTGCGT
This sequence comes from Dicentrarchus labrax, assembly GCF_905237075.1. Taxonomy (NCBI): domain Eukaryota; kingdom Metazoa; phylum Chordata; class Actinopteri; family Moronidae; genus Dicentrarchus; species Dicentrarchus labrax. The sequence goes on from NW_026136704.1 coordinate 2,224,665, forward strand.
GTTACACGCCTCCTGATTTGCTGGCTGAGTGTTACACACCTCCTGATTGGCTAGGTGAGTGTTACACGCCTCCTGATTGGTAGCTGAGTGTTACACGCCTCCTTATTGGCTTCCTGAGTGTTACACGCCTCCTGATTGGCTGGCTGAGTGTGACACGCCTCCTGATTATCTGGTCTAGTGTTACACACCTCCTGATTGGCTGGCTTACTGTTACACGCCTCCTGATTGGCTGCCTGAGTGTTACATGCCTCCTACTTGGCTGCTTGAGTGTATCACGCCACTCTTTTGGCTGTCTGAGTGTTACACGCCTCCTGATTGGCTGGCTGAGTGCTACAAGCCCCCTGATTTGCTGTCTGAGTTTTATACGCCTCCTGATTGGCTAGCTGAGTGTTACACGACTCCCGATTGGCTGGCTGAGTGTTACACGCCTCCTGAGTGGCTGGCTGAGTGTGACACGCCTCCTTATTGGATGGCTGAGTGTTACACGCCCCCTGATTGGCTGTCTGAGTGTGACACGCCTCCTTATTGGCTGGCTGAGTGTTACATGCCTCCTGATTGGCTTCCTGAGTGTTACATGCCTCCTGATTGGTTAGCTGAGTGTTACATGCCTCCTGATTGGCTTCCTGAGTGTTACACGCCTCCTGATTGGCTTCCTGAGTGTTACACGCCTCCTGATTGGCTGGCTGAGTGTAACATTCTTCCATATTGGCTGTCTGAGTGTTACACGCCTCCTGATTGGATGGCTGAGTGTTACACGCCCCCTGATTGGCTGTCTGAGTGTTACACGCCTCCTGACTGGCTGGCTGAGTGTGACACGCCTCCTGATTAGCTTCCTGAGTGTTACACGCCTCCTGATTGGCTGGCTGAGTGTAACATGCTTCCTGATTGGCTGTCTGTGTGTTACACGCCCCCTGACTTGCTGGCTGAGTGTTACACACCTCCTCATTGGCTAGCTGAGTTTCAAAGGCATCCTGATTGGCTACCTGAGTGTTACACGCCTCCTGATTGGTTGGCTGATTGTTAAACACCTCCTAATTGGCTGCCTGAGTGTTACATGCCTCCTAAGTGGCTGCCTGAGTGTTACACGCCTCCTGATTTTCTGGCTGAGTGTTACACACCTCCTGATTGGCTAGGTGAGTGTTACCCGCTCCTGATTGGTAGCTGAGTGTTACACGCCTCCTGATTGGCTTCCTGAGTGTTACACGCCTCCTGATTGGCTGGCTGAGTGTTACACGTCTCCTGATTGGCTGGCTGAATGTCAAAGGCCTTCTGATTGGCTGCCTGAGTGTTACACGCCTCCTGATTGGCTGGCTGAGTGTGACACGCCTCCTGACTAGTAGCTGAGTGTTACACGCCTCCTGATTGGCTGGCTGAGTGTTACACGCCTCCTAATTGGCTGGCTGAATGTCAAAGGCCTTCTGATTGGCTGCCTGAGTGTTACACGCCTCCTGATTGGCTGGCTGAGTGTGACACGCCTCCTGACTAGTAGCTGAGTGTTACACGCCTCCTTATTGGCTGGCTGAGTGTAACACGCCTCCTAATTGGCTTCCTGAGTGTGACACGCCTCCTTATTGGCTGGCTGAGTGTTACATGCCTCCTGATTGGCTGCCTGAGTGTTACATGTCTCCTGATTGGTTGGCTGAGTGTTAAACGTCTCCTGATTGGCTGCCTGAGTGTTACACGCCTCCTGATTTGCTGGCTGAGTGTTACACACCTCCTGATTGGCTAGGTGAGTGTTACACGCCTCCTGATTGGTAGCTGAGTGTTACACGCCTCCTGATTGGCTTCCTGAGTGTTACACGCCTCCTGATTGGCTGGCTGAGTGTAACAGGCTTCCTGATTGGCTGTCTGAGTGTTACACGCCTCCTGATTGGATGGCTGAGTGTTACACGCCCACTGATTGGCTGTCTGAGTGTTACACGCCCCCTGATTGGCTGTCTAAGTATTACACGCCTCCTGATTGGCTTGCTGAGTGTGACACGCCTCCTTATTGGCTTGCTGAGTGTGACACGCCTCCTGATTGGCTGCCTGAGTCTTACACACCTTCTGATTTGCTGGCTGAGTGTTACACACCTCCTCATTGGCTAGCTGAGTGTCAAAGGCTTCCTGATTGGCTACCTGAGTGTTACACGCCTCCTGATTGGTTGGCTGATTGTTACACACCTCCTAATTGGCTGCCTGAGTGTTACACGCCTCCTGATTTGCTGGCTGAGTGTTACACACCTCCTGATTGGCTAGATGAGTGTTACACGCCTCCTGATTGGTAGCTGAGTGTTACACGCCTCCTGATTGGCTTCCTGAGTGTTACACGCTTCCTGATTGGCTGGCTGAGTGTAACATGCTTCCTGATTGGCTGGCTGAGTGTTACACGCCTCCTGATTGGATGGCTGAGTGTTACACGCCTCCTGATTGGATGGCTGAGTGTTACACACCTCCTCATTGGCTAGTGTAACCCAGGTTACTAGGCCCTTATTAGAAGTCCAGTCTATCAGTTAGTTGATTAGATCAAAAAATTAATAAATTCATATTTTCTATGTGACAGATAAATACATAGAGTTTGATTTAAAATAATCTTACACGAAGTGAATAAATAGGATTTAGGATTAAAATCTTAAATATGTCAATAAATAAATTAATAGATTATAAGAAATTAATATAAACGGGTTATTCATGTCTGTTTACAAATAATATTTTGTTTATTTAAAGTGTGGTGAATGTGCCTTTCTGAAAGTGTGAAAGATTCGGGTGACATTAGGAGTTCACGTGATGTAACGTAGCGTTACCAAAGAGACGCCGTCAAGGTGTGCGTGCTGTCGTGTTTTTCTCTCTCTCTGTCGGACCAACGTCAAGGTGGCGTCATGCTAACCTGTTGCTGCAGATATCACTGTTTTGTGTAAGAGAGCCAAATATTCCAACGTCTTCCCAACGTTAATTTTATCGTCGGTGCAGAGAGCGAAGCTTTTCTTCTTGATTAGCGGACCGTGTGTTTTGTGACAGACGAAGGAGAACTGAAACCTGGACTGATGAGAGCTGTGTTCTGCCTTGTACCCGGAGTGTGTGTATATGTGATGCTTGAGCCTCTGGCCGGGTCTTATTTTCTTTGGTTGGATTCCTGGGTTGAGATCTGCATGAAGATGACTTCTTCTTCTTCCGCTGGGATTTCCCCCATTCTTTAGAGGTAGAGGGGAACCTCAGTGGTAGTGGCGAGCCGCCCAAACAGAGACTGTGATTATTCAGTGATTGAGTTTATTGAGAACTGTGTTGATATCTCATGTTATGTGGTCAATTTAAATTTGTTTTTTGTCTTATTCTCAATTTTATTTCTTTACTCAACACAATATAACATACTTAAAACTTACCTGTTGGTTATGTGAATCCTTTACTCTCACTCAATGCAATATTGCTAATACGCCTTTCTCCTGTAGCGATCTAGACTTCTGATTTTCTGGTCCACAAGGTAATTAATGCACTAATAAATAAACATACCTGTATCCCCCAGTCTTAACCATTAACAGTTAGAGCTGAGGCGGGTTACACTAGCTGAGTGTCAAAGGCTTCCTGATTGGCTACCTGAGTGTTACACGCCTCCTGATTGGTTGGCTGATTGTTACACACCTCCTAATTGGCTGCCTGAGTGTTACATGCCTCCTAATTGGCTGCCTGAGTGTTACACGCCTCCTGATTTGCTGGCTGAGTGTTACACACCTCCTGATTGGCTAGTTGAATGTTACACACCTCCTGCTTGGTAGCTGAGTGTTACACGCCTCCTGATTGGCTTCCTGAGTGTTACACGCCTCCTGATTGGCTGGCTGAGTGTAACACGCTTCCTGATTGGCTGTCTGAATGTTACACGCCTCCTGATTGGATGGCTGAGTGTTACACGCCCCCTGATTGGCTGTCTGAGTGTTACACGCCCCCTGATTGGCTGTCTAAGTGTTACACGCCTCCTGATTGGCTGGCTGAGTGTGACACGCCTCCTTATTTGCTGGCTGAGTGTTACACACCTCCTGATTGGCTAGGTGAGTGTGACACGCCTCCTGATTGGATGGCTGAGTGTTACACGCCCCCTGATTGGCTCTCTGAGTGTTACACGCCTCCTGATTGGCTTCCTGAGTGTTACACGCCTCCTGATTGGCTGGCTGAGTGTTACACGCCTCCTGATTGGCTGGCTGAGTGTTACACGCCCCCTGATTGGCTCTCTGAGTGTTACACGCTCCCTGATTGGCTGTCTAAGTGTGACACGCCTCCTGATTGGCTGGCTGAGTGTGACACGCCTCCTTATTGGCTGGCTGAGTGTTACATGCCTCCTGATTGGCTGGCTGACTGTTACACGCCCCCTGATTGGCTGTGTAAGTGTTACACGCCTCCTGATTTGCTGGCTGAGTGTGACACGCCTCCTTATTGGCTTGCTGAGTGTGACACGCCTCCTGATTGGCTGCCTGAGTGTTACAAGCCTTCTGATTTGCTGGCTGAGTGTTACACACCTCCTCATTGGCTAGCTGAGTGTCAAAGGCTTCCTGATTGGCTACCTGAGTGTTACACGCCTCCTGATTGGTTGGCTGATTGTTACACACCTCCTAATTGGCTGCCTGAGTGTTACATGCCTCCTAATTGGCTGCCTGAGTGTTACACGCCTCCTGATTTGCTGGCTGAGTGTTACACACCTCTTGATTGGCTAGGTGAGTGTTACACGCCTCCTGATTGGTAGCTGAGTGTTACACGCCTCCTGATTGGCTTCCTGAGTGTTACACGCCTCCTGCTTGGCTGGCTGAGTGTGAGACGCCTCCTGATTATCTGGTCTAGTGTTACACACCTCCTGATTGGCTGGCTTAGTGTTACACACCTCCTGATTGGCTGCCTGAGTGTTACACGCATACTTGGCTGCTTGAGTGTATCACGCCACCCTTTTGGCTGTCTGAGTGTTATACGCCTCCTGATTGGCTAGCTGAGTGTTACACGACTCCTGATTGGCTGGCTGAGTGTTACACGCCTCCTGATTGGCTGGCTGAGTGTGACACGCCTCCTTATTGGATGGCTGAGTGTTACACGCCCCCTGATTGGCTGTCTGAGTGTTACACGCCCCCTGATTGGCTGTCTTAGTGTTACACGCCTCCTGATTGGCTGGCTGAGTGTGACACGCCTCCTTATTGGCTGGCTGAGTGTTACATGCCTCCTGATTGGCTTCCTGAGTGTTACATGTCTCCTGATTGGTTGGCTGAGTGTTACATGCCTCCTGATTGGTTGGCTGAGTGTTACATGCCTCATGATTGGCTTCCTGAGTGTTACATGCCTCCTGATTGGTTGGCTGAGTGTTAAACGTCTCCTGATTGGCTGGCTGAATGTCAAAGGCCTCCTGATTGGCTGCCTGAGTGCTACACGCCCCCTGATTGGCTGTCTAAGTGTTACACGCCTCCTGATTGGCTGGGTGAGTGTTACATGCCTCCTGATTGGTTGGCTGAGTGTTAAACTCCTCCTGATTGGCTGCCTGAGTGTTACACGCCTCCTTATTAGCTGCCTGAGTGTTACACGCCTCCTGATTGGCTGGCTGACTGTTACACCCCCCCTGATTGGCTGTTTGAGTGTTACATGCCTCCTGATTGGCTGTCTGAGTGTTACACGCCCCCTGATTGGCTGTCTAAGTGTTACACGCCTCCTGATTGGTTGGCTGATTGTTACACACCTCCTAATTGGCTGCCTGAGTGTTACACGCCTCCTGATTTGCTGGCTGAGTGTTACACACCTCCTGATTGGCTAGGTGAGTGTTACACGCCTCCTGATTGGTAGCTGAGTGTGACACGCCTCCTGATTGGCTTCCTGAGTGTTAAACGCTTCCTGATTGGCTGGCTGAGTGTAACATGCTTCCTGATTGGCTGGCTGAGTGTTACACGCCTCCTGATTGGATGGCTGAGTGTTACACGCCCCCTGATTGGCTGTCTGAGTGTTACACGCCTCCTGATTGGATGGCTGAGTGTTACAGACCTCCTCATCTGCTAGCTGAGTGTCAAAGGCTTCCTGATTGGCTACCTGAGTGTTACACGCCTCCTGATTGGTTGGCTGATTGTTACACACCTCCTAATTGGCTGCCTGAGTGTTACACGCCTCCTGATTTGCTGGCTGAGTGTTACACACCTCCTGATTGGCTAGGTGAGTGTGACACGCCTCCTGATTGGATGGCTGAGTGTTACACGCCCCCTGATTGGCTGTCTGAGTGTTACACGCCCCCTGATTGGCTGTCTAAGTGTTACACGCCTCCTGATTGGCTGGCTGAGTGTGACACGCCTCCTTATTTGCTGGCTCAGTGTTACACACCTCCTGATTGGTTAGGTGAGTGTGACACGCCTCCTGATTGGCTGGCTGAGTGTGACACGCCTCCTTATTGGCTGGCTGAGTGTTACATGCCTCCTGATTGGCTTCCTGAGTGTTACATGCCTCCTGATTGGTTGGCTGAGTGTTACATGCCTCATGATTGGCTTCCTGAGTGTTACATGCCTCCTGATTGGTTGGCTGAGTGTTAAACGTCTCCTGATTGGCTGGCTGAATGTCAAAGGCCTCCTGATTGGCTGCCTGAGTGCTACACACCTCCTGATTGGCTGGCTTAGTGTTACACACCTCCTGATTGGCTGCCTGAGTGTTACACGCATACTTGGCTGCTTGAGTGTATCACGCCACCCTTTTGGCGTTCTGAGTGTTATACGCTTCCTGATTGGCTAGCTGAGTGTTACACGACTCCTGATTGGCTGGCTGAGTGTTACACGCCTCCTGATTGGCTGGCTGAGTGTGACACGCCTCCTTATTGGATGGCTGAGTGTTACACGCCCCCTGATTGGCTGTCTGAGTGTTACACGCCCCCTGATTGGCTGTCTTAGTGTTACACGCCTCCTGATTGGCTGGCTGAGTGTGACACGCCTCCTTATTGGCTGGCTGAGTGTTACATGCCTCCTGATTGGCTTCCTGAGTGTTACATGTCTCCTGATTGGTTGGCTGAGTGTTACATGCCTCCTGATTGGTTGGCTGAGTGTTACATGCCTCATGATTGGCTTCCTGAGTGTTACATGCCTCCTGATTGGTTGGCTGAGTGTTAAACGTCTCCTGATTGGCTGGCTGAATGTCAAAGGCCTCCTGATTGGCTGCCTGAGTGCTACACGCCCCCTGATTGGCTGTCTAAGTGTTACACGCCTCCTGATTGGCTGGGTGAGTGTTACATGCCTCCTGATTGGTTGGCTGAGTGTTACATGCCTCCTGATTGGTTGGCTGAGTGTTAAACTCCTCCTGATTGGCTGCCTGAGTGTTACACGCCTCCTTATTAGCTGCCTGAGTGTTACACGCCTCCTGATTGGCTGGTTGACTGTTACACGCCCCCTGATTGGCTGTTTGAGTGTTACATGCCTCCTGATTGGCTGTCTGAGTGTTACACGCCCCCTGATTGGCTGTCTAAGTGTTACACGCCTCCTGATTGGTTGGCTGATTGTTACACACCTCCTAATTGGCTGCCTGAGTGTTACACGCCTCCTGATTTGCTGGCTGAGTGTTACACACCTCCTGATTGGCTAGGTGAGTGTTACACGCCTCCTGATTGGTAGCTGAGTGTTACACGCCTCCTGATTGGCTTCCTGAGTGTTAAACGCTTCCTGATTGGCTGGCTGAGTGTAACATGCTTCCTGATTGGCTGGCTGAGTGTTACACGCCTCCTGATTGGCTGGCTGAGTGTTACACGCCCCCTGATTGGCTGTCTGAGTGTTACACGCCTCCTGATTGGATGGCTGAGTGTTACAGACCTCCTCATCTGCTAGCTGAGTGTCAAAGGCTTCCTGATTGGCTACCTGAGTGTTACACGCCTCCTGATTGGTTGGCTGATTGTTACACACCTCCTAATTGGCTGCCTGAGTGTTACATGCCTCCTAATTGGCTGCCTGAGTGTTACACGCCTCCTGATTTGCTGGCTGAGTGTTACACACCTCCTGATTGGCTAGGTGAATGTTACAGGCCTCCTGATTGGCTGGCTGAGTGTGACACGCCTCCTTATTGGCTGGCTGAGTTTTACATGCTTCCTGATTGGCTTCCTGAGTGTTACATGCCTCCTGATTGGTTGGCTGAGTGTTACATGCCTCATGATTGGCTTCCTGAGTGTTACATGCCTCCTGATTGGTTGGCTGAGTGTTAAACGTCTCCTGATTGGCTGGCTGAATGTCAAAGGCCTCCTGATTGGCTGCCTGAGTTCTACACGCCCCCTGATTGGCTGTCTAAGTGTTACACGCCTCCTGATTGGCTGGCTGAGTGTTACATGCCTCCTGATTGGTTGGCTGAGTGTTAAACTCTTGCTGATTGGCTGCCTGAGTGTTACACGCCTCCTTATTAGCTGCCTGAGTGTTACACGCCTCCTGATTGGCTGGCTGACTGTTACACGCCCCCTGATTGGCTGTTTGAGTGTTACATGCCTCCTGATTGGCTGTCTGAGTGTTACACGCCCGCTGATTGGCTGTCTAAGTGTTACACGCCTCCTGATTGGCTGGCTGAGTGTGACACGCCTCCTGATTGGCTTCCTGAGTGTTACACACCTTCTGATTTGCTGGCTGAGTGTTACACACCTCCTCATTGGCTAGCTGAGTGTCAAAGGCTTCCTGATTGGCTACCTGAGTGTTACACGCCTCCTGATTGGTTGGCTGATTGTTACACACCTCCTAATTGGCTGCCTGAGTGTTACACGCCTCCTGATTTGCTGGCTGAGTGTTACACACCTCCTGATTGGCTAGGTGAGTGTTACACGCCTCCTGATTGGTAGCTGAGTGTTACACGCCTCCTGATTGGCTTCCTGAGTGTTACACGCTTCCTGATTGGCTGGCTGAGTGTAACATGCTTCCTGATTGGCTGGCTGAGTGTTACACGCCTCCTGATTGGATGGCTGAGTGTTACACGCCCCCTGATTGGCTGTCTGAGTGTTACACGCCTCCTGATTGGATGGCTGAGTGTTACACACCTCCTCATTGGCTAGCTGAGTGTCAAAGGCTTCCTGATTGGTTACCTGAGTGTTACACGCCTCCTGATTGGTTGGCTGATTGTTACACACCTCCTAATTGGCTGCCTGAGTGTTACATGCCTCCTAATTGGCTGCCTGAGTGTTACACGCCTCCTGATTTGCTGACTGAGTGTTACACACCTCCTGATTGGCTAGGTGAATGTTACACGCCTCCTGCTTGGTAGCTGAGTGTTACACGCCTCCTGATTGGCTTCCTGAGTGTTACACGCCTCCTGATTGGCTGGCTGAGTGTAACACGCTTCCTGATTGGCTGTCTGAGTGTTACACGCCTCCTGATTGGATGGCTGAGTGTTACACGCCCCCTGATTGGCTGTCTGAGTGTTACACGCCCCCTGATTGGCTGTCTAAGTGTTACACGCCTCCTGATTGGCTGGCTGAGTGTGACACGCCTCCTTATTTGCTGGCTGAGTGTTACACACCTCCTGATTGGCTAGGTGAGTGTGACACGCCTCCTGATTGGATGGCTGAGTGTTACACGCCCCCTGATTGGCTGTCTGAGTGTTACACGCCCCCTGATTGGCTGTCTAAGTGTTACACGCCTCCTGATTGGCTGGCTGAGTGTGACACGCCTCCTTATTTGCTGGCTCAGTGTTACACACCTCCTGATTGGCTAGGTGAGTGTGACACGCCTCCTGATTGGCTGGCTGAGTCTGACACGCCTCCTTATTGGCTGGCTGAGTGTTACATGCCTCCTGATTGGCTTCCTGAGTGTTACATGCCTCCTGATTGGTTGGCTGAGTGTTACATGCCTCATGATTGGCTTCCTGAGTGTTACATGCCTCCTGATTGGTTGGCTGAGTGTTAAACGTCTCCTGATTGGCTGGCTGAATGTCAAAGGCCTCCTGATTGGCTGCCTGAGTGCTACACGCCCCCTGATTGGCTGTCTAAGTGTTACACGCCTCCTGATTGGCTGGCTGAGTGTTACATGCCTCCTGATTGGTTGGCTGAGTGTTAAACTCCTCCTGATTGGCTGCCTGAGTGTTACACGCCTCCTTATTAGCTGCCTGAGTGTTACACGCCTCCTGATTGGCTGGCTGACTGTTACACGCCCCCTGATTGGCTGTTTGAGTGTTACATGCCTCCTGATTGGCTGTCTGAGTGTTGCACGCCCGTTGATTGGCTGTCTAAGTGTTACACGCCTCCTGATTGGCTGGCTGAGTGTGACACGCCTCCTTATTGGCTTGCTGAGTGTGACACGCCTCCTGATTGGCTGCCTGAGTGTTACACACCTTCTGATTTGCTGGCTGAGTGTTACACACCTCCTCATTGGCTAGCTGAGTGTCAAAGGCTTCCTGATTGGCTACCTGAGTGTTACACGCCTCCTGATTGGATGGCTGAGTGTTACACGCCCCCTGATTGGCTGTCTGAGTGTTACCCGCCCCCTGATTGGCTGTCTAAGTGTGACACGCCTCCTTATTGGCTTGCTGAGTGTCAAAGGCTTCCTGATTGGCTTCCTGAATGTGACACGCCTCCTGATTAGTTGGCTGATTGTTACACACCTCCTAATTGGCTGCCTGAGTGTTAGATGACTCTTAATTGGCTGCCTGAATGTTACACACCTCCTAATTGGCTGCCTGAGTGTTACATGCCTCCTAATTGGCTGCCTGAGTGTTACACGCCTCCTTATTTGCTGGCTGAGTGTTACACACCTCCTGATTGGCTAGGTGAGTGTTACACGCCTCCTGATTGGTAGCTGAGTGTTACACGCCTCCTGATTGGCTTCCTGAGTGTTACACGCCTCCTGATTGGCTGGCTGAGTGTAACATTCTTCCTGATTGGCTGTCTGAGTGTTACACGCCTCCTGATTGGATGGCTGAGTGTGACACGCCTCCTTATTGGCTGGCTGAGTGTTACATGCCTCCTGCTTGGCTTCCTGAGTGTTACATGCCTCCTGATTGGTTGGCTGAGTGTTACATGCCTCCTAATTGGCTTCCAGAGTGTTACACGCCTCCTTGATTGGCTTCCTGAGTGTTACACGCCTCCTGATTGGCTGGCTGAGTGTAACAATCTTCCTGATTGGCTGTCTGAGTGTTACACGCCTCCTGATTGGATGGCTGAGTGTTACACGCCCCCTGATTGGCTGTCTGAGTGTTACACGTCCCCTGATTGGCTGTCTAAGTGTTACACGCCTCCTGATTTGCTGGCTGAGTGTGACACGCCTCCTGATTAGCTTCCTGAGTGTTACGCGCCTCCTGATTGGCTGGCTGAGTGTAACATGCTTCCTGATTGGCTGTCTGAGTGTTACACGCCCCCTGATTTGCTGGCTGAGTGTTACACACCTCCTCATTGGCTAGCTGAGTGTCAAAGGCTTCCTGATTGGCTACCTGAGTGTTACACGCCTCCTGATTGGTTTGCTGATTGTTACACACCTCCTAATTGGCTGCCTGAGTGTTACATGCCTCCTAATTGGCTGCCTGAGTCTTACACGCCTCCTGATTTGCTGGCTGAGTGTTACACACCTCCTGATTGGCTAGGTGAGTGTTACACGCCTCCTGATTGGTAGCTGAGTGTTACACGCCTCCTGATTGGCTTCCTGAGTGTTACACGCCTCCTGATTGGCTGGCTGAGTGTAACACGCTTCCTGATTGGCTGTCTGAGTGTTACACGCCTCCTGATTGGATGGCTGAGTGATACACGCCCCCTGATTGGCTGTCTGAGTGTTACACGCCCCCTGATTGGCTGGCTGAGTGTGACACGCCTCCTTATTGGCTGGCTGAGTGTTACATGCCTCCTGATTGGTTGGCTGAGTGTTAAACGTCTCCTGATTGGCTGGCTGAATGTCAAAGGCCTCCTGATTGGCTGCCTGAGTGCTACACGCCCCCTGATTGGCTGTCTAAGTGTTACACGCCTCCTGATTGGCTGGCTGAGTGTTACATGCCTCCTGATTGGTTGGCTGAGTGTTAAACTCCTCCTGATTGGCTGCCTGAGTGTTACACGCCTCCTTATTAGCTGCCTGAGTGTTACACGCCTCCTGATTGGCTGGCTGACTGTTACACGCCCCCTGATTGGCTGTTTGAGTGTTACATGCCTCCTGATTGGCTGTCTGAGTGTTACACGCCCGTTGATTGGCTGTCTAAGTGTTACACGCCTCCTGATTGGCTGGCTGAGTGTGACACGCCTCCTTATTGGCTTGCTGAGTGTGACACGCCTCCTGATTGGCTGCCTGAGTGTTACACACCTTCTGATTTGCTGGCTGAGTGTTACACACCTCCTCATTGGCTAGCTGAGTGTCAAAGGCTTCCTGATTGGCTACCTGAGTGTTACACGCCTCCTGATTGGATGGCTGAGTGTTACACGCCCCCTGATTGGCTGTCTGAGTGTTACCCGCCCCCTGATTGGCTGTCTAAGTGTGACACGCCTCCTTATTGGCTTGCTGAGTGTCAAAGGCTTCCTGATTGGCTTCCTGAGTGTGACACGCCTCCTGATTGGCTGGCTGAGTGTAACATTCTTCCTGATTGGCTGTCTGAGTGTTACACGCCTCCTGATTGGATGGCTGAGTGTGACACGCCTCCTTATTGGCTGGCTGAGTGTTACATGCCTCCTGCTTGGCTTCCTGAGTGTTACATGCCTCCTGATTGGTTGGCTGAGTGTTACATGCCTCCTAATTGGCTTCCAGAGTGTTACACGCCTCCTTGATTGGCTTCCTGAGTGTTACACGCCTCCTGATTGGCTGGCTGAGTGTAACAATCTTCCTGATTGGCTGTCTGAGTGTTACACGCCTCCTGATTGGATGGCTGAGTGTTACACGCCCCCTGATTGGCTGTCTGAGTGTTACACGTCCCCTGATTGGCTGTCTAAGTGTTACACGCCTCCTGATTTGCTGGCTGAGTGTGACACGCCTCCTGATTAGCTTCCTGAGTGTTACGCGCCTCCTGATTGGCTGGCTGAGTGTAACATGCTTCCTGATTGGCTGTCTCAGTGTTACACGCCCCCTGATTTGCTGGCTGAGTGTTACACACCTCCTCATTGGCTAGCTGAGTGTCAAAGGCTTCCTGATTGGCTACCTGAGTGTTACACGCCTCCTGATTGGTTTGCTGATTGTTACACACCTCCTAATTGGCTGCCTGAGTGTTACATGCCTCCTAATTGGCTGCCTGAGTCTTACACGCCTCCTGATTTGCTGGCTGAGTGTTACACACCTCCTGATTGGCTAGGTGAGTGTTACACGCCTCCTGATTGGTAGCTGAGTGTTACACGCCTCCTGATTGGCTTCCTGAGTGTTACACGCCTCCTGATTGGCTGGCTGAGTGTAACACGCTTCCTGATTGGCTGTCTGAGTGTTACACGCCTCCTGATTGGATGGCTGAGTGATACACGCCCCCTGATTGGCTGTCTGAGTGTTACACGCCCCCTGATTGGCTGGCTGAGTGTGACACGCCTCCTTATTGGCTGCCTGAGTGTTACATGCCTCCTGATTGGTTGGCTGAGTGTTAAACGTCTCCTGATTGGCTGGCTGAATGTCAAAGGCCTCCTGATTGGCTGCCTGAGTGCTACACGCCCCCTGATTGGCTGTCTAAGTGTTACACGCCTCCTGATTGGCTGGCTGAGTGTTACATGCCTCCTGATTGGTTGGCTGAGTGTTAAACTCCTCCTGATTGGCTGCCTGAGTGTTACACGCCTCCTTATTAGCTGCCTGAGTGTTACACGCCTCCTGATTGGCTGGCTGACTGTTACACGCCCCCTGATTGGCTGTTTGAGTGTTACATGCCTCCTGATTGGCTGTCTGAGTGTTACACGCCCGTTGATTGGCTGTCTAAGTGTTACACGCCTCCTGATTGGCTGGCTGAGTGTGACACGCCTCCTTATTGGCTTGCTGAGTGTGACACGCCTCCTGATTGGCTGCCTGAGTGTTACACACCTTCTGATTTGCTGGCTGAGTGTTACACACCTCCTCATTGGCTAGCTGAGTGTCAAAGGCTTCCTGATTGGCTACCTGAGTGTTACACGCCTCCTGATTGGATGGCTGAGTGTTACACGCCCCCTGATTGGCTGTCTGAGTGTTACCCGCCCCCTGATTGGCTGTCTAAGTGTGACACGCCTCCTTATTGGCTTGCTGAGTGTCAAAGGCTTCCTGATTGGCTTCCTGAGTGTGACACGCCTCCTGATTAGTTGGCTGATTGTTACACACCTCCTAATTGGCTGCCTGAGTGTTAGATGACTCTTAATTGGCTGCCTGAATGTTACACACCTCCTAATTGGCTGCCTGAGTGTTACATGCCTCCTAATTGGCTGCCTGAGTGTTACACGCCTCCTTATTTGCTGGCTGAGTGTTACACACCTCCTGATTGGCTAGGTGAGTGTTACACGCCTCCTGATTGGTAGCTGAGTGTTACACGCCTCCTGATTGGCTTCCTGAGTGTTACACGCCTCCTGATTGGCTGGCTGAGTGTAACATTCTTCCTGATTGGCTGTCTGAGTGTTACACGCCTCCTGATTGGATGGCTGAGTGTGACACGCCTCCTTATTGGCTGGCTGAGTGTTACATGCCTCCTGCTTGGCTTCCTGAGTGTTACATGCCTCCTGATTGGTTGGCTGAGTGTTACATGCCTCCTAATTGGCTTCCAGAGTGTTACACGCCTCCTTGATTGGCTTCCTGAGTGTTACACGCCTCCTGATTGGCTGGCTGAGTGTAACAATCTTCCTGATTGGCTGTCTGAGTGTTACACGCCTCCTGATTGGATGGCTGAGTGTTACACGCCCCCTGATTGGCTGTCTGAGTGTTACACGTCCCCTGATTGGCTGTCTAAGTGTTACACGCCTCCTGATTTGCTGGCTGAGTGTGACACGCCTCCTGATTAGCTTCCTGAGTGTTACGCGCCTCCTGATTGGCTGGCTGAGTGTAACATGCTTCCTGATTGGCTGTCTGAGTGTTACACGCCCCCCTGATTTGCTGGCTGAGTGTTACACACCTCCTCATTGGCTAGCTGAGTGTCAAAGGCTTCCTGATTGGCTACCTGAGTGTTACACGCCTCCTGATTGGTTTGCTGATTGTTACACACCTCCTAATTGGCTGCCTGAGTGTTACATGCCTCCTAATTGGCTGCCTGAGTCTTACACGCCTCCTGATTTGCTGGCTGAGTGTTACACACCTCCTGATTGGCTAGGTGAGTGTTACACGCCTCCTGATTGGTAGCTGAGTGTTACACGCCTCCTGATTGGCTTCCTGAGTGTTACACGCCTCCTGATTGGCTGGCTGAGTGTAACACGCTTCCTGATTGGCTGTCTGAGTGTTACACGCCTCCTGATTGGATGGCTGAGTGATACACGCCCCCTGATTGGCTGTCTGAGTGTTACACGCCCCCTGATTGGCTGGCTGAGTGTGACACGCCTCCTTATTGGCTGCCTGAGTGTTACACGCCTCCTGATTGGCTACCTGCGTGTTACACCAGTCCTAATTGGCTGCCTGAGTGTGACACGCCTCCTTATTGGCTGCCTGAGTGTGCCACGCCTCCTGATTGGATGGCTGAGTGTTACAAGCCCCCTGATTGGCTGTCTAAGTGTTACACGCCTCCTGATAAGCTGACTGAGTGTGAAACGCATCCTTATTGGCTGGCTGAGTGTTACATGCCTCCTGATTGGCTTCCTGAGTGTTACATGCCTCCTGATTGGCTGGCTGAGTGTTACAGGCCTCCTGATTGGCTGGCTGAATGTCAAAGGCCTTCTGATTGGCTGCCTGAGTGTTACACGCCTCCTGATTGGCTGGCTGAGTGTTACACGCCTCCTAATTGGCTGCCTGAGTGTGACACGCCTCCTTATTGGCTGCCTGAGTGTTACACGCCTCCTGATTGGCTGGCTGACTGTTACACGCCCCCTGATTGGCTGTTTGAGTGTTACACGCCTCCTGATTGGCTGTCTGAGTGTTACACGCCCCCTGATTGGCTGTGTAAGTGTTACACGCCTCCTGATTTGCTGGCTGAGTGTGATACGCCTCCTTATTGGCTTGCTGTGTGTGACACGCCTCCTGATTGGCTGCCTGAGTGTTACAAGCCTTCTGATTTGCTGGCTGAGTGTTACACATCTCCTCATTGGCTAGCTGAGTGTCAAAGGCTTCCTGATTGGCTACCTGAGTGTTACACGCCTCCTGAGTGGTTGGCTGATTGTTACACACCTCCTAATTGGCTGCCTGAGTGTTACATGCCTCATAATTGGCTGCCTGAGTGTTACACGCCTCCTGATTTGATGGCTGAGTGTTACACACCTCCTGATTGGCTAGGTGAGTGTTACACGCCTCCTGATTGGTAGCTGAGTGTTACACGCCTCCTGATTGGCTTCCTGAGTGTTACACGCCTCCTGATTGGCTGGCTGAGTGTGACACGCCTCCTGATTATCTGGTCTAGTGTTACACACCTCCTGATTGGCTGGCTTAGTGTTACACGCCTCCTGATTGGCTGCCTGAGTGTTACACGCCTCCTACTTGGCTGCTTGAGTGTATCACGCCACCCTTTTGGCTTTCTGAGTGTTACACGCCTGCTGATTGGCTGGCTGAGTGTTACACGCCTCCTGATTGGATGGCTGAGTGTTACACGCCCCCTGATTGGCTGTCTGAGTGTTACATGCCCCCTGATTGGCTGTCTAAGTGTTAGACGCCTCCTGATTGGCTGGCTGAGTGTGACACGCCTCCTTATTGGCTGGCTGAGTGTTACATGCCTCCTGATTGGCTTCCTGAGTGTTACATCCCTCCTGATTGGTTGGCTGAGTGTTACATGCCTTCTGATTGGCTTCCTGAGTGTTACATGCCTCCTGATTGGTTGGCTGAGTGTTAAACGCCTCCTGATTGGCTGCCTGAGTGTTACACGCCTCCTGATTGGCTGGCTGAGTGTGACACGCCTCCTGATTAGTAGCTGAGTGTTACACGCCTCCTGATTGGCTTCCTGAGTGTTACAGGCCTCCTGATTGGCTGGCTGAGTGTAACATGCCTCCTGATTGGTTGGCTGAGTGTTAAACTCCTCCTGATTGGCTGCCTGAGTGTTACACGCCTCCTTATTAGCTGCCTGAGTGTTACACGCCTCCTGATTGGCTGGCTGACTGTTACACGCCCCCTGATTGGCTGTTTGAGTGTTACATGCCTCCCGATTGGCTGTCTGAGTGTTACACGCCCCCTGATTGGCTGTCTAAGTGTTACACGCCTCCTGATTGGTTGGCTGATTGTTACACACCTCCTAATTGGCTGCCTGAGTGTTACACGCCTCCTGATTTGCTGGCTGAGTGTTACACACCTCCTGATTGGCTAGGTGAGTGTTACACGCCTCCTGATTGGTAGCTGAGTGTTACACGCCTCCTGATTGGCTTCCTGAGTGTTAAACGCTTCCTGATTGGCTGGCTGAGTGTAACATGCTTCCTGATTGGCTGGCTGAGTGTTACACGCCTCCTGATTGGATGGCTGAGTGTTACACGCCCCCTGATTGGCTGTCTGAGTGTTACATGCCCCCTGATTGGCTGTCTAAGTGTTAGACGCCTCCTGATTTGCTGGCTGAGTGTGACACGCCTCCTTATTGGCTGGCTGAGTGTTACATGCCTTCTGATTGGCTTCCTGAGTGTTACATGCCTCCTGATTGGTTGGCTGAGTGTTAAACGCCTCCTGATTGGCTGCCTGAGTGTTACACGCCTCCTGATTGGCTGGCTGAGTGTGACACGCCTCCTGATTAGTAGCTGAGTGTTACACGCCTCCTGATTGGCTTCCTGAGTGTTACAGGCCTCCTGATTGGCTGGCTGAGTGTAACATGCCTCCTGATTGGTTGGCTGAGTGTTAAACTCCTCCTGATTGGCTGCCTGAGTGTTACACGCCTCCTTATTAGCTGCCTGAGTGTTACACGCCTCCTGATTGGCTGGCTGACTGTTACACGCCCCCTGATTGGCTGTTTGAGTGTTACATGCCTCCTGATTGGCTGTCTGAGTGTTACACGCCCCCTGATTGGCTGTCTAAGTGTTACACGCCTCCTGATTGGTTGGCTGATTGTTACACACCTCCTAATTGGCTGCCTGAGTGTTACACGCCTCCTGATTTGCTGGCTGAGTGTTACACACCTCCTGATTGGCTAGGTGAGTGTTACACGCCTCCTGATTGGTAGCTGAGTGTTACACGCCTCCTGATTGGCTTCCTGAGTGTTAAACGCTTCCTGATTGGCTGGCTGAGTGTAACATGCTTCCTGATTGGCTGGCTGAGTGTTACACGCCTCCTGATTGGATGGCTGAGTGTTACACGCCCCCTGATTGGCTGTCTGAGTGTTACACGCCTCCTGATTGGATGGCTGAGTGTTACAGACCTCCTCATCTGCTAGCTGAGTGTCAAAGGCTTCCTGATTGGCTACCTGAGTGTTACACGCCTCCTGATTGGTTGGCTGATTGTTACACACCTCCTAATTGCCTGCCTGAGTGTTACATGCCTCCTAATTGGCTGCCTGAGTGTTACACGCCTCCTGATTTGCTGGCTGAGTGTTACACACCTCCTGATTGGCTAGGTGAATGTTACAGGCCTCCTGCTTGGTAGCTGAGTGTTACACGGCCCCTGATTGGCTGTCTGAGTGTTACACGCCCCCTGATTGGCTGTCTAAGTGTTACACGCCTCCTGATTGGCTGGCTGAGTGTGACACGCCTCCTTATTTGCTGGCTCAGTGTTACACACCTCCTGATTGGCTAGGTGAGTGTGACACGCCTCCTGATTGGCTGGCTGAGTGTGACACGCCTCCTTATTGGCTGGCTGAGTTTTACATGCCTCCTGATTGGCTTCCTGAGTGTTACATGCCTCCTGATTGGTTGGCTGAGTGTTACATGCCTCATGATTGGCTTCCTGAGTGTTACATGCCTCCTGATTGGTTGGCTGAGTGTTAAACGTCTCCTGATTGGCTGGCTGAATGTCAAAGGCCTCCTGATTGGCTGCCTGAGTTCTACACGCCCCCTGATTGGCTGTCTAAGTGTTACACGCCTCCTGATTGGCTGGCTGAGTGTTACATGCCTCCTGATTGGTTGGCTGAGTGTTAAACTCTTGCTGATTGGCTGCCTGAGTGTTACACGCCTCCTTATTAGCTGCCTGAGTGTTACACGCCTCCTGATTGGCTGGCTGACTGTTACACGCCCCCTGATTGGCTGTTTGAGTGTTACATGCCTCCTGATTGGCTGTCTGAGTGTTACACGCCCGCTGATTGGCTGTCTAAGTGTTACACGCCTCCTGATTGGCTGGCTGAGTGTGACACGCCTCCTGATTGGCTTCCTGAGTGTTACACACCTTCTGATTTGCTGGCTGAGTGTTACACACCTCCTCATTGGCTAGCTGAGTGTCAAAGGCTTCCTGATTGGCTACCTGAGTGTTACACGCCTCCTGATTGGTTGGCTGATTGTTACACACCTCCTAATTGGCTGCCTGACTGTTACACGCCTCCTGATTTGCTGGCTGAGTGTTACACACCTCCTGATTGGCTAGGTGAGTGTTACACGCCTCCTGATTGGTAGCTGAGTGTTACACGCCTCCTGATTGGCTTCCTGAGTGTTACACGCTTCCTGATTGGCTGGCTGAGTGTAACATGCTTCCTGATTGGCTGGCTGAGTGTTACACGCCTCCTGATTGGTTGGCTGATTGTTACACACCTCCTAATTGGCTGCCTGAGTGTTACATGCCTCCTGATTGGCTGGCTGAGTGTGACACGCCTCCTTATTTGCTGGCTGAGTGTTACACACCTCCTGATTGGCTAGGTGAGTGTGACACGCCTCCTGATTGGATGGCTGAGTGTTACACGCCCCCTGATTGGCTGTCTGAGTGTTACACGCCCCCTGATTGGCTGTCTAAGTGTTACACGCCTCCTGATTGGCTGGCTGAGTGTGACACGCCTCCTTATTTGCTGGCTCAGTGTTACACACCTCCTGATTGGCTAGGTGAGTGTGACACGCCTCCTGATTGGCTGGCTGAGTGTGACACGCCTCCTTATTGGCTGGCTGAGTGTTACATGCCTCCTGATTGGCTTCCTGAGTGTTACATGCCTCCTGATTGGCTTCCTGAGTGTTACATGCCTCCTGATTGGTTGGCTGAGTGTTACATGCCTCATGATTGGCTTCCTGAGTGTTACATGCCTCCTGATTGGTTGGCTGAGTGTTACACACCTCCTCATTGGCTAGCTGAGTGTCAAAGGCTTCCTGATTGGTTACCTGAGTGTTACACGCCTCCTGATTGGTTGGCTGATTGTTACACACCTCCTAATTGGCTGCCTGAGTGTTACATGCCTCCTGATTGGCTGGCTGAGTGTGACACGCCTCCTTATTTGCTGGCTGAGTGTTACACACCTCCTGATTGGCTAGGTGAGTGTGACACGCCTCCTGATTGGATGGCTGAGTGTTACACGCCCCCTGATTGGCTGTCTGAGTGTTACACGCCCCCTGATTGGCTGTCTAAGTGTTACACGCCTCCTGATTGGCTGGCTGAGTGTGACACGCCTCCTTATTTGCTGGCTCAGTGTTACACACCTCCTGATTGGCTAGGTGAGTGTGACACGCCTCCTGATTGGCTGGCTGAGTGTGACACGCCTCCTTATTGGCTGGCTGAGTGTTACATGCCTCCTGATTGGCTTCCTGAGTGTTACATGCCTCCTGATTGGCTTCCTGAGTGTGACACGCCTCCTTATTTGCTGGCTGAGTGTTACACACCTCCTGATTGGCTAGGTGAGTGTGACACGCCTCCTGATTGGATGGCTGAGTGTTACACGCCCCTGATTGGCTGTCTGAGTGTTACACGCCCCCTGATTGGCTGTCTAAGTGTTACACGCCTCCTGATTGGCTGGCTGAGTGTGACACGCCTCCTTATTTGCTGGCTCAGTGTTACACACCTCCTGATTGGCTAGGTGAGTGTGACACGCCTCCTGATTGGCTGGCTGAGTGTGACACGCCTCCTTATTGGCTGGCTGAGTGTTACATGCCTCCTGATTGGCTTCCTGAGTGTTACATGCCTCCTGATTGGCTTCCTGAGTGTTACATGCCTCCTGATTGGTTGGCTGAGTGTTACATGCCTCATGATTGGCTTCCTGAGTGTTACATGCCTCCTGATTGGTTGGCTGAGTGTTAAACGTCTCCTGATTGGCTGGCTGAATGTCAAAGGCCTCCTGATTGGCTGCCTGAGTGCTACACGCCCCCTGATTGGCTGTCTAAGTGTTACACGCCTCCTGATTGGCTGGCTGAGTGTTACATGCCTCCTGATTGGTTGGCTGAGTGTTAAACTCCTCCTGATTGGCTGCCTGAGTGTTACACGCCTCCTTATTAGCTGCCTGAGTGTTACACGCCTCCTGATTGGCTGGCTGACTGTTACACGCCCCCTGATTGGCTGTTTGAGTGTTACATGCCTCCTGATTGGCTGTTTGAGTGTTACACG
This sequence comes from Dicentrarchus labrax, assembly GCF_905237075.1. Classification (NCBI taxonomy): domain Eukaryota; kingdom Metazoa; phylum Chordata; class Actinopteri; family Moronidae; genus Dicentrarchus; species Dicentrarchus labrax. Next base: position 2,246,048 of record NW_026136704.1, read on the forward strand.
CCCGTTGATTGGCTGTCTAAGTGTTACACGCCTCCTGATTGGCTGGCTGAGTGTGACACGCCTCCTTATTGGCTTGCTGAGTGTGACACGCCTCCTGATTGGCTGCCTGAGTGTTACACACCTTCTGATTTGCTGGCTGAGTGTTACACACCTCCTCATTGGCTAGCTGAGTGTCAAAGGCTTCCTGATTGGCTACCTGAGTGTTACACGCCTCCTGATTGGTTGGCTGATTGTTACACACCTCCTAATTGGTTGCCTGAGTGTTACACGCCTCCTGATTTGCTGGCTGAGTGTTACACACCTCCTGATTGGCTAGGTGAGTGTTACACGCCTCCTGATTGGTAGCTGAGTGTTACACGCCTCCTGATTGGCTTCCTGAGTGTTACACGCTTCCTGATTGGCTGGCTGAGTGTAACATGCTTCCTGATTGGCTGGCTGAGTGTTACACGCCTCCTGATTGGATGGCTGAGTGTTACACACCTCCTCATTGGCTAGCTGAGTGTCAAAGGCTTCCTGATTGGTTACCTGAGTGTTACACGCCTCCTGATTGGTTGGCTGATTGTTACACACCTCCTAATTGGCTGCCTGAGTGTTACATGCCTCCTGATTGGCTGGCTGAGTGTGACACGCCTCCTTATTTGCTGGCTGAGTGTTACACACCTCCTGATTGGCTAGGTGAGTGTGACACGCCTCCTGATTGGATGGCTGAGTGTTACACGCCCCCTGATTGGCTGTCTGAGTGTTACACGCCCCCTGATTGGCTGTCTAAGTGTTACACGCCTCCTGATTGGCTGGCTGAGTGTGACACGCCTCCTTATTTGCTGGCTCAGTGTTACACACCTCCTGATTGGCTAGGTGAGTGTGACACGCCTCCTGATTGGCTGGCTGAGTGTGACACGCCTCCTTATTGGCTGGCTGAGTGTTACATGCCTCCTGATTGGCTTCCTGAGTGTTACATGCCTCCTGATTGGCTTCCTGAGTGTTACATGCCTCCTGATTGGTTGGCTGAGTGTTACATGCCTCATGATTGGCTTCCTGAGTGTTACATGCCTCCTGATTGGTTGGCTGAGTGTTAAACGTCTCCTGATTGGCTGGCTGAATGTCAAAGGCCTCCTGATTGGCTGCCTGAGTGCTACACGCCCCCTGATTGGCTGTCTAAGTGTTACACGCCTCCTGATTGGCTGGCTGAGTGTTACATGCCTCCTGATTGGTTGGCTGAGTGTTAAACTCCTCCTGATTGGCTGCCTGAGTGTTACACGCCTCCTTATTAGCTGCCTGAGTGTTACACGCCTCCTGATTGGCTGGCTGACTGTTACACGCCCCCTGATTGGCTGTTTGAGTGTTACATGCCTCCTGATTGGCTGTCTGAGTGTTACACGCCCGTTGATTGGCTGTCTAAGTGTTACACGCCTCCTGATTGGCTGGCTGAGTGTGACACGCCTCCTTATTGGCTTGCTGAGTGTGACACGCCTCCTGATTGGCTGCCTGAGTGTTACACACCTTCTGATTTGCTGGCTGAGTGTTACACACCTCCTCATTGGCTAGCTGAGTGTCAAAGGCTTCCTGATTGGCTACCTGAGTGTTACACGCCTCCTGATTGGTTGGCTGATTGTTACACACCTCCTAATTGGTTGCCTGAGTGTTACACGCCTCCTGATTTGCTGGCTGAGTGTTACACACCTCCTGATTGGCTAGGTGAGTGTTACACGCCTCCTGATTGGTAGCTGAGTGTTACACGCCTCCTGATTGGCTTCCTGAGTGTTACACGCTTCCTGATTGGCTGGCTGAGTGTAACATGCTTCCTGATTGGCTGGCTGAGTGTTACACGCCTCCTGATTGGATGGCTGAGTGTTACACGCCCCCTGATTGGCTGTCTAAGTGTTACACGCCTCGTGATTGGCTGGCTGAGTGTGACACGCCTCCTGATTAGCTTCCTGAGTTTTACACGCCTCCTGATTGGCTGGCTGAGTGTAACATGCTTCCTGATTGGCTGTCTGTGTGTTACACGCCCCCTGACTTGCTGGCTGAGTGTTACACACCTCCTCATTAGCTAGCTGAGTGTCAAAGGCTTCCTGATTGGCTACCTGAGTGTTATACGCCTCCTGATTGGTTGGCTGATTGTTAAACACCTCCTAATTGGCTGCCTGAGTGTTACACGCCTCCTGATTTGCTGGCTGAGTGTTACACACCTCCTGATTGGCTAGGTGAGTGTTACATGCCTCCTGATTGGTATCTGAGTGTAACCCGCCTCATGATTGGTATCTGAGTGTTACACGCCTCCTGATTGGCTTCCTGAGTGTTACACGCCTCCTGATTGGCTGGCTGAGTGTAACACGCTTCCTGATTGGCTGTCTGAGTGCTACACGCCTCCTGATTGGATGGCTGAGTGTTACACACCCCCCTGATTGGCTGTCTGAGTGTTACACGCCCCCTGATTGGCTGGCTGAGTGTGACACGCCTCCTTATTGGCTGGCTGAATGTCAAAGGCCTTCTGATTGGCTGGCTGAGTGTAACACGCTTCCTGATTGGCTGTCTGAGTGCTACACGCCTCCTGATTGGATGGCTGAGTGTTACACACCCCCTGATTGGCTGTCTGAGTGTTACACGCTTCCTGATTGGCTGTCTGAGTCCTACACGCCTCCTGATTGGATGGCTGAGTGTTACACACCCCCTGATTGGCTGTCTGAGTGTTACACGCCCCCTGATTGGCTGGCTGAGTGTGACACGCCTCCTGATTATCTGGTCTAGTGTTACACACCTCCTGATTGGATGGCTTAGTGTTACACGCCTCCTGATTGGCTGCCTGAGTGTTACACGCCTCCTACTTGGCTGCTTGAGTGTATCACGCCACCCTTTTGGCTGTCTGAGTGTTACACGCCCCCTGATTGGCTGTGGAAGTGTTACACGCCTCCTGATTTGCTGGCTGAGTGTGACACGCCTCCTTATTGGCTTGCTGAGTGTGACACGCCTCCTGATTGGCTGCCTGAGTGTTACACACCTTCTGATTTGCTGGCTGAGTGTTACACACCTCCTCATTGGCTAGCTGAGTGTCAAAGGCTTCCTGATTGGCTACCTGAGTGTTACACGCCTCCTGATTGGATGGCTGAGTGTTACACGCCCCCTGATTGGCTGTCTGAGTGTTACACGCCTCCTGATTGGATGGCTGAGTGTTACACACCTCCTCATTGGCTAGCTGAGTGTCAAAGGCTTCCTGATTGGTTACCTGAGTGTCACACGCCTCCTGATTGGATGGCTGAGTGTTACACACCTCCTCATTGGCTAGCTGAGTGTCAAAGGCTTCCTGATTGGTTACCTGAGTGTTACACGCCTCCTGATTGGTTGGCTGATTGTTACACACCTCCTAATTGGCTGCCTGAGTGTTACATGCCTCCTGATTGGCTGGCTGAGTGTGACACGCCTCCTTATTTGCTGGCTGAGTGTTACACACCTCCTGATTGGCTAGGTGAGTGTGACACGCCTCCTGATTGGATGGCTGAGTGTTACACGCCCCCTGATTGGCTGTCTGAGTGTTACACGCCCCCTGATTGGCTGTCTAAGTGTTACACGCCTCCTGATTGGCTGGCTGAGTGTGACACGCCTCCTTATTTGCTGGCTCAGTGTTACACACCTCCTGATTGGCTAGGTGAGTGTGACACGCCTCCTGATTGGCTGGCTGAGTGTGACACGCCTCCTTATTGGCTGGCTGAGTGTTACATGCCTCCTGATTGGCTTCCTGAGTGTTACATGCCTCCTGATTGGCTTCCTGAGTGTTACATGCCTCCTGATTGGTTGGCTGAGTGTTACATGCCTCATGATTGGCTTCCTGAGTGTTACATGCCTCCTGATTGGTTGGCTGAGTGTTAAACGTCTCCTGATTGGCTGGCTGAATGTCAAAGGCCTCCTGATTGGCTGCCTGAGTGCTACACGCCCCCTGATTGGCTGTCTAAGTGTTACACGCCTCCTGATTGGCTGGCTGAGTGTTACATGCCTCCTGATTGGTTGGCTGAGTGTTAAACTCCTCCTGATTGGCTGCCTGAGTGTTACACGCCTCCTTATTAGCTGCCTGAGTGTTACACGCCTCCTGATTGGCTGGCTGACTGTTACACGCCCCCCTGATTGGCTGTTTGAGTGTTACATGCCTCCTGATTGGCTGTCTGAGTGTTACACGCCCGTTGATTGGCTGTCTAAGTGTTACACGCCTCCTGATTGGCTGGCTGAGTGTGACACGCCTCCTTATTGGCTTGCTGAGTGTGACACGCCTCCTGATTGGCTGCCTGAGTGTTACACACCTTCTGATTTGCTGGCTGAGTGTTACACACCTCCTCATTGGCTAGCTGAGTGTCAAAGGCTTCCTGATTGGCTACCTGAGTGTTACACGCCTCCTGATTGGTTGGCTGATTGTTACACACCTCCTAATTGGTTGCCTGAGTGTTACACGCCTCCTGATTTGCCGGCTGAGTGTTACACACCTCCTGATTGGCTAGGTGAGTGTTACACGCCTCCTGATTGGTAGCTGAGTGTTACACGCCTCCTGATTGGCTTCCTGAGTGTTACACGCTTCCTGATTGGCTGGCTGAGTGTAACATGCTTCCTGATTGGCTGGCTGAGTGTTACACGCCTCCTGATTGGATGGCTGAGTGTTACACACCTCCTCATTGGCTAGCTGAGTGTCAAAGGCTTCCTGATTGGTTACCTGAGTGTTACACGCCTCCTGATTGGTTGGCTGATTGTTACACACCTCCTAATTGGCTGCCTGAGTGTTACATGCCTCCTGATTGGCTGGCTGAGTGTGACACGCCTCCTTATTTGCTGGCTGAGTGTTACACACCTCCTGATTGGCTAGGTGAGTGTGACACGCCTCCTGATTGGTTGGCTGAGCGTTACATGCCTCATGATTGGCTTCCTGAGTGTTACATGCCTCCTGATTGGTTGGCTGAGTGTTAAACGTCTCCTGATTGGCTGGCTGAATGTCAAAGGCCTCCTGATTGGCTGCCTGAGTGCTACACGCCCCCTGATTGGCTGTCTAAGTGTTACACGCCTCCTGATTGGCTGGCTGAGTGTTACATGCCTCCTGATTGGTTGGCTGAGTGTTAAACTCCTCCTGATTGGCTGGCTGAGTGTTACACGCCTCCTGATTGGCTGGCTGAGTGTTACACGCCTCCTGATTGGCTGGCTGACTGTTACACGCCCCTGATTGGCTGTTTGAGTGTTACATGCCTCCTGATTGGCTGTCTGAGTGTTACACGCCCGTTGATTGGCTTTCTAAGTGTTACACGCCTCCTGATTGGCTGGCTGAGTGTGACACGCCTCCTGATTGGCTTGCTGAGTGTGACACGCCTCCTGATTGGCTGCCTGAGTGTTACACACCTTCTGATTTGCTGGCTGAGTGTTACACACCTCCTCATTGGCTAGCTGAGTGTCAAAGGCTTCCTGATTGGCTACCTGAGTGTTACACGCCTCCTGATTGGTTGGCTGATTGTTACACACCTCCTAATTGGTTGCCTGAGTGTTACACGCCTCCTGATTTGCTGGCTGAGTGTTACACACCTCCTGATTGGCTAGGTGAGTGTTACACGCCTCCTGATTGGTAGCTGAGTGTTACACGCCTCCTGATTGGCTTCCTGAGTGTTACACGCTTCCTGATTGGCTGGCTGAGTGTAACATGCTTCCTGATTGGCTGGCTGAGTGTTACACGCCTCCTGATTGGATGGCTGAGTGTTACACACCTCCTCATTGGCTAGCTGAGTGTCAAAGGCTTCCTGATTGGTTACCTGAGTGTTACACGCCTCCTGATTGGTTGGCTGATTGTTACACACCTCCTAATTGGCTGCCTGAGTGTTACATGCCTCCTGATTGGCTGGCTGAGTGTGACACGCCTCCTTATTTGCTGGCTGAGTGTTACACACCTCCTGATTGGCTAGGTGAGTGTGACACGCCTCCTGATTGGATGGCTGAGTGTTACACGCCCCCTGATTGGCTGTCTGAGTGTTACACGCCCCCTGATTGGCTGTCTAAGTGTTACACGCCTCCTGATTGGCTGGCTGAGTGTGACACGCCTCCTTATTTGCTGGCTCAGTGTTACACACCTCCTGATTGGCTAGGTGAGTGTGACACGCCTCCTGATTGGCTGGCTGAGTGTGACACGCCTCCTTATTGGCTGGCTGAGTGTTACATGCCTCCTGATTGGCTTCCTGAGTGTTACATGCCTCCTGATTGGCTTCCTGAGTGTTACATGCCTCCTGATTGGTTGGCTGAGTGTTACATGCCTCATGATTGGCTTCCTGAGTGTTACATGCCTCCTGATTGGTTGGCTGAGTGTTAAACGTCTCCTGATTGGCTGGCTGAATGTCAAAGGCCTCCTGATTGGCTGCCTGAGTGCTACACGCCCCCCTGATTGGCTGTCTAAGTGTTACACGCCTCCTGATTGGCTGGCTGAGTGTTACATGCCTCCTGATTGGTTGGCTGAGTGTTAAACTCCTCCTGATTGGCTGCCTGAGTGTTACACGCCTCCTTATTAGCTGCCTGAGTGTTACACGCCTCCTGATTGGCTGGCTGACTGTTACACGCCCCCTGATTGGCTGTTTGAGTGTTACATGCCTCCTGATTGGCTGTCTGAGTGTTACACGCCCGTTGATTGGCTGTCTAAGTGTTACACGCCTCCTGATTGGCTGGCTGAGTGTGACACGCCTCCTTATTGGCTTGCTGAGTGTGACACGCCTCCTGATTGGCTGCCTGAGTGTTACACACCTTCTGATTTGCTGGCTGAGTGTTACACACCTCCTCATTGGCTAGCTGAGTGTCAAAGGCTTCCTGATTGGCTACCTGAGTGTTACACGCCTCCTGATTGGTTGGCTGATTGTTACACACCTCCTAATTGGTTGCCTGAGTGTTACACGCCTCCTGATTTGCTGGCTGAGTGTTACACACCTCCTGATTGGCTAGGTGAGTGTTACACGCCTCCTGATTGGTAGCTGAGTGTTACACGCCTCCTGATTGGCTTCCTGAGTGTTACACGCTTCCTGATTGGCTGGCTGAGTGTAACATGCTTCCTGATTGGCTGGCTGAGTGTTACACGCCTCCTGATTGGATGGCTGAGTGTTACACGCCCCTGATTGGCTGTCTAAGTGTTACACGCCTCGTGATTGGCTGGCTGAGTGTGACACGCCTCCTGATTAGCTTCCTGAGTTTTACACGCCTCCTGATTGGCTGGCTGAGTGTAACATGCTTCCTGATTGGCTGTCTGTGTGTTACACGCCCCCTGACTTGCTGGCTGAGTGTTACACACCTCCTCATTAGCTAGCTGAGTGTCAAAGGCTTCCTGATTGGCTACCTGAGTGTTATACGCCTCCTGATTGGTTGGCTGATTGTTAAACACCTCCTAATTGGCTGCCTGAGTGTTACACGCCTCCTGATTTGCTGGCTGAGTGTTACACACCTCCTGATTGGCTAGGTGAGTGTTACATGCCTCCTGATTGGTATCTGAGTGTAACCCGCCTCATGATTGGTATCTGAGTGTTACACGCCTCCTGATTGGCTTCCTGAGTGTTACACGCCTCCTGATTGGCTGGCTGAGTGTAACACGCTTCCTGATTGGCTGTCTGAGTGCTACACGCCTCCTGATTGGATGGCTGAGTGTTACACACCCCCTGATTGGCTGTCTGAGTGTTACACGCCCCCTGATTGGCTGGCTGAGTGTGACACGCCTCCTTATTGGCTGGCTGAATGTCAAAGGCCTTCTGATTGGCTGGCTGAGTGTAACACGCTTCCTGATTGGCTGTCTGAGTGCTACACGCCTCCTGATTGGATGGCTGAGTGTTACACACCCCCTGATTGGCTGTCTGAGTGTTACACGCTTCCTGATTGGCTGTCTGAGTCCTACACGCCTCCTGATTGGATGGCTGAGTGTTACACACCCACTGATTGGCTGTCTGAGTGTTACACGCCCCCTGATTGGCTGGCTGAGTGTGACACGCCTCCTGATTATCTGGTCTAGTGTTACACACCTCCTAATTGGATGGCTTAGTGTTACACGCCTCCTGATTGGCTGCCTGAGTGTTACACGCCTCCTACTTGGCTGCTTGAGTGTATCACGCCACCCTTTTGGCTGTCTGAGTGTTACACGCCCCCTGATTGGCTGTGGAAGTGTTACACGCCTCCTGATTTGCTGGCTGAGTGTGACACGCCTCCTTATTGGCTTGCTGAGTGTGACACGCCTCCTGATTGGCTGCCTGAGTGTTACACACCTTCTGATTTGCTGGCTGAGTGTTACACACCTCCTCATTGGCTAGCTGAGTGTCAAAGGCTTCCTGATTGGCTACCTGAGTGTTACACGCCTCCTGATTGGATGGCTGAGTGTTACACGCCCCCTGATTGGCTGTCTGAGTGTTACACGCCTCCTGATTGGATGGCTGAGTGTTACACACCTCCTCATTGGCTAGCTGAGTGTCAAAGGCTTCCTGATTGGTTACCTGAGTGTCACACGCCTCCTGATTGGATGGCTGAGTGTTACACACCTCCTCATTGGCTAGCTGAGTGTCAAAGGCTTCCTGATTGGTTACCTGAGTGTTACACGCCTCCTGATTGGTTGGCTGATTGTTACACACCTCCTAATTGGCTGCCTGAGTGTTACATGCCTCCTGATTGGCTGGCTGAGTGTGACACGCCTCCTTATTTGCTGGCTGAGTGTTACACACCTCCTGATTGGCTAGGTGAGTGTGACACGCCTCCTGATTGGATGGCTGAGTGTTACACGCCCCCTGATTGGCTGTCTGAGTGTTACACGCCCCCTGATTGGCTGTCTAAGTGTTACACGCCTCCTGATTGGCTGGCTGAGTGTGACACGCCTCCTTATTGGCTTGCTGAGTGTGACACGCCTCCTGATTGGCTGCCTGAGTGTTACACACCTTCTGATTTGCTGGCTGAGTGTTACACACCTCCTCATTGGCTAGCTGAGTGTCAAAGGCTTCCTGATTGGCTACCTGAGTGTTACACGCCTCCTGATTGGTTGGCTGATTGTTACACACCTCCTAATTGGTTGCCTGAGTGTTACACGCCTCCTGATTTGCTGGCTGAGTGTTACACACCTCCTGATTGGCTAGGTGAGTGTTACACGCCTCCTGATTGGTAGCTGAGTGTTACACGCCTCCTGATTGGCTTCCTGAGTGTTACACGCTTCCTGATTGGCTGGCTGAGTGTAACATGCTTCCTGATTGGCTGGCTGAGTGTTACACGCCTCCTGATTGGATGGCTGAGTGTTACACGCCCCCTGATTGGCTGTCTAAGTGTTACACGCCTCGTGATTGGCTGGCTGAGTGTGACACGCCTCCTGATTAGCTTCCTGAGTTTTACACGCCTCCTGATTGGCTGGCTGAGTGTAACATGCTTCCTGATTGGCTGTCTGTGTGTTACACGCCCCCTGACTTGCTGGCTGAGTGTTACACACCTCCTCATTAGCTAGCTGAGTGTCAAAGGCTTCCTGATTGGCTACCTGAGTGTTATACGCCTCCTGATTGGTTGGCTGATTGTTAAACACCTCCTAATTGGCTGCCTGAGTGTTACACGCCTCCTGATTTGCTGGCTGAGTGTTACACACCTCCTGATTGGCTAGGTGAGTGTTACATGCCTCCTGATTGGTATCTGAGTGTAACCCGCCTCATGATTGGTATCTGAGTGTTACACGCCTCCTGATTGGCTTCCTGAGTGTTACACGCCTCCTGATTGGCTGGCTGAGTGTAACACGCTTCCTGATTGGCTGTCTGAGTGCTACACGCCTCCTGATTGGATGGCTGAGTGTTACACACCCCCTGATTGGCTGTCTGAGTGTTACACGCCCCCTGATTGGCTGGCTGAGTGTGACACGCCTCCTTATTGGCTGGCTGAATGTCAAAGGCCTTCTGATTGGCTGGCTGAGTGTAACACGCTTCCTGATTGGCTGTCTGAGTGCTACACGCCTCCTGATTGGATGGCTGAGTGTTACACACCCCCTGATTGGCTGTCTGAGTGTTACACGCTTCCTGATTGGCTGTCTGAGTCCTACACGCCTCCTGATTGGATGGCTGAGTGTTACACACCCCCTGATTGGCTGTCTGAGTGTTACACGCCCCTGATTGGCTGGCTGAGTGTGACACGCCTCCTGATTATCTGGTCTAGTGTTACACACCTCCTGATTGGATGGCTTAGTGTTACACGCCTCCTGATTGGCTGCCTGAGTGTTACACGCCTCCTACTTGGCTGCTTGAGTGTATCACGCCACCCTTTTGGCTGTCTGAGTGTTACACGCCCCCCTGATTGGCTGTGGAAGTGTTACACGCCTCCTGATTTGCTGGCTGAGTGTGACACGCCTCCTTATTGGCTTGCTGAGTGTGACACGCCTCCTGATTGGCTGCCTGAGTGTTACACACCTTCTGATTTGCTGGCTGAGTGTTACACACCTCCTCATTGGCTAGCTGAGTGTCAAAGGCTTCCTGATTGGCTACCTGAGTGTTACACGCCTCCTGATTGGATGGCTGAGTGTTACACGCCCCCTGATTGGCTGTCTGAGTGTTACACGCCTCCTGATTGGATGGCTGAGTGTTACACACCTCCTCATTGGCTAGCTGAGTGTCAAAGGCTTCCTGATTGGTTACCTGAGTGTCACACGCCTCCTGATTGGATGGCTGAGTGTTACACACCTCCTCATTGGCTAGCTGAGTGTCAAAGGCTTCCTGATTGGTTACCTGAGTGTTACATGCCTCCTGATTGGTTGGCTGATTGTTACACACCTCCTAATTGGCTGCCTGAGTGTTACATGCCTCCTGATTGGCTGGCTGAGTGTGACACGCCTCCTTATTTGCTGGCTGAGTGTTACACACCTCCTGATTGGCTAGGTGAGTGTGACACGCCTCCTGATTGGATGGCTGAGTGTTACACGCCCCCTGATTGGCTGTCTGAGTGTTACACGCCCCCTGATTGGCTGTCTAAGTGTTACACGCCTCCTGATTGGCTGGCTGAGTGTGACACGCCTCCTTATTTGCTGGCTCAGTGTTACACACCTCCTGATTGGCTAGGTGAGTGTGACACGCCTCCTGATTGGCTGGCTGAGTGTGACACGCCTCCTTATTGGCTGGCTGAGTGTTACATGCCTCCTGATTGGCTTCCTGAGTGTTACATGCCTCCTGATTGGCTTCCTGAGTGTTACATGCCTCCTGATTGGTTGGCTGAGTGTTACATGCCTCATGATTGGCTTCCTGAGTGTTACATGCCTCCTGATTGGTTGGCTGAGTGTTAAACGTCTCCTGATTGGCTGGCTGAATGGCAAAGGCCTCCTGATTGGCTGCCTGAGTGCTACACGCCCCTGATTGGCTGTCTAAGTGTTACACGCCTCCTGATTGGCTGGCTGAGTGTTACATGCCTCCTGATTGGTTGGCTGAGTGTTAAACTCCTCCTGATTGGCTGCCTGAGTGTTACACGCCTCCTTATTAGCTGCCTGAGTGTTACACGCCTCCTGATTGGCTGGCTGACTGTTACACGCCCCCTGATTGGCTGTTTGAGTGTTACACGCCCGTTGATTGGCTGTCTAAGTGTTACACGCCTCCTGATTGGCTGTCTGAGTGTTACACGCCCGTTGATTGGCTGTCTAAGTGTTACACGCCTCCTGATTGGCTGGCTGAGTGTGACACGCCTCCTTATTGGCTTGCTGAGTGTGACACGCCTCCTGATTGGCTGCCTGAGTGTTACACACCTTCTGATTTGCTGGCTGAGTGTTACACACCTCCTCATTGGCTAGCTGAGTGTCAAAGGCTTCCTGATTGGCTACCTGAGTGTTACACGCCTCCTGATTGGTTGGCTGATTGTTACACACCTCCTAATTGGTTGCCTGAGTGTTACACGCCTCCTGATTTGCCGGCTGAGTGTTACACACCTCCTGATTGGCTAGGTGAGTGTTACACGCCTCCTGATTGGTAGCTGAGTGTTACACGCCTCCTGATTGGCTTCCTGAGTGTTACACGCTTCCTGATTGGCTGGCTGAGTGTAACATGCTTCCTGATTGGCTGGCTGAGTGTTACACGCCTCCTGATTGGATAGCTGAGTGTTACACGCCCCCTGATTGGCTGTCTAAGTGTTACACGCCTCGTGATTGGCTGGCTGAGTGTGACACGCCTCCTGATTAGCTTCCTGAGTTTTACACGCCTCCTGATTGGCTGGCTGAGTGTAACATGCTTCCTGATTGGCTGTCTGTGTGTTACACGCCCCCTGACTTGCTGGCTGAGTGTTACACACCTCCTCATTAGCTAGCTGAGTGTCAAAGGCTTCCTGATTGGCTACCTGAGTGTTATACGCCTCCTGATTGGTTGGCTGATTGTTAAACACCTCCTAATTGGCTGCCTGAGTGTTACACGCCTCCTGATTTGCTGGCTGAGTGTTACACACCTCCTGATTGGCTAGGTGAGTGTTACATGCCTCCTGATTGGTATCTGAGTGTAACCCGCCTCATGATTGGTATCTGAGTGTTACACGCCTCCTGATTGGCTTCCTGAGTGTTACACGCCTCCTGATTGGCTGGCTGAGTATAACACGCTTCCTGATTGGCTGTCTGAGTGCTACACGCCTCCTGATTGGATGGCTGAGTGTTACACATCCCCTGATTGGCTGTCTGAGTGTTACACGCCCCCTGATTGGCTGGCTGAGTGTGACACGCCTCCTTATTGGCTGGCTGAATGTCAAAGGCCTTCTGATTGGCTGGCTGAGTGTAACACGCTTCCTGATTGGCTGTCTGAGTGCTACACGCCTCCTGATTGGATGGCTGAGTGTTACACACCCCCTGATTGGCTGTCTGAGTGTTACACGCTTCCTGATTGGCTGTCTGAGTCCTACACGCCTCCTGATTGGATGGCTGAGTGTTACACACCCCCTGATTGGCTGTCTGAGTGTTACACGCCCCCTGATTGGCTGGCTGAGTGTGACACGCCTCCTGATTATCTAGTCTAGTGTTACACACCTCCTGATTGGATGGCTTAGTGTTACACGCCTCCTGATTGGCTGCCTGAGTGTTACACGCCTCCTACTTGGCTGCTTGAGTGTATCACGCCACCCTTTTGGCTGTCTGAGTGTTACACGCCCCCTGATTGGCTGTGGAAGTGTTACACGCCTCCTGATTTGCTGGCTGAGTGTGACACGCCTCCTTATTGGCTTGCTGAGTGTGACACGCCTCCTGATTGGCTGCCTGAGTGTTACACACCTTCTGATTTGCTGGCTGAGTGTTACACACCTCCTCATTGGCTAGCTGAGTGTCAAAGGCTTCCTGATTGGCTACCTGAGTGTTACACGCCTCCTGATTGGTTGGCTGATTGTTACACACCTCCTAATTGGTTGCCTGAGTGTTACACGCCTCCTGATTTGCTGGCCGAGTGTTACACACCTCCTGATTGGCTAGGTGAGTGTTACACGCCTCCTGATTGGTAGCTGAGTGTTACACGCCTCCTGATTGGCTTCCTGAGTGTTACACGCTTCCTGATTGGCTGGCTGAGTGTAACATGCTTCCTGATTGGCTGGCTGAGTGTTACACGCCTCCTGATTGGATGGCTGAGTGTTACACGCCCCCTGATTGGCTGTCTAAGTGTTACACGCCTCGTGATTGGCTGGCTGAGTGTGACACGCCCCCTGATTGGCTGTCTAAGTGTTACACGCCTCGTGATTGGCTGGCTGAGTGTGACACGCCTCCTGATTAGCTTCCTGAGTTTTACACGCCTCCTGATTGGCTGGCTGGAGTGTAACATGCTTCCTGATTGGCTGTCTGTGTGTTACACGCCCCCTGACTTGCTGGCTGAGTGTTACACACCTCCTCATTAGCTAGCTGAGTGTCAAAGGCTTCCTGATTGGCTACCTGAGTGTTATACGCCTCCTGATTGGTTGGCTGATTGTTAAACACCTCCTAATTGGCTGCCTGAGTGTTACACGCCTCCTGATTTGCTGGCTGAGTGTTACACACCTCCTGATTGGCTAGGTGAGTGTTACATGCCTCCTGATTGGTATCTGAGTGTAACCCGCCTCATGATTGGTATCTGAGTGTTACACGCCTCCTGATTGGCTTCCTGAGTGTTACACGCCTCCTGATTGGCTGGCTGAGTGTAACACGCTTACTGATTGGCTGTCTGAGTGCTACACGCCTCCTGATTGGATGGCTGAGTGTTACACACCCCCTGATTGGCTGTCTGAGTGTTACACGCCCCCTGATTGGCTGGCTGAGTGTGACACGCCTCCTTATTGGCTGGCTGAATGTCAAAGGCCTTCTGATTGGCTGGCTGAGTGTAACACGCTTCCTGATTGGCTGTCTGAGTGCTACACGCCTCCTGATTGGATGGCTGAGTGTTACACACCCCCTGATTGGCTGTCTGAGTGTTACACGCTTCCTGATTGGCTGTCTGAGTCCTACACGCCTCCTGATTGGATGGCTGAGTGTTACACACCCCCTGATTGGCTGTCTGAGTGTTACACGCCCCCTGATTGGCTGGCTGAGTGTGACACGCCTCCTGATTATCTGGTCTAGTGTTACACACCTCCTGATTGGATGGCTTAGTGTTACACGCCTCCTGATTGGCTGCCTGAGTGTTACACGCCTCCTACTTGGCTGCTTGAGTGTATCACGCCACCCTTTTGGCTGTCTGAGTGTTACACGCCCCCTGATTGGCTGTGGAAGTGTTACACGCCTCCTGATTTGCTGGCTGAGTGTGACACGCCTCCTTATTGGCTTGCTGAGTGTGACACGCCTCGTGATTGGCTGCCTGAGTGTTACAAGCCTTCTGATTTGCTGGCTGAGTGTTACACACCTCCTCATTGGCTAGCTGAGTGTCAAAGGCTTCCTGATTGGCTACCTGAGTGTTACACGCCTCCTGATTGGTTGGCTGATTGTTACACACCTCCTAATTGGCTGCCTGAGTGTTACATGCCTCCTAATTGGCTGCCTGCGTGTTACACGCCTCCTGATTTGCTGGCTGAGTGTTACACACCTCCTGATTGGCTAGGTGAGTGTTACACGCCTCCTGATTGGTAGCTGAGTGTTACACGCCTCCTTATTGGCTTCCTGAGTGTTACACGCCTCCTGATTGGCTGGCTGAGTGTGACACGCCTCCTGATTATCTGGTCTAGTGTTACACACCTCCTGATTGGCTGGCTTACTGTTACACGCCTCCTGATTGGCTGCCTGAGTGTTACACGCCTCCTACTTGGCTGCTTGAGTGTATCACGCCACTCTTTTGGCTGTCTGAGTGTTACACGCCTCCTGATTGGCTGGCTGAGTGTTACAAGCCCCCTGATTTGCTGTCTGAGTTTTATATGCCTCCTGATTGGCTAGCTGAGTGTTACACGACTCCTGATTGGCTGGCTGAGTGTTACACGCCTCCTGAGTGGCTGGCTGAGTGTGACACGCCTCCTTATTGGATGGCTGAGTGTTACACGCCCCTGATTGGCTGTCTGAGTGTGACACGCCTCCTTATTGGCTGGCTGAGTGTTACATGCCTCCTGATTGGCTTCCTGAGTGTTACATGCCTCCTGATTGGCTGGCTGAGTGTTACATGCCTCCTGATTGGCTTCCTGAGTGTTACACGCCTCCTGATTGGCTCCCTGAGTGTTACACGCCTCCTGATTGGCTGGCTGAGTGTAACATTCTTCCATATTGGCTGTCTGAGTGTTACACGCCTCCTGATTGGATGGCTGAGTGTTACACGCCCCCTGATTGGCTGTCTGAGTGTTACACGCCTCCTGATTGGCTGGCTGAGTGTGACACGCCTCCTGATTAGCTTCCTGAGTGTTACACGCCTCCTGATTGGCTGGCTGAGTGTAACATGCTTCCTGATTGGCTGTCTGTGTGTTACACGCCCCCTGACTTGCTGGCTGAGTGTTACACACCTCCTCATTGGCTAGCTGAGTTTCAAAGGCATCCTGATTGGCTACCTGAGTGTTACACGCCTCCTGATTGGTTGGCTGATTGTTAAACACCTCCTAATTGGCTGCCTGAGTGTTACATGCCTCCTAAGTGGCTGCCTGAGTGTTACACGCCTCCTGATTTTCTGGCTGAGTGTTACACACCTCCTGATTGGCTAGGTGAGTGTTACCCGCTCCTGATTGGTAGCTGAGTGTTACACGCCTCCTGATTGGCTTCCTGAGTGTTACACGCCTCCTGATTGGCTGGCTGAGTGTTACACGTCTCCTGATTGGCTGGCTGAATGTCAAA
Source organism: Dicentrarchus labrax (assembly GCF_905237075.1). Lineage (NCBI taxonomy): Eukaryota > Metazoa > Chordata > Actinopteri > Moronidae > Dicentrarchus > Dicentrarchus labrax. Next base: position 2,262,255 of record NW_026136704.1, read on the forward strand.
GGCCTTCTGATTGGCTGCCTGAGTGTTACACGCCTCCTGATTGGCTGGCTGAGTGTGACACGCCTCCTGACTAGTAGCTGAGTGTTACACGCCTCCTGATTGGCTGGCTGAGTGTTACACGCCTCCTAATTGGCTGGCTGAATGTCAAAGGCCTTCTGATTGGCTGCCTGAGTGTTACACGCCTCCTGATTGGCTGTCTAAGTGTTAGACGCCTCCTGACTAGTAGCTGAGTGTTACACGCCTCCTTATTGGCTGGCTGAGTGTTACACGCCTCCTAATTGGCTTCCTGAGTGTGACACGCCTCCTTATTGGCTGCCTGAGTGTTACACGCCTCCTGATTGGCTGGCTGACTGTTACACACCCCCTGATTGGCTGTCTGAGTGTTACACGCTTCCTGATTGGCTGTCTGAGTCCTACACGCCTCCTGATTGGATGGCTGAGTGTTACACACCCCCTGATTGGCTGTCTGAGTGTTACACGCCCCCTGATTGGCTGGCTGAGTGTGACACGCCTCCTTATTGGCTGGCTGAATGTCAAAGGCCTTCTGATTGGCTGGCTGAGTGTAACACGCTTCCTGATTGGCTGTCTGAGTGCTACACGCCTCCTGATTGGATGGCTGAGTGTTACACACCCCCTGATTGGCTGTCTGAGTGTTACACGCTTCCTGATTGGCTGTCTGAGTCCTACACGCCTCCTGATTGGATGGCTGAGTGTTACACACCCCCTGATTGGCTGTCTGAGTGTTACACGCCCCCTGATTGGCTGGCTGAGTGTGACACGCCTCCTGATTATCTGGTCTAGTGTTACACACCTCCTGATTGGATGGCTTAGTGTTACACGCCTCCTGATTGGCTGCCTGAGTGTTACACACCCCCTGATTGGCTGTCTGAGTGTTACACGCCCCCTGATTGGCTGGCTGAGTGTGACACGCCTCCTGATTATCTGGTCTAGTGTTACACACCTCCTGATTGGATGGCTTAGTGTTACACGCCTCCTGATTGGCTAGGTGAGTGTTACCCGCTCCTGATTGGTAGCTGAGTGTTACACGCCTCCTGATTGGCTTCCTGAGTGTTACACGCCTCCTGATTGGCTGGCTGAGTGTTACACGTCTCCTGATTGGCTGGCTGAATGTCAAAGGCCTTCTGATTGGCTGCCTGAGTGTTACACGCCTCCTGATTGGCTGGCTGAGTGTGACACGCCTCCTGACTAGTAGCTGAGTGTTACACGCCTCCTGATTGGCTGGCTGAGTGTTACACGCCTCCTAATTGGCTGGCTGAATGTCAAAGGCCTTCTGATTGGCTGCCTGAGTGTTACACGCCTCCTGATTGGCTGTCTAAGTGTTAGACGCCTCCTGACTAGTAGCTGAGTGTTACACGCCTCCTTATTGGCTGGCTGAGTGTTACACGCCTCCTAATTGGCTTCCTGAGTGTGACACGCCTCCTTATTGGCTGCCTGAGTGTTACACGCCTCCTGATTGGCTGGCTGACTGTTACACGCCTCCTGATTGGATGGCTGAGTGTTACACACCCCCTGATTGGCTGTCTGAGTGTTACACGCCCCCTGATTGGCTGGCTGAGTGTGACACGCCTCCTTATTGGCTGGCTGAATGTCAAAGGCCTTCTGATTGGCTGGCTGAGTGTAACACGCTTCCTGATTGGCTGTCTGAGTGCTACACGCCTCCTGATTGGATGGCTGAGTGTTACACACCCCCTGATTGGCTGTCTGAGTGTTACACGCTTCCTGATTGGCTGTCTGAGTCCTACACGCCTCCTGATTGGATGGCTGAGTGTTACACACCCCCTGATTGGCTGTCTGAGTGTTACACGCCCCCTGATTGGCTGGCTGAGTGTGACACGCCTCCTGATTATCTGGTCTAGTGTTACACACCTCCTGATTGGATGGCTTAGTGTTACACGCCTCCTGATTGGCTGCCTGAGTGTTACACGCCTCCTACTTGGCTGCTTGAGTGTATCACGCCACCCTTTTGGCTGTCTGAGTGTTACACGCCCCTGATTGGCTGTGGAAGTGTTACACGCCTCCTGATTTGCTGGCTGAGTGTGACACGCCTCCTTATTGGCTTGCTGAGTGTGACACGCCTCCTGATTGGCTGCCTGAGTGTTACAAGCCTTCTGATTTGCTGGCTGAGTGTTACACACCTCCTCATTGGCTAGCTGAGTGTCAAAGGCTTCCTGATTGGCTACCTGAGTGTTACACGCCTCCTGATTGGTTGGCTGATTGTTACACACCTCCTAATTGGCTGCCTGAGTGTTACATGCCTCCTAATTGGCTGCCTGCGTGTTACACGCCTCCTGATTTGCTGGCTGAGTGTTACACACCTCCTGATTGGCTAGGTGAGTGTTACACGCCTCCTGATTGGTAGCTGAGTGTTACACGCCTCCTTATTGGCTTCCTGAGTGTTACACGCCTCCTGATTGGCTGGCTGAGTGTGACACGCCTCCTGATTATCTGGTCTAGTGTTACACACCTCCTGATTTGCTGGCTTACTGTTACACGCCTCCTGATTGGCTGCCTGAGTGTTACACGCCTCCTACTTGGCTGCTTGAGTGTATCACGCCACTCTTTTGGCTGTCTGAGTGTTACACGCCTCCTGATTGGCTGGCTGAGTGTTACAAGCCCCCTGATTTGCTGTCTGAGTTTTATATGCCTCCTGATTGGCTAGCTGAGTGTTACACGACTCCTGATTGGCTGGCTGAGTGTTACACGCCTCCTGAGTGGCTGGCTGAGTGTGACACGCCTCCTTATTGGATGGCTGAGTGTTACACGCCCCCCTGATTGGCTGTCTGAGTGTGACACGCCTCCTTATTGGCTGGCTGAGTGTTACATGCCTCCTGATTGGCTTCCTGAGTGTTACATGCCTCCTGATTGGTTGGCTGAGTGTTACATGCCTCCTGATTGGCTTCCTGAGTGTTACACGCCTCCTGATTGGCTCCCTGAGTGTTACACGCCTCCTGATTGGCTGGCTGAGTGTAACATTCTTCCATATTGGCTGTCTGAGTGTTACACGCCTCCTGATTGGATGGCTGAGTGTTACACGCCCCCTGATTGGCTGTCTGAGTGTTACACGCCTCCTGATTGGCTGGCTGAGTGTGACACGCCTCCTGATTAGCTTCCTGAGTGTTACACGCCTCCTGATTGGCTGGCTGAGTGTAACATGCTTCCTGATTGGCTGTCTGTGTGTTACACGCCCCCTGACTTGCTGGCTGAGTGTTACACACCTCCTCATTGGCTAGCTGAGTTTCAAAGGCATCCTGATTGGCTACCTGAGTGTTACACGCCTCCTGATTGGTTGGCTGATTGTTAAACACCTCCTAATTGGCTGCCTGAGTGTTACATGCCTCCTAAGTGGCTGCCTGAGTGTTACACGCCTCCTGATTTTCTGGCTGAGTGTTACACACCTCCTGATTGGCTAGGTGAGTGTTACCCGCTCCTGATTGGTAGCTGAGTGTTACACGCCTCCTGATTGGCTTCCTGAGTGTTACACGCCTCCTGATTGGCTGGCTGAGTGTTACACGTCTCCTGATTGGCTGGCTGAATGTCAAAGGCCTTCTGATTGGCTGCCTGAGTGTTACACGCCTCCTGATTGGCTGGCTGAGTGTGACACGCCTCCTGACTAGTAGCTGAGTGTTACACGCCTCCTGATTGGCTGGCTGAGTGTTACACGCCTCCTAATTGGCTGGCTGAATGTCAAAGGCCTTCTGATTGGCTGCCTGAGTGTTACACGCCTCCTGATTGGCTGTCTAAGTGTTAGACGCCTCCTGACTAGTAGCTGAGTGTTACACGCCTCCTTATTGGCTGGCTGAGTGTTACACGCCTCCTAATTGGCTTCCTGAGTGTGACACGCCTCCTTATTGGCTGCCTGAGTGTTACACGCCTCCTGATTGGCTGGCTGACTGTTACACGCCCCCTGATTGGCTGTTTGAGTGTTACATGCCTCCTGATTGGCTGTCTGAGTGTTACACGCCCCCTGATTGGCTGTGTAAGTGTTACACGCCTCCTGATTTGCTGGCTGAGTGTGACACGCCTCCTTATTGGCTTGCTGAGTGTGACACGCCTCCTGATTGGCTGCCTGAGTGTTACAAGCCTTCTGATTTGCTGGCTGAGTGTTACACACCTCCTCATTGGCTAGCTGAGTGTCAAAGGCTTCCTGATTGGCTACCTGAGTGTTACACGCCTCCTGATTGGTTGGCTGATTGTTACACACCTCCTAATTGGCTGCCTGAGTGTTACATGCCTCCTAATTGGCTGCCTGAGTGTTACACGCCTCCTGATTTGCTGGCTGAGTGTTACACACCTCCTGATTGGCTAGGTGAGTGTTACACGCCTCCTGATTGGTAGCTGAGTGTTACACGCCTCCTGATTGGCTTCCTGAGTGTTACACGCCTCCTGATTGGCTGGCTGAGTGTAACAGGCTTCCTGATTGGCTGTCTGAGTGTTACACGCCTCCTGATTGGATGGCTGAGTGTTACACGCCCACTGATTGGCTGTCTGAGTGTTACACGCCCCCTGATTGGCTGTCTAAGTGTTACACGCCTCCTGATTGGCTGGCTGAGTGTGACACGCCTCCTTATTGGCTGGCTGAGTGTTACATGCCTCCTGATTGGCTGCCTGAGTGTTACACGCCTCCTGATTGGTTGGCTGAGTTTTAAACGTCTCCTGATTGGCTGCCTGAGTGTTACACGCCTCCTGATTTGCTGGCTGAGTGTTACACACCTCCTGATTGGCTAGGTGAGTGTTACACGCCTCCTGATTGGTAGCTGAGTGTTACACGCCTCCTGATTGGCTTCCTGAGTGTTACACGCCTCCTGATTGGCTGGCTGAGTGTAACAGGCTTCCTGATTTGCTGTCTGAGTGTTACACGCCTCCTAATTGGCTGCATGAGTGTTACATGCCTCCTAATTGGCTGCCTGAGTGTTACACGCCTCCTGATTTGCTGGCTGAGTGTTACACACCTCCTGATTGGCTAGGTGAATGTTACACGCCTCCTGCTTGGTAGCTGAGTGTTACACGCCTCCTGATTGGCTTCCTGAGTGTTACACGCCTCCTGATTGGCTGGCTGAGTGTAACACGCTTCCTGATTGGCTGTCTGAGTGTTACACGCCTCCTGATTGGATGGCTGAGTGTTACACGCCCCCTGATTGGCTGTCTGAGTGTTACACGCCCCCTGATTGGCTGTCTAAGTGTTACACGCCTCCTGATTGGCTGGCTGAGTGTGACACGCCTCCTTATTGGCTGGCTGAGTGTTACATGCCTCCTGATTGGCTGCATGAGTGTTACATGTCTCCTGATTGGTTGGCTGAGTGTTAAACGTCTCCTGATTGGCTGCCTGAGTGTTACACGCCTCCTGATTTGCTGGCTGAGTGTTACACACCTCCTGATTGGCTAGGTGAGTGTTACACGCCTCCTGATTGGTAGCTGAGTGTTACACGCCTCCTGATTGGCTTCCTGAGTGTTACACGCCTCCTGATTGGCTGGCTGAGTGTAACAGGCTTCCTGATTGGCTGTCTGAGTGTTACACGCCTCCTGATTGGATGGCTGAGTGTTACACGCCCACTGATTGGCTGTCTGAGTGTTACACGCCCCCTGATTGGCTGTCTAAGTATTACACGCCTCCTGATTGGCTTGCTGAGTGTGACACGCCTCCTTATTGGCTTGCTGAGTGTGACACGCCTCCTGATTGGCTGCCTGAGTCTTACACACCTTCTGATTTGCTGGCTGAGTGTTACACACCTCCTCATTGGCTAGCTGAGTGTCAAAGGCTTCCTGATTGGCTACCTGAGTGTTACACGCCTCCTGATTGGTTGGCTGATTGTTACACACCTCCTAATTGGCTGCCTGAGTGTGACACGCCTCCTTATTGGCTGCCTGAGTGTTACACGCCTCCTGATTGGCTGGCTGACTGTTACACACCCCTGATTGGCTGTCTGAGTGTTACACGCTTCCTGATTGGCTGTCTGAGTCCTACACGCCTCCTGATTGGATGGCTGAGTGTTACACACCCCCCTGATTGGCTGTCTGAGTGTTACACGCCCCCTGATTGGCTGGCTGAGTGTGACACGCCTCCTTATTGGCTGGCTGAATGTCAAAGGCCTTCTGATTGGCTGGCTGAGTGTAACACGCTTCCTGATTGGCTGTCTGAGTGCTACACGCCTCCTGATTGGATGGCTGAGTGTTACACACCCCCTGATTGGCTGTCTGAGTGTTACACGCTTCCTGATTGGCTGTCTGAGTCCTACACGCCTCCTGATTGGATGGCTGAGTGTTACACACCCCCTGATTGGCTGTCTGAGTGTTACACGCCCCCTGATTGGCTGGCTGAGTGTGACACGCCTCCTGATTATCTGGTCTAGTGTTACACACCTCCTGATTGGATGGCTTAGTGTTACACGCCTCCTGATTGGCTGCCTGAGTGTTACACACCCCCTGATTGGCTGTCTGAGTGTTACACGCCCCCTGATTGGCTGGCTGAGTGTGACACGCCTCCTGATTATCTGGTCTAGTGTTACACACCTCCTGATTGGATGGCTTAGTGTTACACGCCTCCTGATTGGCTAGGTGAGTGTTACCCGCTCCTGATTGGTAGCTGAGTGTTACACGCCTCCTGATTGGCTTCCTGAGTGTTACACGCCTCCTGATTGGCTGGCTGAGTGTTACACGTCTCCTGATTGGCTGGCTGAATGTCAAAGGCCTTCTGATTGGCTGCCTGAGTGTTACACGCCTCCTGATTGGCTGGCTGAGTGTGACACGCCTCCTGACTAGTAGCTGAGTGTTACACGCCTCCTGATTGGCTGGCTGAGTGTTACACGCCTCCTAATTGGCTGGCTGAATGTCAAAGGCCTTCTGATTGGCTGCCTGAGTGTTACACGCCTCCTGATTGGCTGTCTAAGTGTTAGACGCCTCCTGACTAGTAGCTGAGTGTTACACGCCTCCTTATTGGCTGGCTGAGTGTTACACGCCTCCTAATTGGCTTCCTGAGTGTGACACGCCTCCTTATTGGCTGCCTGAGTGTTACACGCCTCCTGATTGGCTGGCTGACTGTTACACGCCTCCTGATTGGATGGCTGAGTGTTACACACCCCCTGATTGGCTGTCTGAGTGTTACACGCCCCCTGATTGGCTGGCTGAGTGTGACACGCCTCCTTATTGGCTGGCTGAATGTCAAAGGCCTTCTGATTGGCTGGCTGAGTGTAACACGCTTCCTGATTGGCTGTCTGAGTGCTACACGCCTCCTGATTGGATGGCTGAGTGTTACACACCCCCTGATTGGCTGTCTGAGTGTTACACGCTTCCTGATTGGCTGTCTGAGTCCTACACGCCTCCTGATTGGATGGCTGAGTGTTACACACCCCCTGATTGGCTGTCTGAGTGTTACACGCCCCTGATTGGCTGGCTGAGTGTGACACGCCTCCTGATTATCTGGTCTAGTGTTACACACCTCCTGATTGGATGGCTTAGTGTTACACGCCTCCTGATTGGCTGCCTGAGTGTTACACGCCTCCTACTTGGCTGCTTGAGTGTATCACGCCACCCTTTTGGCTGTCTGAGTGTTACACGCCCCCTGATTGGCTGTGGAAGTGTTACACGCCTCCTGATTTGCTGGCTGAGTGTGACACGCCTCCTTATTGGCTTGCTGAGTGTGACACGCCTCCTGATTGGCTGCCTGAGTGTTACAAGCCTTCTGATTTGCTGGCTGAGTGTTACACACCTCCTCATTGGCTAGCTGAGTGTCAAAGGCTTCCTGATTGGCTACCTGAGTGTTACACGCCTCCTGATTGGTTGGCTGATTGTTACACACCTCCTAATTGGCTGCCTGAGTGTTACATGCCTCCTAATTGGCTGCCTGCGTGTTACACGCCTCCTGATTTGCTGGCTGAGTGTTACACACCTCCTGATTGGCTAGGTGAGTGTTACACGCCTCCTGATTGGTAGCTGAGTGTTACACGCCTCCTTATTGGCTTCCTGAGTGTTACACGCCTCCTGATTGGCTGGCTGAGTGTGACACGCCTCCTGATTATCTGGTCTAGTGTTACACACCTCCTGATTTGCTGGCTTACTGTTACACGCCTCCTGATTGGCTGCCTGAGTGTTACACGCCTCCTACTTGGCTGCTTGAGTGTATCACGCCACTCTTTTGGCTGTCTGAGTGTTACACGCCTCCTGATTGGCTGGCTGAGTGTTACAAGCCCCCTGATTTGCTGTCTGAGTTTTATATGCCTCCTGATTGGCTAGCTGAGTGTTACACGACTCCTGATTGGCTGGCTGAGTGTTACACGCCTCCTGAGTGGCTGGCTGAGTGTGACACGCCTCCTTATTGGATGGCTGAGTGTTACACGCCCCCTGATTGGCTGTCTGAGTGTGACACGCCTCCTTATTGGCTGGCTGAGTGTTACATGCCTCCTGATTGGCTTCCTGAGTGTTACATGCCTCCTGATTGGTTGGCTGAGTGTTACATGCCTCCTGATTGGCTTCCTGAGTGTTACACGCCTCCTGATTGGCTCCCTGAGTGTTACACGCCTCCTGATTGGCTGGCTGAGTGTAACATTCTTCCATATTGGCTGTCTGAGTGTTACACGCCTCCTGATTGGATGGCTGAGTGTTACACGCCCCTGATTGGCTGTCTGAGTGTTACACGCCTCCTGATTGGCTGGCTGAGTGTGACACGCCTCCTGATTAGCTTCCTGAGTGTTACACGCCTCCTGATTGGCTGGCTGAGTGTAACATGCTTCCTGATTGGCTGTCTGTGTGTTACACGCCCCCTGACTTGCTGGCTGAGTGTTACACACCTCCTCATTGGCTAGCTGAGTTTCAAAGGCATCCTGATTGGCTACCTGAGTGTTACACGCCTCCTAATTGGCTGCCTGAGTGTTACATGCCTCCTAAGTGGCTGCCTGAGTGTTACACGCCTCCTGATTTTCTGGCTGAGTGTTACACACCTCCTGATTGGCTAGGTGAGTGTTACCCGCTCCTGATTGGTAGCTGAGTGTTACACGCCTCCTGATTGGCTTCCTGAGTGTTACACGCCTCCTGATTGGCTGGCTGAGTGTTACACGTCTCCTGATTGGCTGGCTGAATGTCAAAGGCCTTCTGATTGGCTGCCTGAGTGTTACACGCCTCCTGATTGGCTGGCTGAGTGTGACACGCCTCCTGACTAGTAGCTGAGTGTTACACGCCTCCTGATTGGCTGGCTGAGTGTTACACGCCTCCTAATTGGCTGGCTGAATGTCAAAGGCCTTCTGATTGGCTGCCTGAGTGTTACACGCCTCCTGATTGGCTGTCTAAGTGTTAGACGCCTCCTGACTAGTAGCTGAGTGTTACACGCCTCCTTATTGGCTGGCTGAGTGTTACACGCCTCCTAATTGGCTTCCTGAGTGTGACACGCCTCCTTATTGGCTGCCTGAGTGTTACACGCCTCCTGATTGGCTGGCTGACTGTTACACGCCCCCTGATTGGCTGTTTGAGTGTTACATGCCTCCTGATTGGCTGTCTGAGTGTTACACGCCCCCTGATTGGCTGTGTAAGTGTTACACGCCTCCTGATTTGCTGGCTGAGTGTGACACGCCTCCTTATTGGCTTGCTGAGTGTGACACGCCTCCTGATTGGCTGCCTGAGTGTTACAAGCCTTCTGATTTGCTGGCTGAGTGTTACACACCTCCTCATTGGCTAGCTGAGTGTCAAAGGCTTCCTGATTGGCTACCTGAGTGTTACACGCCTCCTGATTGGTTGGCTGATTGTTACACACCTCCTAATTGGCTGCCTGAGTGTTACATGCCTCCTAATTGGCTGCCTGAGTGTTACACGCCTCCTGATTTGCTGGCTGAGTGTTACACACCTCCTGATTGGCTAGGTGAGTGTTACACGCCTCCTGATTGGTAGCTGAGTGTTACACGCCTCCTGATTGGCTTCCTGAGTGTTACACGCCTCCTGATTGGCTGGCTGAGTGTAACAGGCTTCCTGATTGGCTGTCTGAGTGTTACACGCCTCCTGATTGGATGGCTGAGTGTTACACGCCCACTGATTGGCTGTCTGAGTGTTACACGCCCCCTGATTGGCTGTCTAAGTGTTACACGCCTCCTGATTGGCTGGCTGAGTGTGACACGCCTCCTTATTGGCTGGCTGAGTGTTACATGCCTCCTGATTGGCTGCCTGAGTGTTACACGCCTCCTGATTGGTTGGCTGAGTTTTAAACGTCTCCTGATTGGCTGCCTGAGTGTTACACGCCTCCTGATTTGCTGGCTGAGTGTTACACACCTCCTGATTGGCTAGGTGAGTGTTACACGCCTCCTGATTGGTAGCTGAGTGTTACACGCCTCCTGATTGGCTTCCTGAGTGTTACACGCCTCCTGATTGGCTGGCTGAGTGTAACAGGCTTCCTGATTTGCTGTCTGAGTGTTACACGCCTCCTAATTGGCTGCATGAGTGTTACATGCCTCCTAATTGGCTGCCTGAGTGTTACACGCCTCCTGATTTGCTGGCTGAGTGTTACACACCTCCTGATTGGCTAGGTGAATGTTACACGCCTCCTGCTTGGTAGCTGAGTGTTACACGCCTCCTGATTGGCTTCCTGAGTGTTACACGCCTCCTGATTGGCTGGCTGAGTGTAACACGCTTCCTGATTGGCTGTCTGAGTGTTACACGCCTCCTGATTGGATGGCTGAGTGTTACACGCCCCCTGATTGGGGGATCCAGTGTACTGGACTTTTCAGCTGTGCTGCCTATGACCAGAGAGTACGTGCTACGGTAAGCGTACTGACTCACTTCCGGTTTACTTCCTGCTCTGTGTACACTGTTTGGTGCTGTAGCTCTGTCAGTGAACGCTAAATATAAATTAGTTTTACTCGTTACAGCGGTTATTTACCCGCTTAACATTTAAACGTAGACTAGTTCTACTTAAACACTTGGAGTTTCTCCCTCTTTTAGGGACTTTTCACTACTTTCAAAGTTTTTCATACACTCTAGTTTCATTAGCATTAGCAGTTAGCTATGGCTTCTCCCTCTCCCTCTCCTCTGTCCTGCTCAGTGTGTCAGATGTTCAGTTATTCCTCTGCCTCCTTTAAAGATAATGGTACCTGTATTAAATGTAGTTTGTTTACTGCGCTGGAGGCGAGGCTTAGTGAGTTAGAGGAACGGCACCGCACCACGGAGATATCTTTAGCCGCTATAGTTAGTCAGCCCCCGGTAGCCGGTGCGGTCCGACCCGAAGGTAGCTTCTGTTAGCTCTGTAGATCCCCCGGTAGTTCCCGAGCAGCCGGGAAGACAGGGAGGCTGGGTGACTGAGCGAAGGAAGACTAGAACGGCGAAGCCCACAGGTCACCACCAACCGCTTCACGTTTCTAATACATTTTCCCCACTCAGCGATACACCCGCTGAGGAACCAACTCTGGTTATTGGCAGCTCCATAGTCAGAAACGTGAAGTTAGCGAAGCCAGCGGCCATAGTCAAATGCATCCCTGGGGCCAGAGCGGGCGACATTGAATCAAATTTAAAACTGCTGGCTAAAGATAAACGTAAATACAGTAAGATTGTTATCCACGTCGGCGGTAACGACACCCGTTTACGCCAATCGGAGGTCACTAAGATTAATGTGGAGTCGGTGTGTAACTATGCTAAGACAATGTCGGACACCGTAGTTTTCTCTGGACCCCTGCCCAATGTGACCAGTGATGACATGTATAGCCGCATGTCGTCATTCCACCGCTGGCTGTCGAGGTGGTGTCCAGCAAACGATGTGGGCTTCATTGATAACTGGAAGCCTTTTTGGGGAAAACCTGGTCTGATTAGGAGAGACGGCATCCATCCCACTTTGGATGGAGCGGCTCTCTTATCTAGGAATATGGCGAAGTTTATCTCTAAAACCTGACAGTCCAGAGTTAGGACCAGGAAGCAGAGCTGCTGTCTTACACACTTCTCTGCTCTTTCTTTAGAACAGTCACCCACCCAAAACCCCATAGAGACTGTGTCTGTCCCCCGACCACCTAAACTATTTAAAGAAATAAAAACAAGAGGAGTTCAACATAAAAATCTAATAAAAAATTAAAACCAACTCCTCAGTAGCACAAAATAAGAGAATGAAATGTGGGCTGTTAAATATCAGGTCTCTGTCCTCTAAAGCTGTTCTAGTGAATGAATTAATATCAGATTATGATATTGATTTACTTTGTCTTACTGAGACCTGGTTGTCCCACGAGGAGTATGTTAGCCTAAATGAATCCACCCCCCAGTCATATTAATACTCACATTCCTCGAGGCACAGGCCGAGGAGGTGGAGTAGCAGCTATATATGATTCGAGCGTTTTAATGGACCCTAAACCTAAACTAAATTATAATTCATTTGAAAGCCTTGTTCTTAGTCTTTCTCACCCAAACTGGAAAACACTGCAGCCAGTTCTATTTGTTATAGTGTACCGTGCTCCTGGACCGTACTCTGATTTTATATCTGAATTTTCAGAGTTTCTATCAAGCTTAGTCCTTAAATCAGATAAAGTAATTATTGTAGGTGATTTTAATATTCATGTGGATGTTGACAATGACAGCCTTAGTAATGCATTTATATCATTAATAGACTCAATTGGCTTCTGTCAGAGTGTAAATAAACCAACTCATTGTTTTAATCACACTCTTGACCTTGTTTTATCATATGGCATTGATATTGAACATTTAATAGTCTTCCCACATAATCCTTTCCTATCTGACCATTATTTAGTAACTTTTGAATTCATACTATTAGATTATAAGCCATTAGGCAAAACTTCCTACAGCAGATGTCTATCTGACAGTGCTGTAGCTAAATTTAAGGAGGAGATTACTTCAGTGTTTAATTCAATGCCATGTCTGAATTTAACAGAGTCCTATAACAACTTTAGTCCCTCTGAAATTGATAATCTTGTCGATAGTGCTACAGGCTCACTACGATCAACATTAGACTCTATCGCTCCTATAAAAAGGAAATTATTAAAACATAGGAGACTAGCACCTTGGTATAACCACCAAACCCGCCAGTTAAAGCAAATAGCTAGGAAATCTGAAAGGAAATGGCGCTCTTCCAAATTATCAGAATATCGCTCAAATTGGCAAGATGATCTTAAGATTTATAGAAAGGCCCTCCGTAATGCCAGAGGAGCCTATTACTCAGCACTAATAGAAGAAAATAAGAACAACCCTAGGTTCCTCTTCAGCACTGTAGCCAGGCTGACAGAGAGTCACAGCTCTATCGAGCCACATATCCCCATAAACTTAAGTAGCAATGACTTCATGAGCTTCTTCTATAATAAAATTATTACTATTAGAGAAAAAATTAATCACCAACTGCCATCAACAGTTATCAGTGGCTCTCCAAGTTCAGGGACTTCTGTCAATGTAAACTTAGATGTATATTTAGACTGTTTTTCTGCTATCGATCTTCATCAGTTAACTTCAATCATTTCTTCATCGAAGCCATCAACCTGTCTGTTAGACCCGATCCCAACTAGGCTGCTTAAAGAAGTTGTTCCCTTAATTGGCACTTCTTTACTGGATATGATTAATCTTTCTTTATTATCAGGATATGTACCACAGTCCTTTAAAGTAGCTGTAATTAAACCCCTTCTTAAAAAGTCTACTCTTGACCCAGGGGTTTTAGCCAACTATAGACCGATTTCTAACCTCCCGTTCCTCTCTAAGATTCTGGAGAAAGTAGTCGCCAAAGAGTTGTGTGACTTTCTACATAACAATAGTTTATTTGAGGATTTTCAGTCAGGATTTAGAGTTCATCATAGCACAGAGACAGCTCTGGTTAAAGTTAATAATGACCTTCTGATTGCTTCTGACAATGGACTTGTCTCTGTACTTGTATTATTAGATCTTAGTGCTGCATTTGACACCATTGACCATGATATTCTTTTACAGAGACTTGAGCATCAAATTGGCATTAAAGGAACTGCCCTAACCTGGTTTAAGTCATACTTATCAGATCGTTCTCAGTTTGTACATGTTAACGATGAATCCTCCATAAATACTAAAGTTAGTCATGGAGTTCCACAAGGTTCTGTACTTGGACCAATACTATTTACTTTATATATGCTCCCTTTAGGCAACATTATTAGGAATCACTCCATTAACTTTCACTGTTATGCAGATGATACGCAGTTATATCTATCAATCAAACCCAATGAAATTAATCAATTATCTAAATTACAAACATGTCTTAAGGACATAAAATCCTGGATGACCTGCAATTTTCTGATGTTAAACTCAGAAAAAACCGAAATTCTTGTTCTTGGCCCCAAAAACCTTAGAGACTCATTGTCTAAAGATATAGTCACTCTAGATGGCATTAACTTGGCCTCTAGCACCACTGTCAGGAATCTTGGAGTTATCTTTGATCAGGATTTGTCATTTAACTCCCACATAAAGCAGACCTCTAGGACTGCCTTCTTTCATTTACGTAATATTAGAAAAATTAGACACATACTATCACAGACAGATGCAGAAAAACTAATCCATGCATTTGTTACTTCAAGGCTGGATTACTGCAACTCTTTATTATCAGGTTGCCCCAATAAGTCCATTAAAACGCTCCAATTAATTCAGAACGCTGCAGCACGAGTACTGACAGGAACTAGAAAAAGAGATCACATCTCTCCTGTACTAGCTACTCTGCATTGGCTCCCTATAAAATGTAGAATTGAATTTAAAATACTCCTCCTCACCTATAAAGCTCTTCATGGTCAGGCCCCTTCATATCTTAAAGAGCTCATAGTACCCTATTACCCCACTAGAACACTACGTTCTCTGAATGCTGGGCTACTTGTGGTTCCTATAGTCTCTAAAAGTAGAACAGGAGCCAGAGCCTTCAGTTACCAAGCTCCTCTCCTGTGGAACCAGCTTCCAGTTGTGGTTCGGGAGGCAGACACCCTCACCACATTCAAGAGTAGGCTTAAGACATTCCTCTTTGATAAAGCTTATAGTTAGGGCTGGATCAGGTGAGTCCTGAACCATCCCTTAGTTATGCTGCTATAGGCCTAGACTATCGGGGGATTTCCCATGGTGCACTGAGCTACTCTCTTCCTCTCTCTTTCTGCACTCATTCATGTCCCTTTAATGCATGTTACTAACTCCACTTCTTCCCCGGAGTTCTTGTGCTTTCTCGTCTCGCAGGTTCTCGTGGATCCTGGTGGAGCCTCCTGCCATGGTCCTGCTTGACTGCCATTGCCAATACTGTTGTTGCTGTGCGTCTGTCTGTCTGTCTGTCGCTCTCTCTCTCTCTCTCTCTCTCTCTCTCTCTCTCTCTCTCTCTCTCTCTCACCCCAACTGGTCGAGACAGACGACCACCCACCTAGAGCCGGAGGATCTGTCCTAGGTTTCTGCCTTTTAACAGGCAGTTTTTCCTTGCCCTTGTCGCCAAGTGCTTGCTCATGGTGGTACTGTTGGGTCTCTGTAATTAATGTTAAAGAGTTCGGTCTAGACCTGCTCTATTTGAAAAGTGTCCTGAGATAACTTCTGTTATGAATTGGCGCTATACAAATAAAATTGAATTGAATTGAATTGATTGGCTGTCTGAGTGTTACACGCCCCCTGATTGGCTGTCTAAGTGTTACACGCCTCCTGATTGGCTGGCTGAGTGTGACACGCCTCCTTATTGGCTGGCTGAGTGTTACATGCCTCCTGATTGGCTGCATGAGTGTTACATGTCTCCTGATTGGTTGGCTGAGTGTTAAACGTCTCCTGATTGGCTGCCTGAGTGTTACACGCCTCCTGATTTGCTGGCTGAGTGTTACACACCTCCTGATTGGCTAGGTGAGTGTTACACGCCTCCTGATTGGTAGCTGAGTGTTACACGCCTCCTGATTGGCTTCCTGAGTGTTACACGCCTCCTGATTGGCTGGCTGAGTGTAACAGGCTTCCTGATTGGCTGTCTGAGTGTTACACGCCTCCTGATTGGATGGCTGAGTGTTACACGCCCACTGATTGGCTGTCTGAGTGTTACACGCCCCCTGATTGGCTGTCTAAGTATTACACGCCTCCTGATTGGCTTGCTGAGTGTGACACGCCTCCTTATTGGCTTGCTGAGTGTGACACGCCTCCTGATTGGCTGCCTGAGTCTTACACACCTTCTGATTTGCTGGCTGAGTGTTACACACCTCCTCATTGGCTAGCTGAGTGTCAAAGGCTTCCTGATTGGCTAACTGAGTGTTACACGCCTCCTGATTGGTTGGCTGATTGTTACACACCTCCTAATTGGCTGCCTGAGTGTTACACGCCTCCTGATTTGCTGGCTGAGTGTTACACACCTCCTGATTGGCTAGATGAGTGTTACACGCCTCCTGATTGGTAGCTGAGTGTTACACGCCTCCTGATTGGCTTCCTGAGTGTTACACGCTTCCTGATTGGCTGGCTGAGTGTAACATGCTTCCTGATTGGCTGGCTGAGTGTTACACGCCTCCTGATTGGATGGCTGAGTGTTACACGCCCCCTGATTGGTTGTCTGAGTGTTACACGCCTCCTGATTGGCTGCCTGAGTGTTACACGCCTCCTACTTGGCTGCTTGAGTGTATCACGCCACCCTTTTGGCTGTCTGAGTGTTACACGCCCCCTGATTGGCTGTGGAAGTGTTACACGCCTCCTGATTTGCTGGCTGAGTGTGACACGCCTCCTTATTGGCTTGCTGAGTGTGACACGCCTCCTGATTGGCTGCCTGAGTGTTACAAGCCTTCTGATTTGCTGGCTGAGTGTTACACACCTCCTCATTGGCTAGCTGAGTGTCAAAGGCTTCCTGATTGGCTACCTGAGTGTTACACGCCTCCTGATTGGTTGGCTGATTGTTACACACCTCCTAATTGGCTGCCTGAGTGTTACATGCCTCCTAATTGGCTGCCTGCGTGTTACACGCCTCCTGATTTGCTGGCTGAGTGTTACACACCTCCTGATTGGCTAGGTGAGTGTTACACGCCTCCTGATTGGTAGCTGAGTGTTACACGCCTCCTTATTGGCTTCCTGAGTGTTACACGCCTCCTGATTGGCTGGCTGAGTGTGACACGCCTCCTGATTATCTGGTCTAGTGTTACACACCTCCTGATTTGCTGGCTTACTGTTACACGCCTCCTGATTGGCTGCCTGAGTGTTACACGCCTCCTGCTTGGCTGCTTGAGTGTATCACGCCACTCTTTTGGCTGTCTGAGTGTTACACGCCTCCTGATTGGCTGGCTGAGTGTTACAAGCCCCCTGATTTGCTGTCTGAGTTTTATATGCCTCCTGATTGGCTAGCTGAGTGTTACACGACTCCTGATTGGCTGGCTGAGTGTTACACGCCTCCTGAGTGGCTGGCTGAGTGTGACACGCCTCCTTATTGGATGGCTGAGTGTTACACGCCCCCTGATTGGCTGTCTGAGTGTGACACGCCTCCTTATTGGCTGGCTGAGTGTTACATGCCTCCTGATTGGCTTCCTGAGTGTTACATGCCTCCTGATTGGTTGGCTGAGTGTTACATGCCTCCTGATTGGCTTCCTGAGTGTTACACGCCTCCTGATTGGCTCCCTGAGTGTTACACGCCTCCTGATTGGCTGGCTGAGTGTAACATTCTTCCATATTGGCTGTCTGAGTGTTACACGCCTCCTGATTGGTTGGCTGAGTTTTAAACGTCTCCTGATTGGCTGCCTGAGTGTTACACGCCTCCTGATTTGCTGGCTGAGTGTTACACACCTCCTGATTGGCTAGGTGAGTGTTACACGCCTCCTGATTGGTAGCTGAGTGTTACACGCCTCCTGATTGGCTTCCTGAGTGTTACACGCCTCCTGATTGGCTGGCTGAGTGTAACAGGCTTCCTGATTGGCTGTCTGAGTGTTACACGCCTCCTGATTGGATGGCTGAGTGTTACACGCCCACTGATTGGCTGTCTGAGTGTTACACGCCCCCTGATTGGCTGTCTAAGTATTACACGCCTCCTGATTGGCTTGCTGAGTGTGACACGCCTCCTTATTGGCTTGCTGAGTGTGACACGCCTCCTGATTGGCTGCCTGAGTCTTACACACCTTCTGATTTGCTGGCTGAGTGTTACACACCTCCTCATTGGCTAGCTGAGTGTCAAAGGCTTCCTGATTGGCTACCTGAGTGTTACACGCCTCCTGATTGGTTGGCTGATTGTTACACACCTCCTAATTGGCTGCCTGAGTGTTACACGCCTCCTGATTTGCTGGCTGAGTGTTACACACCTCCTGATTGGCTAGATGAGTGTTACACGCCTCCTGATTGGTAGCTGAGTGTTACACGCCTCCTGATTGGCTTCCTGAGTGTTACACGCTTCCTGATTGGCTGGCTGAGTGTAACATGCTTCCTGATTGGCTGGCTGAGTGTTACACGCCTCCTGATTGGATGGCTGAGTGTTACACGCCCCCTGATTGGTTGTCTGAGTGTTACACGCCTCCTGATTGGATGGCTGAGTGTTACACACCTCCTCATTGGCTAGTGTAACCCAGGTTACTAGGCCCTTATTAGAAGTCCAGTCTATCAGTTAGTTGATTAGATCAAAAAATTAATAAATTCATATTTTCTATGTGACAGATAAATACATAGAGTTTGATTTAAAATAATCTTACACGAAGTGAATAAATAGGATTTAGGATTAAAATCTTAAATATGTCAATAAATAAATTAATAGATTATAAGAAATTAATATAAACGGGTTATTCATGTCTGTTTACAAATAATATTTTGTTTATTTAAAGTGTGGTGAATGTGCCTTTCTGAAAGTGTGAAAGATTCGGGTGACATTGGGAGTTCACGTGATGTAACGTAGCGTTACCAAAGAGACGCCGTCAAGGTGTGCGTGCTGTCGTGTTTTTCTCTCTCTGTCGGACCAACGTCAAGGTGGCGTCATGCTAACCTGTTGCTGCAGATATCACTGTTTTGTGTAAGAGAGCCAAATATTCCAACGTCTTCCCAACGTTAATTTTATCGTCGGTGCAGAGAGCGAAGCTTTTCTTCTTGATTAGCGGACCGTGTGTTTTGTGACAGACGAAGGAGAACTGAAACCTGGACTGATGAGAGCTGTGTTCTGCCTTGTACCCGGAGTGTGTGTATATGTGATGCTTGAGCCTCTGGCCGGGTCTTATTTTCTTTGGTTGGATTCCTGGGTTGAGATCTGCATGAAGATGACTTCTTCTTCTTCCGCTGGGATTTCCCCCATTCTTTAGAGGTAGAGGGGAACCTCAGTGGTAGTGGCGAGCCGCCCAAACAGAGACTGTGATTATTCAGTGATTGAGTTTATTGAGAACTGTGTTGATATCTCATGTTATTTGGTCAATTTAAATTTGTTTTTTGTCTTATTCTCAATTTTATTTCTTTACTCAACACAATATAACATACTTAAAACTTACCTGTTGGTTGTGTGAATCCTTTACTCTCACTCAATGCAATATTGCTAATACCCCTTTCTCCTGTAGCGATCTAGACTTCTGATTTTCTGGTCCACAAGGTAATTAATGCACTAATAAATAAACATACCTGTATCCCCCAGTCTTAACCATTAACAGTTAGAGCTGAGGCGGGTTACACTAGCTGAGTGTCAAAGGCTTCCTGATTGGCTACCTGAGTGTTACACGCCTCCTGATTGGTTGGCTGATTGTTACACACCTCCTAATTGGCTGCCTGAGTGTTACATGCCTCCTAATTGGCTGCCTGAGTGTTACACGCCTCCTGATTTGCTGGCTGAGTGTTACACACCTCCTGATTGGCTAGGTGAATGTTACACACCTCCTGCTTGGTAGCTGAGTGTTACACGCCTCCTGATTGGCTTCCTGAGTGTTACACGCCTCCTGATTGGCTGGCTGAGTGTAACACGCTTCCTGATTGGCTGTCTGAATGTTACACGCCTCCTGATTGGATGGCTGAGTGTTACACGCCCCCTGATTGGCTGTCTGAGTGTTACACGCCCCCTGATTGGCTGTCTAAGTGTTACACGCCTCCTGATTGGCTGGCTGAGTGTGACACGCCTCCTTATTTGCTGGCTGAGTGTTACACACCTCCTGATTGGCTAGGTGAGTGTGACACGCCTCCTGATTGGATGGCTGAGTGTTACACGCCCCCTGATTGGCTCTCTGAGTGTTACACGCCTCCTGATTGGCTTCCTGAGTGTTACACGCCTCCTGATTGGCTGGCTGAGTGTAACACGCTTCCTGATTGGCTGTCTGAGTGTTACACGCCTCCTGATTGGATGGCTGAGTGTTACACGCCCCCTGATTGGCTGTCTGAGTGTTACACGCCCCCTGATTGGCTGTCTAAGTGTTACACGCCTCCTGATTGGCTGGCTGAGTGTGACACGCCTCCTTATTTGCTGGCTGAGTGTTACACACCTCCTTATTGGCTAGGTGAGTGTGACACGCCTCCTGATTGGATGGCTGAGTGTTACACGCCCCCTGATTGGCTCTCTGAGTGTTACACGCTCCCTGATTGGCTGTCTAAGTGTGACACGCCTCCTGATTGGCTGGCTGAGTGTGACACGCCTCCTTATTGGCTGGCTGAGTGTTACATGCCTCCTGATTGGCTGGCTGACTGTTACACGCCCCCTGATTGGCTGTGTAAGTGTTACACGCCTCCTGATTTGCTGGCTGAGTGTGACACGCCTCCTTATTGGCTTGCTGAGTGTGACACGCCTCCTGATTGGCTGCCTGAGTGTTACAAGCCTTCTGATTTGCTGGCTGAGTGTTACACACCTCCTCATTGGCTAGCTGAGTGTCAAAGGCTTCCTGATTGGCTACCTGAGTGTTACACGCCTCCTGATTGGTTGGCTGATTGTTACACACCTCCTAATTGGCTGCCTGAGTGTTACATGCCTCCTAATTGGCTGCCTGAGTGTTACACGCCTCCTGATTTGCTGGCTGAGTGTTACACACCTCTTGATTGGCTAGGTGAGTGTTACACGCCTCCTGATTGGTAGCTGAGTGTTACACGCCTCCTGATTGGCTTCCTGAGTGTTACACGCCTCCTGCTTGGCTGGCTGAGTGTGAGACGCCTCCTGATTATCTGGTCTAGTGTTACACACCTCCTGATTGGCTGGCTTAGTGTTACACACCTCCTGATTGGCTGCCTGAGTGTTACACGCATACTTGGCTGCTTGAGTGTATCACGCCACCCTTTTGGCTGTCTGAGTGTTATACGCCTCCTGATTGGCTAGCTGAGTGTTACACGACTCCTGATTGGCTGGCTGAGTGTTACACGCCCCCTGATTGGCTGGCTGAGTGTGACACGCCTCCTTATTGGATGGCTGAGTGTTACACGCCCCCTGATTGGCTGTCTGAGTGTTACACGCCCCCTGATTGGCTGTCTTAGTGTTACACGCCTCCTGATTGGCTGGCTGAGTGTGACACGCCTCCTTATTGGCTGGCTGAGTGTTACATGCCTCCTGATTGGCTTCCTGAGTGTTACATGTCTCCTGATTGGTTGGCTGAGTGTTACATGCCTCCTGATTGGCTTCCTGAGTGTTACACGCCTCCTGATTGGCTGGCTGAGTGTAACATGCTTCCTGATTGGCTGTCTGTGTGTTACACGCCCCCTGACTTGCTGGCTGAGTGTTACACACCTCCTCATTAGCTAGCTGAGTGTCAAAGGCTTCCTGATTGGCTACCTGAGTGTTACACGCCTCCTGATTGGTTGGCTGATTGTTACACACCTCCTAATTGGCTGCCTGAGTGTTACATGCCTCCTTATTGGCTGCCTGTGTGTTACACGCCTCCTGATTTGCTGGCTGAGTGTTACACACCTCCTGATTGGCTAGGTGAGTGTTACACGCCTCCTGATTGGTAGCTGAGTGTTACACGCCTCCTTATTGGCTTCCTGAGTGTTACACGCCTCCTGATTGGCTGGCTGAGTGTGACACGCCTCCTGATTATCTGGTCTAGTGTTACACACCTCCTGATTGGCTGGCTTAGTGTTACACGCCTCCTGATTGGCTGCCTGAGTGTTACACGCCTCCTACTTGGCTGCTTGAGTGTATCACGCCACTCTTTTGGCTGTCTGAGTGTTACACGCCTCCTGATTGGCTGGCTGAGTGTTACAAGCCCCCTGATTGGCTGTCTGAGTTTTATACGCCTCCTGATTGGCTGGCTGAGTGTGACACGCCTCCTTATTGGATGGCTGAGTGTTACACGCCCCCTGATTGGCTGTCTGAGTGTTACACGCCCCCTGATTGGCTGTCTAAGTGTTACAGGCCTCCTGATTGGCTGGCTGAGTGTGACACGCCTCCTTATTGGCTGGCTGAGTGTTACATGCCTCCTGATTGGCTTCCTGAGTGTTACATGCCTCCTGATTGGTTGGCTGAGTGTTACATGCCTCCTGATTGGCTTCCTGAGTGTTACACGCCTCCTGATTGGCTTCCTGAGTGTTACACGCCTCCTGATTGGCTGGCTGAGTGTAACATGCTTCCTGATTGGCTGTCTGAGTGTTACACGCCTCCTGATTGGATGGCTGAGTGTTACACGCCCCCTGATTGGCTGTCTGAGTGTTACACGCCCCCTGATTGGCTGTCTAAGTGTTACACGCCTCCTGATTGGCTGGCTGAGTGTGACACGCCTCCTGATTAGCTTCCTGAGTGTTACACGCCTCCTGATTGGCTGGCTGAGTGTAACATGCTTCCTGATTGGCTGTCTGTGTGTTACACGCCCCCTGACTTGCTGGCTGAGTGTTACACACCTCCTCATTGGCTAGCTGAGTGTCAAAGGCTTCCTGATTGGCTACGTGAGTGTTACACGCCTCCTGATTGGTTGGCTGATTGTTAAACACCTCCTAATTGGCTGCCTGAGTGTTACATGCGTCCTAATTGGCTGCCTGAGTGTTACACGCCTCCTGATTTGCTGGCTGAGTGTTACACACCTCCTGATTGGCTAGGTGAGTGTTACACGCCTCCTGATTGGTAGCTGAGTGTTACATGCCTCCTGATTGGTTTCCTGAGTGTTACACGCCTCCTGATTGGCTGGCTGAGTGTAACACGCTTCCTGATTGGCTGTTTGAGTGTTACACGCCTCCTGATTGGATGGCTGAGTGTTACACGCCCCCTGATTGGCTGTCTAAGTGTTACACGCCTCCTGATTGGCTGGCTGAGTGTGACACGCCTCCTTATTGGCTGGCTGAGTGTTACATGCCTCCTGATTGGCTAGCTGAGTGTTACACGCCTCCTGATTGGCTGGCTGAGTGTGACACGCCTCCTGATTATCTGGTCTAGTGTTACACACCTCCTGATTGGCTGGCTTAGTGTTACACGCCTCCTGATTGGCTGCCTGAGTGTTACACGCCTCCTACTTGGCTGCTTGAGTGTATCACGCCACCCTTTTGGCTGTCTGAGTGTTACACGCCTCCTGATTGGCTGGCTGAGTGTTACAAGCCCCCTGATTGGCTGTCTGAGTTTTATACGCCTCTTGATTGGCTAGCTGAGTGTTACACGTCACCTGATTGGCTGGCTGAATGTCAAAGGCCTTCTGATTGGCTGCCTGAGTGTTACACGCCTCCTGATTGGCTGGCTGAGTGTGACACGCCTCCTGACTAGTAGCTGAGTGTTACACGCCTCCTGATTGGCTGGCTGAGTGTTACACGCCTCCTAATTGGCTTCCTGAGTGTGACACGCCTCCTTATTGGCTGCCTGAGTGTTACACGCCTCCTGATTGGCTGGCTGACTGTTACACGCCCCTGATTGGCTGTTTGAGTGTTACATGCCTCCTGATT
Organism: Dicentrarchus labrax; assembly: GCF_905237075.1. Classification (NCBI taxonomy): domain Eukaryota; kingdom Metazoa; phylum Chordata; class Actinopteri; family Moronidae; genus Dicentrarchus; species Dicentrarchus labrax. The sequence goes on from NW_026136704.1 coordinate 2,285,955, forward strand.
GGCTGTCTGAGTGTTACACGCCCCCTGATTGGCTGTGTAAGTGTTACACGCCTCCTGATTTGCTGGCTGAGTGTGACACGCCTCCTTATTGGCTTGATGAGTGTGACACGCCTCCTGATTGGCTGCCTGAGTGTTACAAGCCTTCTGATTTGCTGGCTGAGTGTTACACACCTCCTCATTGGCTAGCTGAGTGTCAAAGGCTTCCTGATTGGCTACCTGAGTGTTACACGCCTCCTGATTGGTTGGCTGATTGTTACACACCTCCTAATTGGCTGCCTGAGTGTTACATGCCTCCTAATTGGCTGCCTGAGTGTTACACGCCTCCTGATTAGCTGGCTGAGTGTTACACACCTCCTGATTGGCTAGGTGAGTGTTACACGCCTCCTGATTGGTAGCTGAGTGTTACACGCCTCCTGATTGGCTTCCTGAGTGTTACACGCCTCCTGATTGGCTGGCTGAGTGTAACAGGCTTCCTGACTGGCTGTCTGAGTGTTACACGCCTCCTGATTGGATGGCTGAGTGTTACACGCCCACTGATTGGCTGTCTGAGTGTTACACGCCCCCTGATTGGCTGTCTAAGTGTTACACGCCTCCTGATTGGCTGGCTGAGTGTGACACGCCTCCTTATTGGCTGGCTGAGTGTTACATGCCTCCTGATTGGCTGCCTGAGTGTTACACGCCTCCTGATTGGTTGGCTGAGTTTTAAACGTCTCCTGATTGGCTGCCTGAGTGTTACACGCCTCCTGATTTGCTGGCTGAGTGTTACACACCTCCTGATTGGCTAGGTGAGTGTTACACGCCTCCTGATTGGTAGCTGAGTGTTACACGCCTCCTGATTGGCTTCCTGAGTGTTACACGCCTCCTGATTGGCTGGCTGAGTGTAACAGGCTTCCTGATTTGCTGTCTGAGTGTTACACGCCTCCTAATTGGCTGCATGAGTGTTACATGCCTCCTAATTGGCTGCCTGAGTGTTACACGCCTCCTGATTTGCTGGCTGAGTGTTACACACCTCCTGATTGGCTAGGTGAATGTTACACGCCTCCTGCTTGGTAGCTGAGTGTTACACGCCTCCTGATTGGCTTCCTGAGTGTTACACGCCTCCTGATTGGCTGGCTGAGTGTAACACGCTTCCTGATTGGCTGTCTGAGTGTTACACGCCTCCTGATTGGATGGCTGAGTGTTACACGCCCCCTGATTGGTTGTCTGAGTGTTACACGCCTCCTGATTGGATGGCTGAGTGTTACACACCTCCTCATTGGCTAGTGTAACCCAGGTTACTAGGCCCTTATTAGAAGTCCAGTCTATCAGTTAGTTGATTAGATCAAAAAATTAATAAATTCATATTTTCTATGTGACAGATAAATACATAGAGTTTGATTTAAAATAATCTTACACGAAGTGAATAAATAGGATTTAGGATTAAAATCTTAAATATGTCAATAAATAAATTAATAGATTATAAGAAATTAATATAAACGGGTTATTCATGTCTGTTTACAAATAATATTTTGTTTATTTAAAGTGTGGTGAATGTGCCTTTCTGAAAGTGTGAAAGATTCGGGTGACATTGGGAGTTCACGTGATGTAACGTAGCGTTACCAAAGAGACGCCGTCAAGGTGTGCGTGCTGTCGTGTTTTTCTCTCTCTCTGTCGGACCAACGTCAAGGTGGCGTCATGCTAACCTGTTGCTGCAGATATCACTGTTTTGTGTAAGAGAGCCAAATATTCCAACGTCTTCCCAACGTTAATTTTATCGTCGGTGCAGAGAGCGAAGCTTTTCTTCTTGATTAGCGGACCGTGTGTTTTGTGACAGACGAAGGAGAACTGAAACCTGGACTGATGAGAGCTGTGTTCTGCCTTGTACCCGGAGTGTGTGTATATGTGATGCTTGAGCCTCTGGCCGGGTCTTATTTTCTTTGGTTGGATTCCTGGGTTGAGATCTGCATGAAGATGACTTCTTCTTCTTCCGCTGGGATTTCCCCCATTCTTTAGAGGTAGAGGGGAACCTCAGTGGCAGTGGCGAGCCGCCCAAACAGAGACTGTGATTATTCAGTGATTGAGTTTATTGAGAACTGTGTTGATATCTCATGTTATTTGGTCAATTTAAATTTGTTTTTTGTCTTATTCTCAATTTTATTTCTTTACTCAACACAATATAACATACTTAAAACTTACCTGTTGGTTGTGTGAATCCTTTACTCTCACTCAATGCAATATTGCTAATACCCCTTTCTCCTGTAGCGATCTAGACTTCTGATTTTCTGGTCCACAAGGTAATTAATGCACTAATAAATAAACATACCTGTATCCCCCAGTCTTAACCATTAACAGTTAGAGCTGAGGCGGGTTACACTAGCTGAGTGTCAAAGGCTTCCTGATTGGCTACCTGAGTGTTACACGCCTCCTGATTGGTTGGCTGATTGTTACACACCTCCTAATTGGCTGCCTGAGTGTTACATGCCTCCTAATTGGCTGCCTGAGTGTTACACGCCTCCTGATTTGCTGGCTGAGTGTTACACACCTCCTGATTGGCTAGGTGAATGTTACACACCTCCTGCTTGGTAGCTGAGTGTTACACGCCTCCTGATTGGCTTCCTGAGTGTTACACGCCTCCTGATTGGCTGGCTGAGTGTAACACGCTTCCTGATTGGCTGTCTGAATGTTACACGCCTCCTGATTGGATGGCTGAGTGTTACACGCCCCCTGATTGGCTGTCTGAGTGTTACACGCCCCCTGATTGGCTGTCTAAGTGTTACACGCCTCCTGATTGGCTGGCTGAGTGTGACACGCCTCCTTATTTGCTGGCTGAGTGTTACACACCTCCTGATTGGCTAGGTGAGTGTGACACGCCTCCTGATTGGATGGCTGAGTGTTACACGCCCCCTGATTGGCTCTCTGAGTGTTACACGCCTCCTGATTGGCTTCCTGAGTGTTACACGCCTCCTGATTGGCTGGCTGAGTGTAACACGCTTCCTGATTGGCTGTCTGAGTGTTACACGCCTCCTGATTGGATGGCTGAGTGTTACACGCCCCCTGATTGGCTGTCTGAGTGTTACACGCCCCCTGATTGGCTGTCTAAGTGTTACACGCCTCCTGATTGGCTGGCTGAGTGTGACACGCCTCCTTATTTGCTGGCTGAGTGTTACACACCTCCTTATTGGCTAGGTGAGTGTGACACGCCTCCTGATTGGATGGCTGAGTGTTACACGCCCCCTGATTGGCTCTCTGAGTGTTACACGCTCCCTGATTGGCTGTCTAAGTGTGACACGCCTCCTGATTGGCTGGCTGAGTGTGACACGCCTCCTTATTGGCTGGCTGAGTGTTACATGCCTCCTGATTGGCTGGCTGACTGTTACACGCCCCCTGATTGGCTGTGTAAGTGTTACACGCCTCCTGATTTGCTGGCTGAGTGTGACACGCCTCCTTATTGGCTTGCTGAGTGTGACACGCCTCCTGATTGGCTGCCTGAGTGTTACAAGCCTTCTGATTTGCTGGCTGAGTGTTACACACCTCCTCATTGGCTAGCTGAGTGTCAAAGGCTTCCTGATTGGCTACCTGAGTGTTACACGCCTCCTGATTGGTTGGCTGATTGTTACACACCTCCTAATTGGCTGCCTGAGTGTTACATGCCTCCTAATTGGCTGCCTGAGTGTTACACGCCTCCTGATTTGCTGGCTGAGTGTTACACACCTCTTGATTGGCTAGGTGAGTGTTACACGCCTCCTGATTGGTAGCTGAGTGTTACACGCCTCCTGATTGGCTTCCTGAGTGTTACACGCCTCCTGCTTGGCTGGCTGAGTGTGAGACGCCTCCTGATTATCTGGTCTAGTGTTACACACCTCCTGATTGGCTGGCTTAGTGTTACACACCTCCTGATTGGCTGCCTGAGTGTTACACGCATACTTGGCTGCTTGAGTGTATCACGCCACCCTTTTGGCTGTCTGAGTGTTATACGCCTCCTGATTGGCTAGCTGAGTGTTACACGACTCCTGATTGGCTGGCTGAGTGTTACACGCCCCCTGATTGGCTGGCTGAGTGTGACACGCCTCCTTATTGGATGGCTGAGTGTTACACGCCCCCTGATTGGCTGTCTGAGTGTTACACGCCCCCTGATTGGCTGTCTTAGTGTTAAACGCCTCCTGATTGGCTGGCTGAGTGTGACACGCCTCCTTATTGGCTGGCTGAGTGTTACATGCCTCCTGATTGGCTTCCTGAGTGTTACATGTCTCCTGATTGGTTGGCTGAGTGTTACATGCCTCCTGATTGGCTTCCTGAGTGTTACACGCCTCCTGATTGGCTGGCTGAGTGTAACATGCTTCCTGATTGGCTGTCTGACTGTTACACGCCCCCTGATTGGCTGTCTAAGTGTTACACGCCTCGTGATTGGCTGGCTGAGTGTGACACGCCTCCTGATTAGCTTCCTGAGTGTTACACGCCTCCTGATTGGCTGGCTGAGTGTAACATGCTTCCTGATTGGCTGTCTGTGTGTTACACGCCCCCTGACTTGCTGGCTGAGTGTTACACACCTCCTCATTAGCTAGCTGAGTGTCAAAGGCTTCCTGATTGGCTACCTGAGTGTTACACGCCTCCTGATTGGTTGGCTGATTGTTAAACACCTCCTAATTGGCTGCCTGAGTGTTACATGCCTCCTAATTGGCTGCCTGAGTGTTACACGCCTCCTGATTTGCTGGCTGAGTGTTACACACCTCCTGATTGGCTAGGTGAGTGTTACATGCCTCCTGATTGGTATCTGAGTGTAACCCGCCTCATGATTGGCTGTCTGAGTGTTACACGCCCCCTGATTGGCTGGCTGAGTGTGACACGCCTCCTTATTGGCTGGCTGAATGTCAAAGGCCTTCTTATTGGCTGGCTGAGTGTAACACGCTTCCTGATTGGCTGTCTGAGTGCTACACGCCTCCTTATTGGCTGGCTGAATGTCAAAGGCTTCCTGATTGGCTACCTGAGTGTTACACGCCTCCTGATTGGCTTCCTGAGTGTTACACACCCCCTGATTGGCTGTCTGAGTGTTACACGCCCGCTGATTGGCTGGCTGAGTGTGACACGCCTCCTTATTGGCTGGCTGAATGTCAAAGGCCTTCTGATTGGCTGGCTGAGTGTAACACGCTTCCTGATTGGCTGTCTGAGTGCTACACGCCTCCTGATTGGATGGCTGAGTGTTACACGCCCCCTGATTGGCTGGCTGAGTGTGACACGCCTCCTGATTATCTGGTCTAGTGTTACACACCTCCTGATTGGCTGGCTTAGTGTTACACGCCTCCTGATTGGCTGCCTGAGTGTTACACGCCTCCTACTTGGCTGCTTGAGTGTATCACGCCACCCTTTTGGCTGTCTGAGTGTTACACGCCCCCTGATTGGCTGTGGAAGTGTTACACGCCTCCTGATTTGCTGGCTGAGTGTGACACGCCTCCTTATTGGCTTGCTGAGTGTGACACGCCTCCTGATTGGCTCCCTGAGTGTTACAAGCCTTCTGATTTGCTGGCTGAGTGTTACACACCTCCTCATTGGCTAGCTGAGTGTCAAAGGCTTCCTGATTGGCTACCTGAGTGTTACACGCCTCCTGATTGGTTGGCTGATTGTTACACACCTCCTAATTGGCTGCCTGAGTGTTACATGCCTCCTTATTGGCTGCCTGTGTGTTACACGCCTCCTGATTTGCTGGCTGAGTGTTACACACCTCCTGATTGGCTAGGTGAGTGTTACACGCCTCCTGATTGGTAGCTGAGTGTTACACGCCTCCTTATTGGCTTCCTGAGTGTTACACGCCTCCTGATTGGCTGGCTGAGTGTGACACGCCTCCTGATTATCTGGTCTAGTGTTACACACCTCCTGATTGGCTGGCTTAGTGTTACACGCCTCCTGATTGGCTGCCTGAGTGTTACACGCCTCCTACTTGGCTGCTTGAGTGTATCACGCCACTCTTTTGGCTGTCTGAGTGTTACACGCCTCCTGATTGGCTGGCTGAGTGTTACAAGCCCCCTGATTGGCTGTCTGAGTTTTATACGCCTCCTGATTGGCTGGCTGAGTGTGACACGCCTCCTTATTGGATGGCTGAGTGTTACACGCCCCCTGATTGGCTGTCTGAGTGTTACACGCCCCCTGATTGGCTGTCTAAGTGTTACAGGCCTCCTGATTGGCTGGCTGAGTGTGACACGCCTCCTTATTGGCTGGCTGAGTGTTACATGCCTCCTGATTGGCTTCCTGAGTGTTACATGCCTCCTGATTGGTTGGCTGAGTGTTACATGCCTCCTGATTGGCTTCCTGAGTGTTACACGCCTCCTGATTGGCTTCCTGAGTGTTACACGCCTCCTGATTGGCTGGCTGAGTGTAACATGCTTCCTGATTGGCTGTCTGAGTGTTACACGCCTCCTGATTGGATGGCTGAGTGTTACACGCCCCCTGATTGGCTGTCTGAGTGTTACACGCCCCCTGATTGGCTGTCTAAGTGTTACACGCCTCCTGATTGGCTGGCTGAGTGTGACACGCCTCCTGATTAGCTTCCTGAGTGTTACACGCCTCCTGATTGGCTGGCTGAGTGTAACATGCTTCCTGATTGGCTGTCTGTGTGTTACACGCCCCCTGACTTGCTGGCTGAGTGTTACACACCTCCTCATTGGCTAGCTGAGTGTCAAAGGCTTCCTGATTGGCTACGTGAGTGTTACACGCCTCCTGATTGGTTGGCTGATTGTTAAACACCTCCTAATTGGCTGCCTGAGTGTTACATGCGTCCTAATTGGCTGCCTGAGTGTTACACGCCTCCTGATTTGCTGGCTGAGTGTTACACACCTCCTGATTGGCTAGGTGAGTGTTACACGCCTCCTGATTGGTAGCTGAGTGTTACATGCCTCCTGATTGGTTTCCTGAGTGTTACACGCCTCCTGATTGGCTGGCTGAGTGTAACACGCTTCCTGATTGGCTGTTTGAGTGTTACACGCCTCCTGATTGGATGGCTGAGTGTTACACGCCCCCTGATTGGCTGTCTAAGTGTTACACGCCTCCTGATTGGCTGGCTGAGTGTGACACGCCTCCTTATTGGCTGGCTGAGTGTTACATGCCTCCTGATTGGCTAGCTGAGTGTTACACGCCTCCTGATTGGCTGGCTGAGTGTGACACGCCTCCTGATTATCTGGTCTAGTGTTACACACCTCCTGATTGGCTGGCTTAGTGTTACACGCCTCCTGATTGGCTGCCTGAGTGTTACACGCCTCCTACTTGGCTGCTTGAGTGTATCACGCCACCCTTTTGGCTGTCTGAGTGTTACACGCCTCCTGATTGGCTGGCTGAGTGTTACAAGCCCCCTGATTGGCTGTCTGAGTTTTATACGCCTCTTGATTGGCTAGCTGAGTGTTACACGTCACCTGATTGGCTGGCTGAATGTCAAAGGCCTTCTGATTGGCTGCCTGAGTGTTACACGCCTCCTGATTGGCTGGCTGAGTGTGACACGCCTCCTGACTAGTAGCTGAGTGTTACACGCCTCCTGATTGGCTGGCTGAGTGTTACACGCCTCCTAATTGGCTTCCTGAGTGTGACACGCCTCCTTATTGGCTGCCTGAGTGTTACACGCCTCCTGATTGGCTGGCTGACTGTTACACGCCCCCTGATTGGCTGTTTGAGTGTTACATGCCTCCTGATTGGCTGTCTGAGTGTTACACGCCCCCTGATTGGCTGTGTAAGTGTTACACGCCTCCTGATTTGCTGGCTGAGTGTGACACGCCTCCTTATTGGCTTGCTGAGTGTGACACGCCTCCTGATTGGCTGCCTGAGTGTTACAAGCCTTCTGATTTGCTGGCTGAGTGTTACACACCTCCTCATTGGCTAGCTGAGTGTCAAAGGCTTCCTGATTGGCTACCTGAGTGTTACACGCCTCCTGATTGGTTGGCTGATTGTTACACACCTCCTAATTGGCTGCCTGAGTGTTACACGCCTCCTGATTTGCTGGCTGAGTGTTACACACCTCCTGATTGGCTAGGTGAGTGTTACACGCCTCCTGATTGGTTGGCTGAGTGTTACATGCCTCCTGATTGGCTTCCTGAGTGTTACACGCCTCCTGATTGGCTTCCTGAGTGTTACACGCCTCCTGATTGGCTGGCTGAGTGTAACATGCTTCCTGATTGGCTGTCTGACTGTTACACGCCTCCTGATTGGCTAGGTGAGTGTTACACGCCTCCTGATTGGTAGCTGAGTGTTACACGCCTCCTGATTGGCTTCCTGAGTGTTACACGCCTCCTGCTTGGCTGGCTGAGTGTGAGACGCCTCCTGATTATCTGGTCTAGTGTTACACACCTCGTGATTGGCTGGCTTAGTGTTACACACCTCCTGATTGGCTGCCTGAGTGTTACACGCATACTTGGCTGCTTGAGTGTATCACGCCACCCTTTTGGCTGTCTGAGTGTTATACGCCTCCTGATTGGCTAGCTGAGTGTTACACGACTCCTGTTTGGCTGGCTGAGTGTTACACGCCTCCTGATTGGCTGGCTGAGTGTGACACGCCTCCTTATTGGATGGCTGAGTGTTACACGCCCCCTGATTGGCTGTCTGAGTGTTACACGCCCCCTGATTGGCTGTCTTAGTGTTACACGCCTCCTGATTGGCTGGCTGAGTGTGACACGCCTCCTTATTGGCTGGCTGAGTGTTACATGCCTCCTGATTGGCTTCCTGAGTGTTACATGTCTCCTGATTGGTTGGCTGAGTGTTACATGCCTCCTGATTGGCTTCCTGAGTGTTACACGCCTCCTGATTGGCTGGCTGAGTGTAACATGCTTCCTGATTGGCTGTCTGACTGTTACACGCCCCCTGATTGGCTGTCTAAGTGTTACACGCCTCGTGATTGGCTGGCTGAGTGTGACACGCCTCCTGATTAGCTTCCTGAGTGTTACACGCCTCCTGATTGGCTGGCTGAGTGTAACATGCTTCCTGATTGGCTGTCTGTGTGTTACACGCCCCCTGACTTGCTGGCTGAGTGTTACACACCTCCTCAATAGCTAGCTGAGTGTCAAAGGCTTCCTGATTGGCTACCTGAGTGTTACACGCCTCCTGATTGGTTGGCTGATTGTTAAACACCTCCTAATTGGCTGCCTGAGTGTTACATGCCTCCTAATTGGCTGCCTGAGTGTTACACGCCTCCTGATTTGCTGGCTGAGTGTTACACACCTCCTGATTGGCTAGGTGAGTGTTACATGCCTCCTGATTGGTATCTGAGTGTAACCCGCCTCATGATTGGCTGTCTGAGTGTTACACGCCTCCTGATTGGCTGTCTGAGTGCTACACGCCTCCTTATTGGCTGGCTGAATGTCAAAGGCTTCCTGATTGGCTACCTGAGTGTTACACGCCTCCTGATTGGCTTCCTGAGTGTTACACGCCTCCTGATTGGCTGGCTGAGTGTAACACGCTTCCTGATTTGCTGTCTGAGTGCTACACGCCTCCTGATTGGATGGCTGAGTGTTACACACCCCCTGATTGGCTGTCTGAGTGTTACACGCCCCCTGATTGGCTGGCTGAGTGTGACACGCCTCCTTATTGGCTGGCTGAATGTCAAAGGCCTTCTGATTGGCTGGCTGAGTGTAACACGCTTCCTGATTGGCTGTCTGAGTGCTACACGCCTCCTGATTGGATGGCTGAGTGTAACACGCCCCCTGATTGGCTGGCTGAGTGTGACACGCCTCCTGATTATCTGGTCTAGTGTTACACACCTCCTGATTGGCTGGCTTAGTGTTACACGCCTCCTGATTGGCTGCCTGAGTGTTACACGCCTCCTACTTGGCTGCTTGAGTGTATCACGCCACCCTTTTGGCTGTCTGAGTGTTACACGCCCCCTGATTGGCTGTGGAAGTGTTACACGCCTCCTGATTTGCTGGCTGAGTGTGACACGCCTCCTTATTGGCTTGCTGAGTGTGACACGCCTCCTGATTGGCTCCCTGAGTGTTACAAGCCTTCTGATTTGCTGGCTGAGTGTTACACACCTCCTCATTGGCTAGCTGAGTGTCAAAGGCTTCCTGATTGGCTACCTGAGTGTTACACGCCTCCTGATTGGTTGGCTGATTGTTACACACCTCCTAATTGGCTGCCTGAGTGTTACATGCCTCCTTATTGGCTGCCTGTGTGTTACACGCCTCCTGATTTGCTGGCTGAGTGTTACACACCTCCTGATTGGCTGGCTTAGTGTTACACGCCTCCTGATTGGCTGCCTGAGTGTTACACGCCTCCTACTTGGCTGCTTGAGTGTATCACGCCACTCTTTTGGCTGTCTGAGTGTTACACGCCTCCTGATTGGCTGGCTGAGTGTTACAAGCCCCCTGATTGGCTGTCTGAGTTTTATACGCCTCCTGATTGGCTGGCTGAGTGTGACACGCCTCCTTATTGGATGGCTGAGTGTTACACGCCCCCTGATTGGCTGTCTGAGTGTTACACGCCCCCTGATTGGCTGTCTAAGTGTTACAGGCCTCCTGATTGGCTGGCTGAGTGTGACACGCCTCCTTATTGGCTGGCTGAGTGTTACATGCCTCCTGATTGGCTTCCTGAGTGTTACATGCCTCCTGATTGGTTGGCTGAGTGTTACATGCCTCCTGATTGGCTTCCTGAGTGTTACACGCCTCCTGATTGGCTTCCTGAGTGTTACACGCCTCCTGATTGGCTGGCTGAGTGTAACATGCTTCCTGATTGGCTGTCTGAGTGTTACACGCCTCCTGACTTGCTGGCTGAGTGTTACACACCTCCTCATTGGCTAGCTGAGTGTCAAAGGCTTCCTGATTGGCTACGTGAGTGTTACACGCCTCCTGATTGGTTGGCTGATTGTTAAACACCTCCTAATTGGCTGCCTGAGTGTTACATGCGTCCTAATTGGCTGCCTGAGTGTTACACGCCTCCTGATTTGCTGGCTGAGTGTTACACACCTCCTGATTGGCTAGGTGAGTGTTACACGCCTCCTGATTGGTAGCTGAGTGTTACACGCCTCCTGATTGGTTTCCTGAGTGTTACACGCCTCCTGATTGGCTGGCTGAGTGTAACACGCTTCCTGATTGGCTGTTTGAGTGTTACACGCCTCCTGATTGGATGGCTGAGTGTTACACGCCCCCTGATTGGCTGTCTAAGTGTTACACGCCTCCTGATTGGCTGGCTGAGTGTGACACGCCTCCTTATTGGCTGGCTGAGTGTTACATGCCTCCTGATTGGCTAGCTGAGTGTTACACGCCTCCTGATTGGCTGGCTGAGTGTGACACGCCTCCTGATTATCTGGTCTAGTGTTACACACCTCCTGATTGGCTGGCTTAGTGTTACACGCCTCCTGATTGGCTGCCTGAGTGTTACACGCCTCCTACTTGGCTGCTTGAGTGTATCACGCCACCCTTTTGGCTGTCTGAGTGTTACACGCCTCCTGATTGGCTGGCTGAGTGTTACAAGCCCCCTGATTGGCTGTCTGAGTTTTATACGCCTCTTGATTGGCTAGCTGAGTGTTACACGTCACCTGATTGGCTGGCTGAATGTCAAAGGCCTTCTGATTGGCTGCCTGAGTGTTACACGCCTCCTGATTGGCTGGCTGAGTGTGACACGCCTCCTGACTAGTAGCTGAGTGTTACACGCCTCCTGATTGGCTGGCTGAGTGTTACACGCCTCCTAATTGGCTTCCTGAGTGTGACACGCCTCCTTATTGGCTGCCTGAGTGTTACACGCCTCCTGATTGGCTGGCTGACTGTTACACGCCCCCTGATTGGCTGTTTGAGTGTTACATGCCTCCTGATTGGCTGTCTGAGTGTTACACGCCCCCTGATTGGCTGTGTAAGTGTTACACGCCTCCTGATTTGCTGGCTGAGTGTGACACGCCTCCTTATTGGCTTGCTGAGTGTGACACGCCTCCTGATTGGCTGCCTGAGTGTTACAAGCCTTCTGATTTGCTGGCTGAGTGTTACACACCTCCTCATTGGCTAGCTGAGTGTCAAAGGCTTCCTGATTGGCTACCTGAGTGTTACACGCCTCCTGATTGGTTGGCTGATTGTTACACACCTCCTAATTGGCTGCCTGAGTGTTACATGCCTCCTAATTGGCTGCCTGAGTGTTACACGCCTCCTGATTAGCTGGCTGAGTGTTACACACCTCCTGATTGGCTAGGTGAGTGTTACACGCCTCCTGATTGGTAGCTGAGTGTTACACGCCTCCTGATTGGCTTCCTGAGTGTTACACGCCTCCTGATTGGCTGGCTGAGTGTAACATGCTTCCTGATTGGCTGTCTGAGTGTTACACGCCTCCTGATTGGATGGCTGTTTGTTACACGCCTCCGGATTGGCTGCCTGAGTGTTACATGCCCCCTGACTTGCTGGCTGAGTGTTACACATCTCCTAATTGGCTAGCTGAGTGTCAAAGGCTTCCTGATTGGCTAGGTGAGTGTGACACGCCTCCTTATTGGCTGGCTGAGTGTTACATGCCTCCTGATTGGCTTCCTGAGTGTTACATGCCTCCTGATTGGTTGGCTGAGTGTTAAACGTCTCCTGATTGGCTGGCTGAATGTCAAAGGCCTTCTGATTGGCTGCCTGAGTGTTACACGCCTCCTGATTGGCTGGCTGAGTGTGACACGCCTCCTGACTAGCAGCTGAGTGTTACACGCCTCCTGATTGGCTGGCTGAGTGTTACACGCCTCCTAATTGGCTGCCTGAGTGTGACACGCCTCCTTATTGGCTGCCTGAGTGTTACACGCCTCCTGATTGGCTGGCTGAGTGTGACACGCCTCCTTATTGGCTGCCTGAGTGTTACACGCCTCCTGATTGGCTGGCTGAGTGTGACACGCCTCCTGATTGGCTGGCTGAGTGTTACATGCCTCCTGATTGGTTGGCTGAGTGTTAAAAGACTCCTGATTGGCTGCCTGAGTGTTACACGCCTCCTGATTCGCTGGCTGAGTGTGACACGCCTCCTGATTAGTAGCTGAGTGTTACACGCCTCCTGATTGGCTGGCTGAGTGTTACACGCCTCCTAATTGGCTGCCTGAGTGTGACACGCCTCCTTATTAGCTGCCTGAGTGTTACACGCCCCCTGACTTGCTGGCTGAGTGTTACACATCTCCTAATTGGCTAGCTGAGTGTCAAAGGCTTCCTGATTGGCTACCTGAGTGTTACACTCCTCCTGATTGGTTGGCTGATTGTTACACACCTCCTAATTGGCTGCCTGAGTGTTACATGCCTCCTAATTGGCTTCCTGAGTGTTACACGCCTCCTGATTTGCTGGCTGAGTGTTACACACCTCCTGATTGGCTGTCTAAGTGTTACACGCCTCCTGATTGGCTGGCTGAGTGTGACACGCCTCCTTATTGGCTGGCTGAGTGTTACATGCCTCCTGATTGGCTTCCTGAGTGTTACATGCCTCCTGATTGGTTGGCTGAGTGTTAAACGTCTCCTGATTGGCTGGCTGAATGTCAAAGGCCTTCTGATTGGCTGCCTGAGTGTTACACGCCTCCTGATTGGCTGGCTGAGTGTGACACGCCTCCTGACTAGTAGCTGAGTGTTACACGCCTCCTGATTGGCTGGCTGAGTGTTACACGCCTCCTAATTGGCTGCCTGAGTGTGACACGCCTCCTTATTGGCTGCCTGAGTGTTACAAGCCTTCTGATTTGCTGGCTGAGTGTTACACACCTCCTCATTGGCTAGCTGAGTGTCAAAGGCTTCCTGATTGGCTACCTGAGTGTTACACGCCTCCTGATTGGTTGGCTGATTGTTACACACCTCCTAATTGGCTGCCTGAGTGTTACACGCCTCCTGATTTGCTGGCTGAGTGTTACACACCTCCTGATTGGCTAGGTGAGTGTTACACGCCTCCTGATTGGTTGGCTGAGTGTTACATGCCTCCTGATTGGCTTCCTGAGTGTTACACGCCTCCTGATTGGCTTCCTGAGTGTTACACGCCTCCTGATTGGCTGGCTGAGTGTAACATGCTTCCTGATTGGCTGTCTGACTGTTACACGCCTCCTGATTGGATGGCCGAGTGTTACACGCCCCCTGATTGGCTGTCTGAGTGTTACACGCCCCCTTATTGGCTGTCTAAGTGTTACACGCCTCGTGATTGGCTGGCTGAGTGTGACACGCCTCCTGATTAGCTTCCTGAGTGTTACACGCCTCCTGATTGGCTGGCTGAGTGTAACATGCTTCCTGATTGGCTGTCTGTGTGTTACACGCCTCCTGATTGGTTGGCTGATTGTTACACACCTCCTAATTGGCTGCCTGAGTGTTACACGCCTCCTGATTTGCTGGCTGAGTGTTACACACCTCCTGATTGGCTAGTTGAGTGTTACACGCCTCCTGATTGGTTGGCTGAGTGTTACATGCCTCCTGATTGGCTTCCTGAGTGTTACACGCCTCCTGATTGGCTTCCTGAGTGTTACCCGCCTCCTGATTGGCTGGCTGAGTGTAACATGCTTCCTGATTGGCTGTCTGACTGTTACACGCCTCCTGATTGGATGGCTGAGTGTTACACGCCCCCTGATTGGCTGTCTGAGTGTTACACGCCCCCTGATTGGCTGTCTAAGTGTTACACGCCTCGTGATTGGCTGGCTGAGTGTGACACGCCTCCTGATTAGCTTCCTGAGTGTTACACGCCTCCTGATTGGCTGGCTGAGTGTAACATGCTTCCTGATTGGCTGTCTGTGTGTTACACGCCTCCTGATTGGATGGCTGAGTGTTACACACCCCCTGATTGGCTGTCTGAGTGTTACACGCCTCCTGATTGGCTGGCTGAGTGTAACATGCTTCCTGATTGGCTGTCTGAGTGTTACACGCCGCCTGATTGGCTGTCTGAGTTTTACACGCCCCCTGATCGGCTGTCTAAGTGTTACACGCCTCCTGATTGGCTGGCTGAGTGTTACACGCCCCCTGATTGACTGTCTGAGTGTTACACGCCCCCTGATTGGCTGTCTAAGTGTTACACGCCTCGTGATTGGCTGGCTGAGTGTGACACGCCTCCTGATTAGCTTCCTGAGTGTTACACGCCTCCTGATTGGCTGGCTGAGTGTAACATGCTTCCTGATTGGCTTTCTGTGTGTTACACGCCTCCTGATTGGATGGCTGAGTGTTACACACCCCCTGATTGGCTGTCTGAGTGTTACACGCCCCCTGATTGGCTGGCTGAGTGTGACACGCCTCCTTATTGGCTGGCTGAATGTCAAAGGCCTTCTGATTGGCTGCCTGAGTGTTACACGCCCCCTGATTGGCTGGCTGAGTGTGACACGCCTCCTGATTATCTGGTCTAGTGTTACACACCTCCTGATTGGCTGGCTTAGTGTTACACGCCTCCTGATTGGCTGCCTGAGTGTTACACGCCTCCTACTTGGCTGCTTGAGTGTATCACGCCACCCTTTTGGCTGTCTGAGTGTTACACGCCTCCTGATTGGCTGGCTGAGTGTTACAAGCCCCCTGATTGGCTGTCTGAGTTTTATACGCCTCCTGATTGGCTTCCTGAGTGTTACACGCCTCCTGATTGGCTGGCTGAGTGTTACAAGCCCCCTGATTGGCTGTCTGAGTTTTATACGCCTCCTGATTGGCTTCCTGAGTGTTACACGCCTCCTGATTGGCTGGCTGAGTGTAACATGCTTCCTGATTGGCTGTCTGAGTGTTACACGCCGCCTGATTGGCTGTCTGAGTTTTACACGCCCACTGATCGGCTGTCTATGTGTTACACGCCTCCTGATTGGCTGGCTGAGTGTGACACGCCTCCTTATTGGCTGGCTGAGTATTATATGCCTCCTGATTGGCTTCCTGAGTGTTACATGCCTCCTGATTTGTTGGCTGAGTGTTAAACGTCTCCTGATTGGCTGGCTGAATGTCAAAGGCCTTCTGATTGGCTGCCTGAGTTTTACACGCCCCCTGATTGGCTGTCTAAGTGTTACACGCCTCCTGATTGGCTGGCTGAGTGTTACATGCCTCCTGATTGGTTGGCTGAGTGTTAAACGTCTCCTGACTGGCTGGCTGAATGTCAAAGGCCTCCTGATTGGCTGTCTGAGTGTTACAAGCCCCCTGATTGGCTGTCTGAGTTTTATACACCTCCTGATTGGCTAGCTGAGTGTTACACGCCTCCTGATTGGTAGCTGAGTGTCAAAGGCTTCCTGATTGGCTACCTGAGTGTTACACGCCTCCTGATTGGTTGGCTGATTGTTACACGCCTCCTAATTGGCTGCCTGAGTGTTACACGCCTCCTAATTGGCTGCCTGAGTGTTACACGCCTCCTGATTTGCTGGCTGAGTGTTACACACCTCTTGATTGGCTAGGTGAATGTTACACGCCTCCTGATTGGTAGCTGAGTGTTACACGCCTCCTGATTGGCTTCCTGAGTGTTACACGCCTCCTGATTGGCTGGCTGAGTGTAACATGCTTCCTGATTGGCTGTCTATGTGTTACACGCCTCCCGATTGGCTGGCTGAGTGTTACACGCCCCCTGATTGGCTGTCTGAGTGTTACACGCCCCCTGATTGGCTGTCTAAGTGTTACACGCCTCCTGATTGGCTGGCTGAGTGTGACACGCCTCCTGATTAGCTTCCTGAGTGTTACACGCCTCCTGATTGGCTGGCTGAGTGTAACATGCTTACTGATTGGCTGTCTGTGTGTTACACACCTCCTGATTGGATGGCTGAGTGTTACACACCCCCTGATTGGCTGTCTGAGTGTTACACGCCCCCTGATTGGCTGGCTGAGTGTGACACGCCTCCTTATTGGCTGGCTGAATGTCAAAGGCCTTCTGATTGGCTGCCTGAGTGTTACACGCCCCCTGATTGGCTATCTAAGTGTTACACGCCTCCTGATTTGCTGGCTGAGTGTTAAACGTCTCCTTATTGGCTGGCTGAATGTGACACGCCTCCTTATTGGCTGGCTGAGTGTTACATGCCTCCTGATTGGCTGGCTGAGTGTTACACGCCTCCTGATTGGCTGGCTGAGTGTGTCACGCCCCCCTATTGGCTGTTAGAGTGTTACACGCCTCCTGATTGGCTGGCTGAGTGTTACAAGCCCCCTGATTGGCTGTCTGAGTTTTATACGCCTCCTGATTGGCTAGCTGAGTGTTACACGACTCCTTATTGGCTACCTGAGTGCTAAACCCCTCCTAATTGTCTGTCTGAGTTTGACACGCCTCCTTATTGTCTGCCTGAGTATTTCACGCCTCCTCATATGCTGCCTGAGTGTTACACGCCTCCTGATTGGCTGGCTGAGTGTGACACGCCTCCTTATTGGCTGCCTGAGTGTTACACGCCTCCTGATTGGCTACCTGAGCGTTACACCAGCCCTAATTGGCTGCCTGAGTGTGACACGCCTCCTGATTGGCTGGCTGAGAGTTATCTGCCTCCTGATTGGTAGCTGAGTGTTATACGACTCCTGATTAGCTGGCTAAGTGTTACAAGCCCCCTGATTGGCTGTCTGACTGTTACACGCCTTCTGATAGGCTGGCTGAGTGTTACACGCCTCCTGATTGGCTAGCTGAGTTTTACACGCCTCCTGATTGGCTGCCTGAGTGTTACACGCATCCTGATTGGCTGGCTGAGTGTTACACGCCCCCTGATTGGCTGGCTGAATGTCAAAGGCATTCTAATTGGCTGGCTGAGTGTTACACGCCTCCTAATTGGCTGCCTGAGTGTTACACGCCTCCTGATTGGCTTCCTGAGTGTTACACGCCTCCAGATTGGCTAGAAGAGTCGTACACGCCTCTTGATTGGCTGGCTGAGTGTTACACGCCCCCTGATTAGCTGGCTGGCTTTGACACGCCTCCTGATTTTCTGGCTGAGTGTTACACGCCTTCTGATTGGCTGGCTGTTTGTTACAAGCCTCCTGATTGGCTGCCTAAGTGTTACATGCCTCCTGATTGGCTGGCTGAGTGTTACACGCCCCCTGATTTTCTGTCTGAGTGTTACACGCTTCCTGATTGGCTAGCTGAGTGTAACACGCCTCCTTATTGGCTGGCTGAGTGTTACACGCCTCCTGATTGGTAGCTAAGTGTTATACGCCTCCTGATTTGCTGGCTGAGTGTCAAAGGCTTCCTAATTGGCTACCTGAGTGTTACACCCCTCCTAATTGGCTGCCTGAGTGTGACACCCTTCCTTATTGGCTGGCTGAGTGTTACACGCCTCCTGATTTGCTGGCAGAAGAGTGTTACACGCCTCCTGATTGGCTGCCTGAGTATTACACGCCCCCTGATTAGCTGGCTGAGTTTTACACGCCTCCTGATTGGCTAGCTGAGTGTTACACGCCCCCTGATTAGCTGGCTGACTGTGACACGCCTCCTGTTTGGCTGGCTGAGTGTTACACGCCTCAAGATTGGCTAGCAGAGTTTTACATGCCTCCTGATTGGCTGGCTGAGTGTTACACGCCTCCTGATTGGCTGGCTGAGTGTGACACGCCTTCTGATTGGCTGGCTGAATGTCAAAGGCATTCTAATTGGCTGGCTGAGTGTTACATGCCTCCTAATTGGCTTCCTGAGTGTGACACGCATCCTGATTGGCTTCCTGAGTGTTAAACACCTCCGGATTGGCTAGAAGAGTCGTACACGCCTCTTGATTGGCTGGCTGAGTGTTACACGCCCCCTGATTAGCTGGCTGAGTTTTACACGCTTTCTGATTGGCTAGCTGAGTGTTACACGCCCCCTGATTAGCTGGCTGGCTTTGACATGCCTCCTGATTTTCTGGCTGAGTGTTACACGCCTTCTGATTGGCTGGCTGTTTGTTACAAGCCTCCTGATTGGCTGCCTAAGTGTTACATGCCTCCTGATTGGCTGGCTGAGTGTTACACACCCCCTGATTGTCTGTCTGAGTCTTACACGCTTCCTGATTGGCTAGCTGAGTGTTACACGCCTCCTTATTGGCTGGCTGAGTGTTACACGCCTCCTGATTGGTAGCTAAGTGTTATACGCCTCCTGATTTGCTGGCTGAGTGTCAAAGGCTTCCTAATTGGCTACCTGAGTGTTACACCCCTCCTAATTGGCTGCCTGAGTGTGACACGCTTCCTTATTGGCTGGCTGAGTGTTACACGCCTCCTGATTTGCTGGCAGAAGAGTGTTACACGCCTCCTGATTGGCTGGCTGAGTATTACACGCCCCCTGAATAGCTGGCTGAGTTTTACACGCCTCCTGATTGGCTAGCTGAGTGTTACACGCCCCCTGATTAGCTGGCTGACTGTGACACGCCTCCTGATTGGCTGGCTGAGTGTTACACGCCTCAAGATTGGCTAGCAGAGTTTTACATGCCTCCTGATTGGCTGGCTGAGTGTTACACGCCTCCTGATTGGCTGGCTGAGTGTGACACGCCTTCTGATTGGCTGGCTGAATTTCAAAGGCATTCTAATTGGCTGGCTGAGTGTTACATGCCTCCTAATTGGCTTCCTGAGTGTGACACACATCCTGATTGGCTTCCTGAGTGTTAAACACCTCCAGATTGGCTAGAAGAGTCGTACACGCCTCTTGATTGGCTGGCTGAGTGTTACACACCTTCTTATTGGCTGGCTGAGTGTTACAAGCCTCCTGATTGGCTGCCTAAGTGTGACACGCCTCCTTATTGGCTGGCTGAGTGTTACATGCCTCCTGATTGGCTGGCTGAGTATTACACGCCTTCTGATTGGCTGGCTGAATGTCAAAGGCCTCCTGATTGGCTGCCTGAGTGTTACACGCCTCCTAATTGGCGGCCTGAGTGTGACACGCCTCCTTATTGGCTGGCTGAGTGTTACACGCCGCCTGATTGGCTGGCTGAGTGTTACACGCCTCCTGATTGGCTTACTGAGTTTTAGACGCCTCCTAATTGGCTGCATGAGTGTGACACGCCTCCTTATTGGCTGGCTGAGTGTTATACGCTTCCTGATTGGCTGGCAGAGTGTTACACGCCTCCAGATTGGCTGGCAGAGTGTTACACGCCCCCTGATTGGCTGGCTGAGTGTAACACCCCTTTAAACAATAATAGGTGGTAGCACTACTCTAGATAATGGACCAGTAGGTTTGACTGCTGGAGCACAGTGAAATGCTTAAATCAAGCTCAGAGGCAAGAGGTTGAACTTAGGAACATGTCGGCTTTTTGTATTAAAGTAAAAAAGAATAAAAATACATACAAAATCATGAACAATGGTACCACTCACACTGATAACACTGGTTGTGTTAAAAAAAATTGCAATTGCTCAGTTTCACATTAATTATCAAAATCTTAATTCTAAACTGAATTTAAGATTACTTTTGTACAATTCACGTTTCTCTATCTAAATCAAATTCAATTATATAACATGGCCAAAAGAACAATCAATTTTGCATCCAACCAATACTCTATATATATATATCCTGCCACTCAGTTCTCAGTTCCACACAATGAAGTCAAAAAGTCAAAAGTCAAGTCAGAGTCATAAGGGGGAATGTGTTTGTGTGTGTGTGTGTGTGTGTGTGTGTGTGTGTGTGTGTGTGTGTGTTGATCTGGGGGGCTGAATGTGAGAATGTTTGGCAGCAGTTGGCCTACCACCCACAGTGTGGCAGAATTAGGATACGTTCAAGTAGCCACTGGTAGTATCTGGTGATACTGTTTCCCTTTCACTTTTGATCCAGGTGGGAAGGCTCACCATCAACGTCGCTGGAAGATCCAGATCCAGGGAACAAACAACCAAAAAAACCTGACCTGTCGACAGACAGTGTCCATAACACACAAAATATTAAAATCACAGTGTAAGCTTTCCACTTTGCTAGGTCCTGTAACCTTTAATTTTAACATTAACTGCATATAAAATTCAATAAAAAAAATTGCAACAGCACAATATAATAGTCAATATGGATAATCCATAATGTAAAATAACTTCCCTTTTTGTAAATAAAATAGCTTCTCACAGCTTACAGTAAGCAAATAAGTGCATAAAATTAGCCCAATGAAGGTACAAATGACAAATTAATACAGAATTTACATGAAAACTAATTTGGAAAGAAGTGAGAAATATGAATTTCTCACCGATCTCACCTTACAGGATGGGCGCACTGATACAAAATGGCAGCGCTCAGAAACAACCACACAGTTTCTAAAACCAAAAAAATATAACAAGGGTACAAATACTTAATATAAAACTCATGAATAAATTAGCTCTCGCCATAAATGAATTATAATAAATGAAAAGATCTTTTAGTTGGGTAATTTACCTGCTCCTCGGAGCTGTACAGACAAAGCGCAGACAAAGCACAGACAAAGCGCGCGAGGGAGACACAGTCACAGTCAAAGCTAATGGCTATTAGCTCGAGCTACTAGCGCTGCGGCTAGCGACTGTGCTAATGCCCGTTTTAACACTAGTTTTTTCACTAGTACTTCACTAAAACAAAAGACGGACTTCCGTAAACGAAGTGTAAACCATATGTTTTTGGGTTTTCTTCAGTTTTTGCCGTCCAATTTTTCGTCTCTCTTCTCAATATCGGCGCTCACTCTCGCACCTCTCTTCATACAGACCGGAAGTAACGGAGGAATACAGACGCGTGCTCACAAGACAGGAGAAAGGGGCGGGAACTCTCTGCATCCAAGTCACTGATTGGTCAACACTGGCTTGTCAATCTCTTCACAGATATCAAAGATCCTCTTATTCAAGTAATACTCATTAGTCTGAGTGAAAATAAATAGACAATAGTCCCTAATTCATTTATCTTTTTTTCTTCTCCTCTCATTGTGGAACTCACTCTGTTATCAGTGTTACACACCTCCTGATTAGCTTACTGAGTTTTAGACGCCTCCTGATTGGCTGGCTGAGTGTGACACCCCTTCAGATTGGTTGATTCCGTGTTATATACCTCCTGGTTGGCTGCCTGATTGTGACACGCTTCCTGATTGGCTGCCTGAGTGTGATATGCCTCCTTATTGGCTGCCTGAGTGTTAAAGGCCTCCTGATTGGCTGGCTGAATGTCAAAGGCCTTGTGATTGGCTGCCCGAGTGTTGAAGGCCTTCTGACTCAAACGGCTGCACATTGGCTCGTTGAGTGTTACATGCCTCCTGATTGGCTGATGAGTGTTACACGCCTCCTAATTAGCTCATTGAGTGTTACACGCTTCCTGATTGGCTGGCTGAGTGTTACACGCCTCCTGATTGGCTGCCTGAGTGTTACACGCCTCCTACTTGGCTGCCTGAGTGTGACACGCCTCCTTATTAGCTGGCTGAGTGTTACACGCCTCCTAATTGGCTGTCTGTGTGTGAAACGCCTCCTTATTGGCTTGCTGAGTGTTACACGCCTCCAGCTGGTAAGCAGAGTGTTACACGCCTCCGGATTGGCTGGCTGAGTGTCAAAGGCCTTGTGATTGGCTGCCTGAGTGTTACACGCCTCCTAATTGGCGCCTCCTTATTGGCTGGCTGAGAATTAAATGCTTCATGATTGGCTGCCTAAGTGTGACACGCCTCCCGACTGGCTGACTGAGAGTTACAAGCCTCCTGATTGGCTGCATAACTTTTACACGCCTCCAGATTGGCTAGCAGAGTGTTACACGCCTCATGATTGGCTGGCTCAGTGTTACACGCCTTCTGATTGGCTGGTTGAATGTCAAAGGCATCCTTATTGGCTGGCTGTGTATTAAGCGCTTCCTGATTGGCTGGCTGAGTGTTACATGCCTCCTGATTGGCTAACTGAGTGTTAAAAGCCTTCTGATTCAAACGGCTGCACATTGGCTTGTTGAGTGTTACACGCCTCCTTATTGGCTGGCTGAGAGTTAAATGGTTCATGATTGGCTGGCTGAGTTTTACACGCCTCCAGATTGGCTAGCAGAGTGTTACATGCCTTCTGATTGGCGAGTTGAGTTTTACAGGCCTCCAGATTGCCTAGCAGAGTGTTACACGCCTTCTGATTGGCGAGCTGAATGTTACACGACTCATGATTGACTGGCTGACTGCTAGAGGTCTCCTGATTGGCTGGATGAGTGTCAAAGGCCTTCTTATTCACACGGCTGCAAATTTGCTCGTTGAGTGTTACACGCCTCCTGATTGGCAGGCTGAGTGTTACACTCTTCCTGATTTGCTGCCTGAGTGTGACACGCCGATTTATTGCCTGGCCAAGTGTAAAAGTGTTCCTGATTAGTTGACTGAGTGGCATATGCCTCCTGAATGGCTGCCTAAGTGTGACACGCCTCCCGACTAGCTGACTGAGAGTTACAAGCCTCCTGATTGGCTGGCTGAGATTTACACACCTCCTGATTTGGTGGCTGACTGTTACGTGCCTCCTGATTGGCTGCATTAATGTGACACGCCTCTTTAGTGGCTGGCTGAGTGTTACATGCTTCCTGATTTGCTGGCTGAGTGTGACACGCGTCTTGATTTGCTGTCCAAGTGTAAAAGTGTTCCTTATTGGTTGACTGAGTGGCATATGCCTCCTGATTGGCTGCCTAACTTTTACACGCCTCCTGATTGGCTGGCTGACTGTTACATACCTCCTGATTGGCTGGCTGAGTGTTACACGTCTGCTCATTGGGTGGCTGAGTTTTACACGCCTCATGATTGGCTGGCTGACTGTCAAAGGCCTCCTGATTACCTGCCTGAGTGTTACACGTCTCTTGATTGACTGGCTGAGTGTTAGACGCCTTCTGATTGGCTGGCTGAATGTCAAAGGCATCCTTATTGGCTGGCTGTGTATTAAACGCCTCCTGATTGGCTGGCTGAGTGTTACATGCCTCCTGATTGGCTACCTGAGTGTTACACGCCTCCTAATTGGCTAGCTGATTGTTACACACTTCCTGATTGGGTGCCTGAGTGTTACAAGCCTCCTGATTGGGTAGCTGAGTGTTACACGCCTTCTAATTGGCTGGCTGACTGTCAAAGGCCTCCTGATTGGCTGCCTGAATTTTACACGCCTCCTAATTGGCTGCTTGAGAGGTACACGCCTCCTGATATGCTGGCTGAGTGTTACAAGCCTCCTGATTTGCTGGCTGAGTGTCAAAGGCTTCCTGATTGGCTGCCTTAGTGTTACACTCCCCCTAATTGGCTGCTTGAGTGTGACACGCCTCCTTATTGGCTGGCTGAGTATGAGACCTGTCCTTTTTGGCTAGTTGACTGTTTCACGCCTTCTACTCCTCTGCTTGGGTGTAACACGCCTCCTGATGGGCTGGCTGAGTGTTACACGTCTCCTAATAGGCTGGTGAGTGTCAAAGGCCCCCTGATTGTCACGCCTCCATATTGGCTGCCTGAGTGTTACACGCCTCCTGATTGGCTGGCTGACTGTTAGAGGTCTCCTGACTGGCTGGCTGAGTGTTAAAGGCCTTCTGATTCACACGGCTGCACATTGGCTCATTGAGTGTTACACGCCTCCTAATTGGCTGCCTGAGTGTGACACGCCTCCGTATTGACTCGCTGAGTGTTAAATGCTTCCTGATTTGCTGGCTGAGTGTTAAAGGCCTTCTTATTCACATGGCTGCACATTGGCTCGTTGAGAGTTACACGCCACCTGATTGGCTGGCTGAGTGTTACACGCCTTCTGATTGGCTGGCTGAATGTCAAAGGCCTCGTGATTGGCTGCTTGAGTGTTACACGCCTCCTACTTGGCTGCCTGAGTGTGACACGCCTCCTTATTAGCTGGCTGAGAGTTAAATGGTTCATGATTGGCTGGCTGAGTTTTACACGCCTCCAGATTGGCTAGCAGAGTGTTACACGCCTTCTGATTGGCGAGCTGAGTTTTACAGGCCTCCAGAGTGTTACACGCCTTCTGATTGGCGAGCTGAATGTTACACGCCTCATGATTGACTGGCTGACAGCCAGAGGTCTCATGATTGGCTGGATGAGTGTCAAAGGCCTTCTTTTTCACACGGCTGCAAATTGGCTCGTTGAGTGTTACACACCTCCTGATTGGCAGGCTGAGTGTTACACACTTCCTGATTTGCTGCCTGAGTGTGACACGCCGATTTATTGCCTGGCCAAGTGTGAAAGTGTTCCTGATTAGTTGACTGAGTGGCATATGCCTCCTGAATGGCTGCCTAAGTGTGACACGCCTCCCGACTGGCTGACTGAGAGTTACAAGCCTCCTGATTGGCTGCATAACTTTTACACGCCTCATGATATGCTGGCTTACTGTTACATACCTCCTGATTGGCTGGCTGAGTATTACAAGCCTCATGATTGGCTGGCTGACTGTCAAAGGCCTCCTGATTACCTGCCTGAGTGTTACACGCCTCCTTAGTGGCTGCCTGAGTGTTAAACACATCCTGATTGGCTGACTTAGTGTTACAAGCCTCCTGATTGGTTGGCTGAGTGTGACATGTCTCCTGATTTGCTGGCTGACTGTAAAAGGCCTCCTAATTTGCTGCCTGAGCGTTACAAGCCTCCTGATTTGCTTCCTTAGTTTTACACGCCTCCTGATTGGCTGGCTGACTGTTACATACCTCATGATTGGCTGGCTGAGATTTACACATCTCCTGATTGGCTGGCTGAGTGTGACACGCCGGTTTATTGCCTGGCCAAGTGTAAAAGTGTTCCTGATTAGTTGACTGAGTGGCATATGCCTCCTGAATGGCTGCCTAAGTGTGACACGCCTCCCGACTAGCTGACTGAGAGTTACAAGCCTCCTGATTGGCTGGCTGAGATTTGCACACCTCCTGATTTGGTGGCTGACTGTTACGTGCCTCCTGATTGGCTGCATTAATGTGACACGCCTCCTTAGTGGCTGGCTGAGTGTTACAAGCCTCCTGATTTGCTGGCTGAGTGTCAAAGGCTTCCTGATTGGCTGCCTTAGTGTTACACTCCCCCTAATTGGCTGCTTGAGTGTGACACGCCTCCTTATTGGCTGGCTGAGTATGAGACCTGTCCTTTTTGGCTAGTTGACTGTTTCACGCCTTCTACTCTTCTGCTTGGGTGTAACACGCCTCCTGATGGGCTGGCTGAGTGTTACACGTCTCCTAATTGGCTGCCTGAGTGTGACACGCCTCCGTATTGACTCGCTGAGTGTTAAATGCTTCCTGATTTGCTGGCTGAGTGTTAAAGGCCTTCTTATTCACACGGCTGCACATTGGCTCGTTGAGAGTTACACGCCACCTGATTGGCTGGCTGAGTGTTACACGCCTTCTGATTGGCTGGCTGAATGTCAAAGGCCTCGTGATTGGCTGCTTGAGTGTTACACGCCTCCTACTTGGCTGCCTGAGTGTGACACGCCTCCTTATTAGCTGGTAGAGTGTTACACGCCTCCTAATTGGCTTCCTGTGTGTGAAACGCCTCATTATTGGCTTGCGGAGTGTTAAACGCCTCCAGCTGGTTAGCAGAGTGTTACACGCCTCCTGATTGGCTGGCTGAGTGTCAAAGGCCTCGTGATTGGCTGCCTGAGTGTTACACGCCTCCTAATTGGCTGCCTGAGTGTGACAGGATTCTTTATTGGCTGGCTGAGTGTTAAACGCTTCCTGACTGGCTGGATGAGAGTTACACGCCATCTCATTGGCTGGCTGAATGTCAAAGGCCTCGTGATTGGCTGACTGAGTGTTACACGCCTCCTGATTGGCTGGCTGAGTGTTACACGCCTTCTGATTGTCTGGCTGAATGTCAAAGGTCTCCTGATTTGCTGCCTGAGTTTTACACGCCTCCTAATATGCTGCCTGAGTGTTACACACCTTCTGATTGGCTGGCTGTATGTCAAAGTCCTCCTGATTTACTGCCTGAGTGTTACACGCCTCCTAATTGGCTGCCTGAGTGTGAAACGCCTCCTTATTGGCTGGCTAACTGTTAAACACTTCCTGATTGGCTGGCTGAGTGTGACACACCTCCAGATTGGCTGGCAGAGTGTTACACGCCCCCTGATTGCCTGGCTGAGTATTACACGCCTCCTGATTGGCTCGCTGGATGTTAAACGCCTCCAGATTGGCTAGAAGAGTGTTACACGCCTTCTGATTGGCTGAATGAGTGTCAAAGGCTTCCTGATTGGCTGCCTGACTTTGACACGCCTCCCTATTGGCTGGCTGAGGATTAGACCCCTCGTTTTTGGCTGGTTGAGTTTGACACACCTCCTGATTGGCTGGTTGACTGCTAGAAGTCTCCTGATTGGCTAACTGAGTGTTAAAAGCCTTCTGATTCAAACGGTTGCACATTGGCTTGTTGAGTGTTACTCGCCTCCTTATTGGCTGGCTGAGAGTTAAATGGTTCATGATTGGCTGGCTGAGTTTTACACGCCTCCAGATTGGCTAGCAGAGTGTTACACGCCTTCTGATTGGCGAGCTGAGTTTTACAGGCCTCCAGAGTGTTACACGCCTTCTGATTGGCGAGCTGAATGTTACACGCCTCATGATTGACTGGCTGACTGCCAGAAGTCTCATGATTGGCTGGATGAGTGTCAAAGGCCTTCTTTTTCACACGGCTGCAAATTGGCTCGTTGAGTGTTACACACCTCCTGATTGGCAGGCTGAGTGTTACACACTTCCTGATTTGCTGCCTGAGTGTGACACGCCGATTTAATGCCTGGCCAAGTGTGAAAGTGTTCCTGATTAGTTGACTGAGTGGCATATGCCTCCTGAATGGCTGCCTAAGTGTGACACGCCTCCCGACTGGCTGACTGAGAGTTACAAGCCTCCTGATTGGCTGCATAACTTTTACACGCCTCCTGATTGGCTGGCTGACTGTTACATACCTCCTGATTGGCTGGCTGAGTGTTACACGTCTGCTCATTGGGTGGCTGAGTTTTACACGCCTCATGATTGGCTGGCTGACTGTCAAAGGCCTCCTGATTACCTGCCTGAGTGTTACACGTCTCCTGATTGGCTTACTGAGTTTTACACGCCTCATGATATGCTGGCTTACTGTTACATACCTCCTGATTGGCTGGCTGAGTATTACAAGCCTCATGATTGGCTGGCTGACTGTCAAAGGCCTCCTGATTACCTGCCTGAGTGTTACACGCCTCCTTAGTGGCTGCCTGAGTGTTAAACACATCCTGATTGGCTGACTTAGTGTTACAAGCCTCCTGATTGGTTGGCTGAGTGTGACATGTCTCCTGATTTGCTGGCTGACTGTAAAAGGCCTCCTAATTTGCTGCCTGAGCGTTACAAGCCTCCTGATTTGCTTCCTTAGTTTTACACGCCTCCTGATTGGCTGGCTGACTGTTACATACCTCATGATTGGCTGGCTGAGATTTACACATCTCCTGATTGGCTGGCTGAGTGTGACACGCCGGTTTATTGCCTGGCCAAGTGTAAAAGTGTTCCTGATTAGTTGACTGAGTGACATATGCCTCCTGATTGGCTGGCTGAGTGTGACACGCCTCCTGATTGGCTGGTTGAAATTTACACACCTCCTGATTTGTTGGCTGACTTTTACATGCCTCCTGATTGGCTGCATTAATGTGACACCACTCCTGATTTGCTGGCTGAGTGTTACATGCTTCCAGATTGACTGTCTACGTGTGACATGCCTCCTGATCGGCTGGCTGAGTGTTACACGCTTCCTGATTTGCTGCCTGAGTGTGACACACCACTTTATTGCCTGGCCAAGTGTAAAAGTGTTCCTGATTGGTTGACTGAGTGGCATATGCCTCCTGATTGGCTGCCTAAGTGTGACACGTCTCCCGATTGGCTGCCTGAGTGTTACACACCTCCTTATTGGCTGACTGAGTGCTACAAGCCTCCTGATTGGCTGGTTGAGTGTTACACGGCTCTTGATTTACTGGCTGAGTGTAAAAGGCCTCCTGATTGGCTGCCCGAGTGTTACACGCCTCCTGATTTGCTGGCTGACTTTGAAAGGCCTACTGATTACCTGCCTGAGTGTTACACGCCTCCTGATTTGCTGGCTGACTGTGAAAGGCCTACTGATTACCTGCCTGAGTGTTACACGCCTCCTGATTGGCTGCCTGAGTTTTACACGCATCCTGATTGGCTGGCTGACTAATACATACCTCCTTATTGGCTGGCTGAGATTTACACACCTCCTTATTGGCTGGCTCAGTGTGACACGCCTCCTGATTTGCTGGCTGAGTGTTACACGCCTGCTCATTGGGTGGCTGAGTGTTACAAGCCACATTATTGGTTGGCTGAGTATTACACACCTCCTGATTGGCTGGCTAACTGTTACATACCTCCTGATTGGCTGGCTGAGATTTACACACCTCCTGATTTGCTGGCTGACTGTTATGTGCCTCCTGATTGGCTGCATTAATGTGACACGCCTCCTGATTGGCTGGCTGACTGTTACATACCTCCTGATTGGCTGGCTGAGTGTTACACGTCTGCTCATTGGGTGGCTGAGTTTTACACGCCTCCTGATTTGCTGGATGAGTGTAACACGCCTGCTCATTGGGTGGCTGACTGTTACATAGCTCCTGATTGGCTGGCTGAGAGTTACACACCTCCTGATTTGGTGACTGAGTGTTTCAGGCCTCCTGATTGCTTGGCTGAGTGTGACACGCCTCTTTATTGCCTGGCCAATTGTAAAAGTGTTCCTGACGAGTTGACTGAGTGGCATATGCCTCCTGATTGGCTGCCTGAGTGTTACACACCTCCTGATTGGCTGACTGAGTGTGACACGATTCTTTATTGGCTGGCTGAGTGTTAAACGCTTCCTGACTGGCTGGATGAGAGTTACACGCCATCTCATTGGCTGGCTGAATGTCAAAGGCCTCGTGATTGGCTGGCTGAGTCTTACACGCCTCCTGATTGGCTGGCTGAGTGTTACACGCCTTCTGATTGTCTGGCTGAATGTCAAAGGTCTCCTGATTTGCTGCCTGAGTTTTACACGCCTCCTAATTGGCTGCCTGAGTGTGAAACTCCTCCTTATTGGCTGGCTAACTGTTAAACACTTCCTGATTGGCTGTCAGAGTGTTACACGCCCCCTGATTGCCTGGCTGAGTATTACACGCCTCCTGATTGGCTCGCTGGATGTTAAACGCCTCCAGATTGGCTAGAAGAGTGTTACACGCCTTCTGATTGGCTGAATGAGTGTCAAAGGCTTCCTGATTGGCTGCCTGACTTTGACACGCCTCCCTATTGGCTGGCTGAGGATTAGACCCCTCGTTTTTGGCTGGTTGAGTTTGACACACCTCCTGATTGGCTGGTTGACTGCTAGACGTCTCCTGATTGGCTAACTGAGTGTTAAAAGCCTTCTGATTCAAACGGCTGCACATTGGCTTGTTGAGTGTTACTCGCCTCCTTATTGGCTGGCTGAGAGTTAAATGGTTCATGATTGGCTGGCTGAGTTTTACACGCCTCCAGATTGGCTAGCAGAGTGTTACACGCCTTCTGATTGGCGAGCTGAGTTTTACAGGCCTCCAGAGTGTTACACGCCTTCTGATTGGCGAGCTGAATGTTACACGCCTCATGATTGACTGGCTGACTGCCAGAGGTCTCATGATTGGCTGGATGAGTGTCAAAGACCTTCTTTTTCACACGGCTGCAAATTGGCTCGTTGAGTGTTACACACCTCCTGATTGGCAGGCTGAGTGTTACACTCTTCCTGATTTGCTGCCTGAGTGTGACACGCCGATTTATTGCCTGGCCAAGTGTGAAAGTGTTCCTGATTAGTTGACTGAGTGGCATATGCCTCCTGAATGGCTGCCTAAGTGTGACACGCCTCCCGACTGGCTGACTGAGAGTTACAAGCCTCCTGATTGGCTGCATAACTTTTACACGCCTCCTGATTGGCTGGCTGACTGTTACATACCTCCTGATTGGCTGGCTGAGTGTTACACGTCTGCTCATTGGGTGGCTGAGTTTTACACGCCTCATGATTGGCTGGCTGACTGTCAAAGGCCTCCTGATTACCTGCCTGAGTGTTACATGTCTCCTGATTGGCTGACTGAGTTTTACACGCCTCATGATATGCTGGCTTACTGTTACATACCTCCTGATTGGCTGGCTGAGTATTACAAGCCTCATGATTGGCTGGCTGACTGTCAAAGGCCTCCTGATTACCTGCCTGAGTGTTACACGCCTCCTTAGTGGCTGCCTGAGTGTTAAACACATCCTGATTGGCTGACTTAGTGTTACAAGCCTCCTGATTGGTTGGCTGAGTGTGACATGTCTCCTGATTTGCTGGCTGACTGTAAAAGGCCTCCTAATTTGCTGCCTGAGCGTTACAAGCCTCCTGATTGGCTTCCTTAGTTTTACACGCCTCCTGATTGGCTGGCTGACTGTTACATACCTCATGATTGGCTGGCTGAGATTTACACATCTCCTGATTGGCTGGCTGAGTGTGACACGCCGGTTTATTGCCTGGCCAAGTGTAAAAGTGTTCCTGATTAGTTGACTGAGTGACATATGCCTCCTGATTGGCTGGCTGAGTGTGACACGCCTTCTGATTGGCTGGTTGAAATTTACACACCTCCTGATTTGTTGGCTGACTTTTACACGCTTCCTGATTTGCTGCCTGAGTGTGACACACCACTTTATTGCCTGGCCAAGTGTAAAAGTGTTCCTGATTGGTTGACTGAGTGGCATATGCCTCCTGATTGGCTGCCTAAGTGTGACACGTCTCCCGATTAGCTGCCTGAGTGTTACACACCTCCTTATTGGCTGACTGAGTGCTACAAGCCTCCTGATTGGCTGGTTGAGTGTTACACGGCTCTTGATTTACTGGCTGAGTGTAAAAGGCCTCCTGATTGGCTGCCCGAGTGTTACACGCCTCCTGATTTGCTGGCTGACTGTGAAAGGCCTACTGATTACCTGCCTGAGTGTTACACGCCTCCTGATTTGCTGGCTGACTGTGAAAGGCCTACTGATTACCTGCCTAAGTGTTACACGCCTCCTGATTGGCTGCCTGAGTTTTACAAGCATCCTGATTGGCTGGCTGACTAATACATACCTCCTTATTGGCTGGCTGGGATTTACACACCTCCTTATTGGCTGGCTCAGTGTGACACGCCTTCTGATTTGCTGGCTGAGTGTTACATGCCTGCTCATTGGGTGGCTGAGTGTTACAAGCCACATTATTGGTTGGCTGAGTATTACACACCTCCTGATTGGCTGGCTAACTGTTACATACCTCCTGATTGGCTGGCTGAGATTAACACACCTCCTGATTTGCTGGCTGACTGTTACGTGCCTCCTGATTGGCTGCATTAATGTGACACGCCTCCTGATTGGCTGGCTGACTGTTACATACCTCCTGATTGGCTGGCTGAGTGTTACACGTCTGCTCATTGGGTGGCTGAGTTTTACACGCCACCTGATTTGCTGGATGAGTGTAACACGCCTGCTCATTGGGTGGCTGACTCTTACATAGCTCCTGATTGGCTGGCTGAGAGTTACACACCTCCTGATTTGGTGAATGAGTGTTTCAGGCCTCCTGATTGCTTGGCTGAGTGTGACACGCCTCTTTATTGCCTGGCCAATTGTAAAAGTGTTCCTGACGAGTTGACTGAGTGGCATATGCCTCCTGATTGGCTGCCTGAGTGTTACACACCTCCTGATTGGCTGACTGAGTGTTATAAGCCTCCTGATTTTTCGCTGAGTGTGACACGCCTCCTGATTAACTGGCTGAGTGTTGAACGCCTGCTCATTGGGTGGCTGAGTGTTACAAGCCTCATGATTGGTTGGCTGAGTATTACACACCTCCTGATTTTCTGGCTGACTGTTCCATATCTCCTGATTGGCTGCATTAATGTGACACGCCTCCTAATTTGCTAGCTGAGTGTTACACGCATTCTCATTGGCTGGCTGACTTTTACATACCTCCTGATTGGCTGGCTGAGATTTACACACATCCTGATTTGCTGGCTGACTGTTACATGCCTCCTGATTGGCTGCATTAATGTGACACGCCTCCTAATTTGCTAGCTGAGTGTTACACGCATTCTCATTGGCTGGCTGACTTTTACATACCTCCTGATTGGCTGGCTGAGATTTACACACATCCTGATTTGCTGGCTGACTGTTACATGCCTCCTGATTGGCTGCATTAATGTGACACGCCTCCTTATTTGCTGGCTGAGTGTTACATACTTCCTGATTGGCTGGCTGAGTGTTACACGCTCCCTGATTTGCTGCCTGAGTGTGACACGCCTCTTTATTTCGTGGCCAAGTGTAAAACTGTTCCTGATTGGTTGACTGAGTGGCATATGCCTCCTGATTGGCTGCCTAAGTGTGACACACCTCCTGATTGGCTGACTGAGTGTTACAAGCCTCCTGATTGGCTGCTTGAGTGTTACATGCCTCCTGATTGGCTCGCTCACTGTTACATACCTCCTGATTGGCTGGCTGAGTATTACACACCTTCTGATTGGCTGGCTGACTGTTACATGCCTCCTGATTGGCTGCATTAGTGTGACACACCTCCTTATTGGCTGGATGAATGTTACACGGCTATTGATTTGCTGGTTCCGTGTTACATACCTCCTGGTCGGCTGGCTGAGTGTTACACGCTTCCTGATTTTCTGCCTGAGTGTGACACGCCGGTTTATTGCCTGGCCAAGTGTAAAAGTGTTCCTGATTAGTTGACTGAGTGACATATGCCTCCTGAATGGCTGCCTAAGTGTGACACGCATCCTGATTAGCTGCCTGAGCGTTACACACCTCCTGACTGGCTGACTGAGAGTTACAAGCCTCCTTATTGGCTGCCTGAGTTTTTCAAGCCTCCTGATTGGCTGGCTGACTAATACATACCTCCTGATTGGCTGGCTGAGATTTACACACCTCCTGATTGGCTGGCTGAGTGTGACACGCCTCCTGATTTGCTGGCTGACTGTTACGTGCCTCCTGATTGGCTGCATTAATGTGACACGCCTCCTTATTGGCTGGCTGAGTGTTACAGGCTTCCTGATTTGCTGGCTGAGTGTGACACGCCTCCTGAGTTGTTGGCCAAGTGTAAAAGTGTTCCTTATTGGTTGACTGAGTGGCATATGACTCCTGATTGGCTGCCTAAGTTTTACACGCCTCCTGATTGGCTGGCTGCCTGTTACATACCTCCTGATTGGCTGGCTGAGTGTTTCACGTCTGCTCATTGGGTGGCAAAGTGTTACACGCCTCATGATTGGCTGGCTGACTGTCAAAGGCCTCTTGATTACCTGCCTGAGTTTTACACGCCTCCTGATTTGCTGGCTGAGTGTTACACACCTGCTCATTGGGTGGCTGACTGTTACATAGCTCCTGATTGGCTGGCTGAGATTTACACACCTCCTGATTGGCTGGCTGAATGTCAAAGGCCTCTTGATTGGCTGCCTGAATGTTACACGCCTCCTGATTGGCTGGCTGAGTGTGACACGCCTCCTTATTGGCTGGCTCAGTGTGACACGCCTCCTGATTTGCTGGCTGAGTGTTACACGCCTGCTCATTGGGTGGCTGAGTGTGACACGCCTATTTATTGCCTGGCCAATTGTAAAAGT
Source organism: Dicentrarchus labrax (assembly GCF_905237075.1). Taxonomy (NCBI): domain Eukaryota; kingdom Metazoa; phylum Chordata; class Actinopteri; family Moronidae; genus Dicentrarchus; species Dicentrarchus labrax. The sequence continues at coordinate 2,320,178 of NW_026136704.1, forward strand.
GTTCCTGACTAGTTGACTGAGTGGCATATGCCTCCTGATTGGCTGCCTAAGTGTGACACGCCTCCTGATTGGCTGCCTGAGTGTTACACACCTCCTGATTGGTTGGCTGACGATTACACACCTCCTGATTTGCTGGCTGACTGTCCCATACCTCCTGATTGGCTGGCTGAGATTTACACACCTCCTGATTTTCTGGCTGACTGTTACGTGCCCCCTGATTTGCTGCATTAATGTTACACGCCTCCTAATTTGCTGGCTGAGTGTTTTATGCATTCGCATTGGCTGGCTGACTGCTACATACCTCCTGATTGGCTGGCTGAGATTTACACACATCCTGATTTGCTGGCTGACTGTTACATGCCTCCTGATTGGCTGCATTAATGTGACACGCCTCCTTATTGGCTGGCTGAGTGTTACATGCTTCCTGATTGGCTGGCTGAGTGTTACACGCTTCCTGATTTGCTGCCTGAGTATGACACGCCTCTTTATTTCGTGGCCAAGTGTAAAACTGTTCCTTATTGGTTGGCTGATTGGCATATGCCTCCTGATGGGCTGCCTAAGTGTGACACGCCTCCTGATTGGCGTCCTGAGTGTTACACACCTCCTGATTGGCTGGCTGACTGTTACATGTCTCCTGATTGGCTGCATTAGTGTGATGCGCCTCCTGAGTGGCTGCCTTAGTGTTACACACATCCTGATTGGCTGACTTAGTGTCACAAGCCTTCTGATTGGTTGGCTGAGTGTGACATACCTCCTGATTTGCTGGCTGACTGTAAAAGGCCTCCTGATTGGCTGCCTGACCGCTACACGCCTCCTGATTGGCTGGCTGACTGTCAAAGGCCTACTGATTAGCTGCCTGAGTGTTACACGCCTACTGATTGGCTACCTGAGTTTTACACACCTCCTGATATGCTGGCTGAGATTTACACACCTCCTGATTTGCTGGCTGACTGTTACATGCCTCCTGATTGGCTGCATTAGTGTGACACGCCTCCTTATATGCTGGCTGAGTGTTACACGGCTCTTGATTTGCTGGCTGAGTGTAAAAGGCCTCCTGAGTCGCTGCCTGAGTGTTAATGCCTGATTGGCTGACTGAGTGTTACAAGCCTCCTGATTGGTTGGCTGAGTGTTACACGCCTCCTGATTGGCTGCCTGAGTTTTACACGCCTCCTTATTGGCTGGCCTACTGTTACATACCTCCTGATTGGTTGCATTAGTGTGACACGCCTCCTTATTGGCTGGATGAATGTTACACGGCTATTTATTTGCTGGTTCCGTGTTACACGCCTCCTGATTGGCTGCCTGAGTTTTACACGCCTCCTGATTGGCTGGCTGACTGTTACATACCTCCTGATTGGCTGGCTGAGATTTACACACCTCCTGATTCGCTGGCTGGGTGTGACACGCCTCCTGATTTGCTGGCTGAGTGTTACACGAATGCTCATTGGCTGGCTGACTGTTATATACCTCCTGATTGGCTGGCTGAGATTTACACACCTTCTGATTACCTGTCTGAGTATTATACGCCTCCTGATTGGCTGGCTTACTGTCAAAGGCCTACTGATTACCTGCCGGAGTGTGACACGCCTCCTGATTTGCTGGCTGAGTGTTACACGAATGCTCATTGGCTGACTGAGATTTACAAGCCTCCTGATTGGCTGGCTGAGTGTTACACGGCTCTTGATTTGCTGGCTGAGTGTTACATGCCTCCTGATTGGCTACCTGAGTTTTACATACTTCCTGATTTGCTGCCTGAGTGTGACACGCCTCCTGATTGGCTGGCTGAGTGTTACACGCTTCCTGATTTGCTGGCTGAGTGTTACACGCCTGCTCATTGGGTGGCTGTGTGTTACAAGCCTGCTGATTGGTTGGCTGAGTATTACACATCTCTTGATTGACTGGCTGACTGCTACATACCTCCTGATTGGCTGGCTGAGATTTACACACCTCCTTATTTGCTGGCTGACTGTTATGTCCCTCCTGATTGGCTCCATTAATGTGACACGCCTCCTTATTTGTTTGCTGAGCTTTACATGCTTCCTGATTGGTTGGCTGAGTGTGACATGCCTCCTGATTGGCTGCCTGAGTGTTACACACCTCCTGATTGGCTGACTGAGATTTACAATCCTCCTGATTTGCTGGCCGAGTGTTACACGGCTCTTGATTTGCTGGCTGAGTGTCACACGCTTCCTGACTTGCTGCCTGAGTGTGACACGCCTCTTTATTGCCTGGCCAAGTGTAAAAGTGTTCCTGATTGGTTGACTGAGTGGCATATGCCTCCTGATTGGCTGCCTAAGTGTTACAGGGCTCTTGATTTGCTGGCTGAGTGTTACACGCCTACTCATTGGTTGGCTGAGTGTTCCATACATCCTGAATGGCTGCCAGATTGTGACATATCTCCTGATTGGCTGACTGAGAGTGACACGCCTCCTTATTGGCTGGCTGACTTTTACACACCTCCTGATTCCTTGGTTCTATTTTACATACCTCCTGATTGGCTGACTGAGTGTTACATGCCTCTTGATTGGCTACCTGAGTGTTACATACTTCCTGATTGGCTGGCTGAGTGTGACACATCTCCTGATTGGCTGGCTGAGTCTTACACACCTCCTGATTGGCTGGCTGAATGTTACATAACTCCTGATTTGCTTCCTGAGTGTGACAGGCCTCTTTATTGGCAGACTGAGTGTTACACTGTTCTTGATTGGCTGGCTGAGTGTTACATGCTTACTGATTGGTTTGCTGAGTGTGACACGCCTCCTGATTGGCAGGCTGAGTGTTACACGCCTCCTGATTTACTGCCTGAGTGGGACACACCTCTTTTTTTTGCCTGGCTAAGTATAAAAGTGTTCCTGATTGGTTGACTGAGTGGCATATGCCTTCTTATTGGCTGGCTGAGTGTGACACGCCTCCTGATTTGCTGTCTGAGTGTTACATGCCACCTGATTGGCTGGCGTACATTCAAAGGGCTCCTTATTGGTTGGCTGAGTGTTACACGGCTACTTATTTGCTGGCTGAGTGTTACACGGCTCTTCATTTGCTGGCCCGACTTTTTACACAGCTGCTGATTGGCTGGCTAAGAGTTACACACCTCCTGATTGGCTGGCTAAGAGTTACACTTCTCCTGATTGGCTGCATTAGTGTGACACGCCTCCTGATTGGTGGTTGAGTGTTACATGCCTCCTGATTGGCTGCATTAGTGTGACACACCTCCTTATTGGCTGGCTTAGTGTACACGGCTCTTGATTGGCTGGCTGAGTGTTACATACTTCCTGATTGGCTGCCTGAGTGTGATACGCTTCCTGATTGGCTGCCTGAGTGTGATACGCCTCCTTATTGCCTGGTCGAGTTTTACACGGCTGCTTATTTGCTGGCTGAGTGTTACACGGCTCTTTATTCGCTGGCTGAGTGTGATACATCTCCTAATTGCCTGGCTGAGTGTAAAAGTGTTCCTGATTGGCAGATTGAGTGTGAGACATCTCCTGTTTGGCTGGCTGAGTTTTACATGCCTCCCGATTGGCTGGTTCTGTGTTACATACCTCCTGGTCCGCTGGCTGAGTGTCACACGCCTCTTGATATGCTGGCTGAGTTTTACACGCCTCCTGATTTGCTGCCTGAGTGTAAAACGCCTCTCTATTGCCTGGCTAAGTGTAAAAGTGTTCCTGATTGGTTGACTGAGTGGCATTAGCTCCTGATTTGCTGCCTGAGTGTGACACGCCTGCTGATTTGCTGCCTGAGTGTTACACGCCTCCTGATTGGCTGGCTGTGTGTCAAAGGCCTCTTGATTGACACGCCTCCTGATTGGCTGGCTGACATTCAAAGGCCTCTGTATTGGCTGGCTGAGTGTTATACTGCTGCTTATTGGCCGGCTGAGTGTTACACGGCTCTTCATTGGCTGGCCTTACTTTTTACACAGCTGCTGATTTGCTGGCTAAGAGTTACACGCCTCCTGATTGGTGGTTGAGTGTTACATGCCTCCTGATTGGCTAGCTCATTGTTACACGCCTGGTTTTGGCTGGCTGAGTTTTACATGGCTCTTGATTGGCTAGCTGAGTGTCACACGCCTCCTGATTGGCTGGCTGACATTCAAAGGCGTCCTTATTGGCTGGCTGAGTGTTATACGGCTGCTTATTGGCCGGCTGAGTGTTACACGGCTCTTCATTGGCTGGCCTGACTTTTTACACACCTGCTGATTGGCTGACACGTCTCCTGATTGGCTGGTTGGGTGAGATACGCCTCCTTAATTCCTGGCCGAGTTTTACACACCTCCTTATTGGCTGGCTGAGTGTTACACAGCTCTTGATTGGCTGGCTGAGAGTTACTCAACTGCTGAATGTCTGGCTGAGAGTTACACGCCTCCTCATTGGCTAGCTCATTGTTACACGCCTGGCTATTGGCTGGCTGAGTGTTACATGGCTCTTGATTGGCTAGCTGAGTGTGACACACCTCCTGATTGGCTGCCTGAGTGTGACACGCTTCCTTATTGCCTGGCTGAGTGTAAAAGTGATCTGCTCATTGGCTGGCTGAGTTTTACATGCCTCCCAATTGGCTGGTTCCGTATTACATACCTCCTGGTCCGCTGGATGAGTGTTACACGCCTCTTGATTGGCTGGCTGAGTTTTACATGCCTTCTGATTGGCTATTGATTTAGCTGTAATGGACAAAACTATGAAATGTGACTTTGTTGTGGAAATTTCTCTGCTGCTGGTGAAGAATGAAATAGAGAACTTCTGCCGGCCGACAAGTTTATTTTCTTTGCAAAGAAAAGGTCAATCAACACGCGGGTGGTCAAAGATGAAGAAAGACCCCGAACATGGGGAGATCTAAACATTTATACCTGAGGACCACCTCTTTCACACACCTTTGTCTGCTGTAGGGATCTGGCCCTCCAGGAAGTGCTTCCACACCCCTCTGCCCACTGCAGGCATCGGGGCCGACCCCCTACTGGTGTGTTTTACATATGAGGTGACGTTTAAATTTGCAGCATCTTGCATTCAGGTGCAAAGCCAAGTCCAGACATCACAAACTACAAAACACAAAAGGACCTGGCATCTTGTGTTAGGAAGGGGGAGGTTGGGCATAAGCAGTGGCTGAAACAAAGAAACTGAATCTACCATTACAACTTCTTTCTGTTTCCCATGTAATTCTGGCTTTTTTCTGTTTCAAATGCAATTCTGGCAAGAAAGTGCTTTTGGGCTTAAGTGTGACAAATGAGCTTCTAGATTAGATTCAGTTTTATAGCAGGGAGCTCATTCTTTCCTGTGTTCCAACTGCAGTTACGCTTCTTCAACAATAGAGGGCACACTTGACCACAGAACACTTCATTCTGGAATTGCAAAGCTTCACAATGGCATACACTTGATGGATGAAGTGCTTGCTTTTTTCTGTTTCAAAGGCAATTCTCGCAACAAAGTGGGACTTTGGTGTTTTTCCACTTAAGTGTGCCAAATGAGCTTCTCAGGCTGAGAAAAGAAGCTTTTTCATTTAAGCTGCCATTCTCTTCCTGAAGCACCTATCTGCCGGTTTCCACCTCAGGAAGCTTCACAGCGGTGAATTGCACATTATAGAGTGGTTTGGTGTGGCTCTCTCACTTAGTTTAGCTGTAATGGACAAAACTATGAAAAATGACTTTTTTGTGTTTCCCATGTAATTCTTGCTTTTTTCTGTTTCAAAGGCAATTCTCGCAACAAACTGCGACTTTGGTGTTTTTCCACCTAAGTGTGCAAAATGAGCTTCTCAGGCTGAGAAAAGAAGCTTTTTCATTTAAGCTGCCATTCTCTCCCAGAAGCACCTATCTACCAGTGATCACCCCAAAAAGCTTTACAGCAGTGAATTGTACATTATAGAGTGGTTTGGTGTGGCTCTCTCACTTAGTTTAGCTGTAATGGACAAAACTATTAAAAGTGACTTTTTTGTGTTTCCCATGTAATTCTGGCTTTTTCTTTTTTCAATTCAATTCAATTCAATTCAATTTTATTTGTATAGCGCCAATTCATAACAGAAGTTATCTCAGGACACTTTTCAAATAGAGCAGGTCTAGACCGAACTCTTTAACATTAATTACAGAGACCCAACAGTACCACCATGAGCAAGCACTTGGCGACAAGGGCAAGGAAAAACTGCCTGTTAAAAGGCAGAAACCTAGGACAGATCCTCCGGCTCTAGGTGGGTGGTCGTCTGTCTCGACCAGTTGGGGTGAGAGAGAGAGAGAGAGAGAGAGAGAGAGAGAGAGAGGGCAGAGAGAGAGAGCGAGAGACAGACAGACAGACAGGTGCACAGCAACAACAGTATTGGCAATGGCAGTCAAGCAGGACCATGGCAGGAGGCTCCACCAGGATCCATGAGAACCTGCGAGACGAGAAAGCACAAGAACTCCGGGGAAGAAGTGGAGTTAGTAACATGCATTAATGGGACATGAATGAGTGCAGAAAGAGAGAGGAAGAGAGTAGCTCAGTGCACCATGGGAAATCCCCCCGATAGTCTAGGCCTATAGCAGCATAACTAAGGGATGGTTCAGGACTCACCTGATCCAGCCCTAACTATAAGCTTTATCAAAGAGGAATGTCTTAAGCCTACTCTTGAATGTGGTGAGGGTGTCTGCCTCCCGAACCACAACTGGAAGCTGGTTCCACAGGAGAGGAGCTTGGTAACTGAAGGCTCTGGCTCCTGTTCTACTTTTAGAGACTATAGGAACCACAAGTAGCCCAGCATTCAGAGAACGTAGTGTTCTAGTGGGGTAATAGGGTACTATGAGCTCTTTAAGATATGAAGGGGCCTGACCATGAAGAGCTTTATAGGTGAGGAGGAGGATTTTAAATTCAATTCTACATTTTATAGGGAGCCAATGCAGAGTAGCTAGTACAGGAGAGATGTGATCTCTTTTTCTAGTTCCTGTCAGTACTCGTGCTGCAGCGTTCTGAATTAATTGGAGCGTTTTAATGGACTTATTGGGGCAACCTGATAATAAAGAGTTGCAGTAATCCAGCCTTGAAGTAACAAATGCATGGATTAGTTTTTCTGCATCTGTCTGTGATAGTATGTGTCTAATTTTTCTAATATTACGTAAATGAAAGAAGGCAGTCCTAGAGGTCTGCTTTATGTGGGAGTTAAATGACAAATCCTGATCAAAGATAACTCCAAGATTCCTGACAGTGGTGCTAGAGGCCAAGTTAATGCCATCTAGAGTGACTATATCTTTAGACAATGAGTCTCTAAGGTTTTTGGGGCCAAGAACAAGAATTTCGTTTAACATCAGAAAATTGCAGGTCATCCAGGATTTTATGTCCTTAAGACATGTTTGTAATTTAGATAATTGATTAATTTCATTGGGTTTGATTGATAGATATAACTGCGTATCATCTGCATAACAGTGAAAGTTAATGGAGTGATTCCTAATAATGTTGCCTAAAGGGAGCATATATAAAGTAAATAGTATTGGTCCAAGTACAGAACCTTGTGGAACTCCATGACTAACTTTAGTATTTATGGAGGATTCATCGTTAACATGTACAAACTGAGAACGATCTGATAAGTATGACTTAAACCAGCTTAGGGCAGTTCCTTTAATGCCAATTTGATGCTCAAGTCTCTGTAAAAGAATATCATGGTCAATGGTGTCAAATGCAGCACTAAGATCTAATAATACAAGTACAGAGACAAGTCCATTGTCAGAAGCAGTCAGAAGGTCATTATTAACTTTAACCAGAGCTGTCTCTGTGCTATGATGAACTCTAAATCCTGACTGAAAATCCTCAAATAAACTATTGTTATGTAGAAAGTCACACAACTCTTTGGCGACTACTTTCTCCAGAATCTTAGAGAGGAAGGGGAGGTTAGAAATCGGTCTATAGTTGGCTAAAATCCCTGGGTCAAGAGTGGACTTTTTAAGAAGGGGTTTAATTACAGCTACTTTAAAGGACTGTGGTACATATCCTGATAATAAAGAAAGATTAATCATATCCAGTAAAGAAGTGCCAATTAAGGGAACAACTTCTTTAAGCAGCCTAGTTGGGATCGGGTCTAATAGACAGGTTGATGGCTTCGATGAAGAAATGATTGAAGTTAACTGATGAAGATCGATAGCAGAAAAACAGTCTAAATATACATCTAAGTTTACATTGACAGAAGTCCCTGAACTTGGAGAGCCACTGATAACTGATAAATTTTTTCTCTAATAGTAATAATTTTATTATAGAAGAAGCTCATGAAGTCATTGCTACTTAAGTTTATGGGGATATGTGGCTCGATAGAGCTGTGACTCTCTGTCAGCCTGGCTACAGTGCTGAAGAGGAACCTAGGGTTGTTCTTATTTTCTTCTATTAGTGCTGAGTAATAGGCTCCTCTGGCATTACGGAGGGCCTTTCTATAGGTTTTAAGATTATCTTGCCAAATTGAGCGATATTCTGATAATTTGGAAGAGCGCCATTTCCTTTCAGATTTTCTAGCTATTTGTTTTAACTGGCGGGTTTGGTGGTTATACCAAGGTGCTAGTCTCCTATGTTTTAATAATTTCCTTTTTATAGGAGCGATAGAGTCTAATGTTGATCGTAGTGAGCCTGTAGCACTATCGACAAGATTATCAATTTCAGAGGGACTAAGGTCATTATAGGACTCTGTTAAATTCAGACATGGCATTGAATTAAACACTGAAGGAATCTCCTCCTTAAATTTAGCTACAGCACTGTCAGATAGACATCTGCTGTAGGAAGTTTTGCCTAATGGCTTATAATCTAATAGTATGAATTCAAAAGTTATTAAATAATGGTCAGATAGGAAAGGATTATGTGGGAAGACTATTAAATGTTCAATATCAATGCCATATGATAAAACAAGGTCAAGAGTGTGATTAAAAAAATGAGTTGGTTTATTTACACTCTGACAGAAGCCAATTGAGTCTATTAATGATATAAATGGATTACTAAGGCTGTCATTGTCAACATCCACATGAATATTAAAATCACCTACAATAATTACTTTATCTGATTTAAGGACAAAGCTTGATAGAAACTCTGAAAATTCAGATATAAAATCAGAGTACGGTCCAGGAGCACGGTACACTATAACAAATAGAACTGGCTGCAGTGTTTTCCAGTTTGGGTGAGAAAGACTAAGAACAAGGCTTTCAAATGAATTATAATTTAGTTTAGGTTTAGGGTCCATTAAAACGCTCGAATCATATATGGCTGCTACTCCACCTCCTCGGCCAGTGCCTCGAGGAATGTGAGTATTAATATGACTGGGTGGGGTGGATTCATTTAGGCTAACATACTCCTCGTGGGACAACCAGGTCTCAGTAAGACAAAGTAAATCAATATCATAATCTGATATTAATTCATTCACTAAAACAGCTTTAGAGGACAGAGACCTGATATTTAACAGCCCACATTTCATTCTCTTATTTTGTGCTACTGAGGAGTTGGTTTTAATTTTTATTAGATTTTTATGTTGAACTCCTCTTGTTTTTATTTCTTTAAATAGTTTAGGTGGTCGGGGGACAGACACAGTCTCTATGGGGTTTTGGGTGGGTGACTGTTCTAAAGAAAGCGCAGAGAAGTGTGTAAGACAGCAGCTCTGCTTCCTGGTCCTAACTCTGGACTGTCAGGTTTTAGAAATAAACTTCGCCATATTTCTAGATAAGAGAGCCGCTCCATCCAAAGTGGGATGGATGCCGTCTCTCCTAATCAGACCAGGTTTTCCCCAAAAAGGCTTCCAGTTATCAATGAAGCCCACATCGTTTGCTGGACACCACCTCGACAGCCAGCGGTGGAATGACGACATGCGGCTATACATGTCATCACTGGTCACATTGGGCAGGGGTCCAGAGAAAACTACGGTGTCCGACATTGTCTTAGCATAATTACACACCGACTCCACATTAATCTTAGTGACCTCCGATTGGCGTAAACGGGTGTCGTTACCGCCGACGTGGATAACAATCTTACTGTATTTACGTTTACCTTTAGCCAGCAGTTTTAAATTTGATTCAATGTCGCCCGCTCTGGCCCCAGGGATACATTTAACTATGGCTGCTGGCTTCGCTAACTTCACGTTTCTGACTATGGAGCTGCCAATAACCAGAGTTGGTTCCTCAGCGGGTGTATCGCTGAGTGGGGAAAATGTATTAGAAACGTGAAGCGGTTGGTGGTGAACTGTGGGCGTCGCCGTTCTAGCCTTCCTTTGCTCAGTCACCCAGCCTCCCTGTCTTCCCGGCTGCTCGGGAACTACCGGGGGATCTACAGAGCTAACAGAAGCTACCTTCGGTCGGACCGCACCGGCTACCGGGGGCTGGCTAACTATAGCGGCTAAAGATATCTCTGTGGTGCGGTGCCGTTCCTCTAACTCACTAAGCCTCGCCTCCAGCGCAGTAAATAAACTAATATTTAATACATGTACCATTATCATTAAAGGAGGCAGAGGAATAACTAAACATCTGACACACTGAGCAGGACAGAGGAGAGGGAGAGGGAGAAGCCATAGCTAACTGCTAATGCTAATGAAACTAGAGTGTATGAAAAACTTTGAAAGTAGTGAAAAGTCACTAAAAGAAGGAGAAACTCCGAGTGTTTAAGTAGAACTAGTCTACGTTTAAATGTTAAGCGGGTAAATAACCGCTGTAACGAGTAAAACAAATTTATATTTAGCGTTCACTGACAGAGCTAAAGCACCAAACAGTGTACACAGAGCAGGAAGTGAACCGGAAATGAGTCAGTACGCTTACCGTAGCACGTCCCGTAACACAAATCAGTGTTTTCACATGCAATTCTGTGGGACTTTGGTGTTTTTCCACCTAAGTGTGCCGAATGAGCTTCTCAGGCTGAGAAAAGAAGCTTTTTCACACAAGCTGCCATTCTCTTCCAGAAGCACCTATCTGCCAGTTTCGACCTCAGGAAGCTTCAAAGCGGTGACTTGTACATTATATGGTGGTTTGGTGTGGCTCTCTCACTTAGTTTAGCTGTAATGGACAAAACTATTAAAAGTGACTTTTTTGTGTTTCCCGTGTAATTCTGGCTTTCTCCTGTTTCACATGCAATTCTGTGGGACTTTGGTGTATTTCCACCCAAGTGTGCCGAATGAGCTTCTCAGGCTGAGAAAACAAGCTTTTTCACACAAGCTGCCATCCTCTTCCAGAAGCACCTATCTGCCAGTTTCCACCTCAGGAAGCTTCACAGCGGTGACTTGTACATTATAGAGTGGCTTGGTGTGGGTCTCCCACTTAGTTTAGCTGTAATGGACAAAACTATTAAAAGTAACGTTTTTGTGTTTCCCATGTAATTCTGGCTTTTTCCTGTTTCACATGCAATTCTGTGGGACTTTGGTGTTTTTCCACCTAAGTGTGCCGAATGAGCTTCTCAGGCTGAGAAAAGAAGTTTTTTCACGCAAGCTGCCATTCTCTTCAAGAAGCACTTTTCTGCCAGTTTCCACCTCAGGAAGCTTCACAGCGGTGAATTGTAAAGTATAGAGTGGTTTTATGTGTTCCAACTGCAGTTACGCTTTTTTGACAAAAGAGGGCACACTTGACCTCAGAACAATTCATTCTGGAATTGAAAAGCTTCACAGTGGCATACATACAGTGATAGATGAAGTGGTTTGGTGTGGCTCTCTCACTTAGTTTAGCTGTAATGGACAAAACTATTAAAAGTGACTTTTTTGTGTTTCCCATTTAATTCTGGCTTTTTCTTTTTTCACATGCAATTCTGTGGGACTTTGGTGTTTTTCCACCTAAGTGTGCCGAATGAGCTTCTCAGGCTGAGAAAACAAGCTTTTTCACACAAGCTGCCATTCTCTGCTGATTGGCTGGCAAAGACTTACACGCCTCCTGATTGGCTGGCTGAGTGTGACACGCCTCCTGATTGGCTGGCTGTGTGTTACATGCCTCCTGATTGGTTGGTTGAGTGTGACACGCCTCCTTATTGGCTGGCTGAGTGTCACACGCCTGCTTATTGGCTGGCTGAGTGTTACACACCTGCTGATTGGCTGGCAAAGACTTACACTCCTCCTGATTGGCTGGCTGAGGGTTACACGCCTCCAAATTTGCTGGCTGAGTGTGACATGACTCCTTTTTGGCTACCTGAGAATGACATGCCTCCTGATTGGCCTCCTGAGTGTTACACGCCTCCTGATTGGCTGGCTGTGTGTCAAAGGCCTCCTGATTGACACGCCTCCTGATTGGCTGACTGAGTGTTACATGCCTCTTGATTGGCTGGCTGAGTGTTACACACCTGCTGATTTGCTGGATGAGGGTTACACGCCTCCAAATTTGCTGGCTGAGTGAGACACTCCTCCATTTTGGCTTGCTGAGTTTTACACACCTCCTGATTGACTGGCTGAGTGTAAAACTCCTCCTGATTGGCTGACATAGTGTTACATGCCTCTTGATTGGCTGGCTGAGTGTTACACACCTGCTGATTGCCTGGCTAAAACTTAAACGCCTCCGATTGGCTGGCTGAGTGTTACACGCCTCCAAATTTGCTGGCTGAGTGTGACACACCTCCTGATTGGTTGGCTGAGTATCAAACAACTCCTGATTGGCTGGCTGAGTGTCAAAGGCCTCCTGATTGACACACCTCCTGATTGGCTCACTGAGTATTAGATGCCTCCTGATTGACTGCCTTAGTGTGACACGCCTCCTTATTGGTTGGTTGAGTGTTACATACCTTCTGATTGGCTGACTGAGAGTTAGATGCCTCTTGATTGGCTGGCTGAGTGTTACACACCTGCTGATTTGCTGAATGAGAGTTACACGCCTCCAAATTTGCTGGCTTAGTGTGACTTGACTCCTTTTTGGCTACCTGAGAATGACATGCCTCCTGATTAGCCTCCTGAGTGTTACACGCCTCCTGATTGGCTGGCTGAGTGTCAAAGGCCTCTTGATTGACACGCCTCCTGATTGACTGGCTGAGTGTTACACACCTGCTGATTTGCTGAATGAGAGTTACACGCCTCCAAATTTGCTGGCTGAGTGTGACACACCTCCTGATTGGTTGGCTGAGTATCAAACAACTCCTGATTGGCTGGCTGAGTGTCAAAGGCCTCCTGATTGACACACCTCCTGATTGGCTCACTGAGTGTTAGATGCCTCCTGATTGACTGCCTTAGTGTGACATGCCTCCTTATTGGTTGGTTGAGTGTTACATACCTTCTGATTGGCTGACTGAGAGTTAGATGCCTCTTGATTGGCTGGCTGAGTGTTACACACCTGCTGATTTGCTGAATGAGAGTAACACGCCTCCAAATTTGCTGGCTAAGTGTGACATGACTCCTTTTTGGCTACCTGAGAATGACATGCCTCCTGATTGGCCTCCTGAGTGTTACACGCCTCCTGATTGGCTTGCTGAGTGTCAAAGGCCTCTTGATTGACACGCCTCCTGATTGGCTGAATGAGTGTTACATGCCTCTTGATTGGCTGGCTGAGTGTTACACACCTGCTGATTTGCTGGATGAGGGTTACACGCCTCCAAATTTGCTGGCTGAGTGTGACACACCTCCTGATTGGTTCGCTGAGTATCAAACAACTCCTGATTGGCTGGCTGAGTGTCAAAGGCCTCCTGATTGACACACCTCCTGATTGGCTCACTGAGTGTTAGATGCCTCCTGATTGACTGCCTTAGTGTGACATGCCTCCTTATTGGTTGGTTGAGTGTTACAAACCTTCTGATTGGCTGACTGAGAGTTAGATGCCTCTTGATTGGCTGGCTGAGTGTTACACACCTGCTGATTTGCTGAATAAGAGTTACACGCCTCCAAATTTGCTGGCTGAGTATGACACGCCTCTTTCTTAGCTTGCTGAGTCTTACACACCTCCTGATTGACTGGCTGAGTGTAAAACTCCTCGTGATTGGCTGACTGAGTATTACATGCCTCCTGATTGGCTGGGTGAGTGTTAGTCGCCTCCAAGTTCGCTGGCGGAGTGTGACACGCCTCGTATTTGGCTAGCTGAGTTTTAAACGCCTCCTGAATTGCTGGCTCACTGTCAAATGCCTCCTGATTTGCTGGCTGAGTGTCAAAGGCCTCCTGATTGACACACCTCCGGATTTGCTGCCTGACTGTGACAAGCCTCCTTCTTGGCTGGCTGAGTGTTACACGCCTGCTTATTGGCTGTCTGAGTGATACACTGCTCTTGATTGGCTGGCTGAGTGTTAGACACCTGCCGATTGGCTGGATGAGAGTTACATGCCTCCAAATTTGCTGGCTGAGTGTGACATGCCTCCTTTTGTGCTGCCTGAGTTTGACATGCCTCCTGATTCGATGGCTAAGTGTAAAAGTCCTTCTGATTGGCTGCCTGATTATTACATGCCTCCTGATTTGCTGGCTGAGTGTTTCACGTCTCCTGATTGGCTGGCAGAGTGTCAAAGGCCTCTTGATTGACACACCTTCTGATTGGCTGACTGAGTGTTACATGCCTCCTTATTGGTTGGTTGAGTGTGACACGCCTACTGATTGACTGACTGAGTGTTACAGACCTTGTGATTGGCTGCATTAGTGTGACAGTTTCCTGATTCGATGGCTAAGTGTAAAAGTCCTTCTGATTGGCTGCCTGATTATTACATGCCTCCTGATTTGCTGGCTGAGTGTTTCACGCCTCTTGATTGGCTGGCAGAGTGTCAAAGGCCTCCTGATTGACACACCTCCTCATTGGCTCACTGAGTGTTAGATCCCTCCTGATTGACTGCCTGAGTGTGACACGCCTTCTTATTGGCTGGCTGACTGTTACACACCTCCTGATTGGTTGGTTGAGTGTTACATGCCTCTTGATCGGCTGTCTGAGATTGACATACCTCCTTATTGGCTGGCTGACTTTTACACACCTCCTGATTGGTTGGTTGAGTGTGACATGCCTCTTGATTGGCTTCCTGAGATTGACACACCTCCTTATTGGCTGGCTGACTTTTACACACCTCCTGATTGGTTGGTTGAGTGTGACATGACTCCTGATTGGCGGGCTGAGTTTTACACGCCTCCTGATTGGCTGACTGATTGTTACACACCTGCTGATTGGCTGCATTAGTGTGACACACCTCCTGATTGTCTGACTGAGTGTCAAAGGCGTCCTGATTGACACACCTCCTGATTGGCTCACTGAGTGTTAGATTCCTCCTGATTTACTGCCTGAGTGTGACACGCCTCCTTATTTGCTGGCTGACTGTTAAACACCTCCTGACCTGTTGGTTGAGTGTTACATAGCTCCTGATTTGCTGCCTGAGTGTTACATGCCTCTTGATTGGCTGGCTGAGTGTTACACACCTGCTGATTTGCTGGATGAGAGTTACACGCTTCCAAATTTGCTGGCTGAGTGTGACACTCCTCCATTTTGGCTTGCTGAGTTTTACAAACCTTCTGATTGACTGGCTGAGTGTAAAACTCCTCCTGATTGGCGGCCTGAGTGTTACATACCTCCTGATTGGCTGACTGAGTGTTAAATGCCTCCTGATTTGCTGGCCGACTGTTACACACCTCCTGATTGGTTGTTTGATTGTTACATACCTCCTGATTGGCTGGTTGAGTATCAAACACCTCGTGATTGGCTGGCTAAGGTTCAAAGGCCTCTGGATTTGCTGCCTGAGTGTGACAGGCCTCCTTATTGGCTGGCTGATTGTTACACACCTGCTGATTGGCTGGCTGAGTGTTACATATCTTCTGATTGGCTGGCTGAGTGTCAAAGGCCTCCTTATTGACACGCCTCCTTATTTGCTGACTGTGTGTTACATGCCTCCTGTTTGGTTGGTTGAGTGTGACACACCTCCTTATTGGCTGGTTGTGTGTTACACACCTTCTGATTGGCTGGCTGAGTGTTAGATGCCTCTTGATTTGCTAGCTGAGTGTTACACACCTGCTGATTTGCTGGATGAGAGTTACACGTCTCCAAATTTGCTGGCTGAGTATGACACGCCTCTTTTTTTGCTTGCTGAGTCTTACACACCTCCTGATTGACTGGCTAGGAGTTTCCTGTTCCTGATTGGCTAGCTGAGTGTTACATATCTTCTGATTGGCTGGCTGAGTGTCAAAGGCCTCCTTATTGACACGCCTCCTTATTTGCTGATTGTGTGTTACATGCCTCCTTATTGGTTGGTTGAGTGTGACAGGCCTCCTTATTGGCTGACTGTGTGTTACATGCCTCCTGATTGGCTGACTGTGTTTTACATGCCTCCTGATTGATTGGTTGAGTGTGACACACCTCCTTATTGGCTGGCTGAGTGTTACAAACCTTCTGATTGGCTGGCTAAGAGTGTCCTGTTCCTGATTGGCTGGCTGAGTGTTACATATCTTCTGATTGGCTGGCTGAGGGTCAAAGGCCTCCCGATTGACCCGCCTCCTTATTGCCTGACTGTGTGTTACATGCCTCCTGATTGGTTGGTTGAGTGTGACACGCCTCCTTATTGGCTGGCTGAGTGTTACACGCCTCCTCATTGGCTGACTGAGTGTTATATGCCTCTTGATCGGCTGCCTGAGTGTTACATGCCTACTGATTGGATGCCTAAGTGTTACATCTCTCTTGATTTTCTGGCAGAGTGTAAAAGTTCCTCCTGATTAGCTGCCTGAGTATTTCATGCCTCCTGATTGGCTGCCTGAGTGTGACACACCTCCTTATTGGCTGGCTGACTGTTACACACCTCCTGATTTGTTGGTTGAGTGTTACATACCTCCTGATTGGCTGGCTGAGTATCAAACACGTCCTGATTGTCTGGCTGAGGTTCAAAGGGCTCTGGATTTACTGCCTGACTGTGACAAGCCTACTTATTGGCTGGCTGAGTGTTACATGCCTGCCTATTGGCTGGCTGAGTGTTAGAAACCTGCTGATTGGCTGGATGAGAGTTACAGGCCTCCAAATTTGCTGGCTAAGTGTGACATGACTCCTTTATGGCTGCCTGAGTATGACATGCCTCCTGATTGGCCTCCTGAGTGTTACACGCCTCGTGATTGGTTGGCTGAGAGTCAAAGGCCTCCTGATTGACACACCTCCTGATTTGCTGACCGTGTGTTACATACCTCCTTATTGTTTGGTTGAGTGTGACACGCCTCCTTATTGGCTGGCTGAGATTTACATGCCTCCTGATTGGCTGACTGAGCTTTACACACCTGCTGATTGGCTGCATTAGTGTGACACGCCTCCTGATTCGATGGCTGAGTGTCAAAAGCCTTCTTATTGGATGCCTGAGTGTGACACACCTCCTGATTGGCTCACTGAGTGTTACATTCCTCCTGATTGACTGCCTGAGTGTGACACGCCTCCTTATTTGCTGGCTGACTGTTAAACACCTCCTGATCTTTTGGTTGAGTGTTACATAGCTCCTGATTGGCTGACTGAGTGTTACACACCTGCTGATTGGCTGCATTAGTGTGACACGCCTCCTGATTCGATGGCTGAGTGTCAAAAGCCTTCTTATTGGATGCCTGAGTGTGACACATCTCCTGATTGGCTGGCTGAGTGTCAAAGGCCACCTGATTGACACACCTCCTGATTGGCTCACTGAGTGTTACATTCCTCCTGATTGACTGCCTGAGTGTGACACGCCTCCTTATTGGCTGCCTGAGTGTGACAAGCCTATGATTTGCTGGCTTACTTTTACACACCTGCTGGCTGAGTGTTACACATCTCCTTATTGGCTGGCTAAGAGTTACACACCTCCTGATTTGCTGGCTGAGTGTGACACGCCTCCTCATTGGCTGACTGAGTGTTACATGCCTCCTTATTGGCTGCCTGAGTGTGACAAGCCTATGATTTGCTGGCTTACTTTTACACACCTGCTGGCTGAGTGTTACACATCTCCTTATTGGCTGGCTGCCTTTTACACACCTCCTGATTGGTTGGATGAGTGTGACATGCCTCCTTATTGGCAGGCTGAGATTCACACACCTCCTGATTGGCTGCATTAGTGTGACACGCCCTCTGATTCGATTGCTGAGTGTGACACGCCTCCTTTTTGGCTTGCTGAGTTTTACACACTTCCTTATTGACTGGCTGAGTGTTACATACCTCCTGATTGGCTGGCTGAGTATCAAACACCTTCTGATTTGCTGTCTAAAGTTCAAAGGCCTCTGGATTTGCTGCCTGAGTGTGACAAGCCTCCTTATTGGCTGGCTGAGTTTTACACGCCTGGTATTTGGCTGGCTGAGTGTTTGACACCTGCTGATTGGCTGAATGAGAGTTACACGCCTCCAAATTTGCTGCCTTAGAGTGACACGCCTCCTTTAATGACAGTATGACATTCAATTTCAATTCAATTAAATTTTATTTTCTATGGCGCCAATTCATAATAGAAGTTATCTCAGGACACTTTTCAAATAGAGCAGGTCTAGACCGAACTCTTTATAACATTATTTACAGAGACCCAACAGTACCACCATGACCAAGCACTTGGCGACAAGGGCAAGGAAAAACTGCCTGTTAAAAGGCAGAAACCGAGGACAGATCCTTCGGCTCTAGGTGGGTGGTTTGTCTGTCTCGACCAGTTAGGGTGAGAGAGAGAGAGATAGAGATAGAGAGAGAGAGACAGAGAGAGAGACAGAGAGACAGACAGACAGGTGCACAGCAACAACAGTATTAGCAATGGCAATCTAGCAGGACCATGGCAGGAGGCTCCACCAGGATCGATAAGAACCTGCGAGACGAGAAAGCACAAGAACTCCAGGGAAGAAGTGAAGTTAGTAACATGCATTAATGGGACATGAATGAGTGCAGAAAGAAAGAGGAAGAGAGGAGCTCAGTGCACCATTGGAAATCCCCTGATAGTCTAGGCCTATAGCAACATAACTAAGGGATGGTTCAGGACTCACCTGTTCCAGCCCTAACTATAAGCTTTATCAAAGAGGAATGTCTTAAGCCTACTCTTGAATGTGGAGAGGGTGTCTGCCTCCCGAACCACAGCTGGAAGCTGGTTCCACAGGAGAGGAGCTTGGTAACTGAAGGCTCTGGCTCCTGTTCTACTTTTAGAGACTATAGGAACCACAAGTAGCCCAGCATTCAGAGAACGTAGTGTTTTAGAGGGGTAATAGGGTACTATGAGTTCTTTAAGATATGAAGGGGCCTGACCATGAAGAGCTTTATAGGTGAGGAGGAGGATTTTAAATTCTATTCTACATTTTACAGGGAGCCAGTGCAGAGAAGCTAGTACAGGAGAGATGTGATCTCTTTTTCTAGTTCCTGTCAGTACTCGTGCTGCAGCGTTCTGAATTAATTGGAGCGACTTATTGGGGCAACCTAATAATAAAGAGTTGCAGTAATCCAGCCCTGAAGTAACAAATGCATGGATTAGTTTTTCTGCATCTGTCTGTGATAGGACGTGTCTAATTTTTGTAATATTTTGAAATGAAACAGGCAGTCCTAGAGGTCTGCTTTATGTGGGAGTTAAAAGAGAAATCCTTATCAAATATAACTCAGAGATTCCTGACAGTGATGCTAGAGGCCAAGGTAATGCCATCTAGAGTAACTATATATTTAGACAGTGAGTCTCTAAGGTTTTTGGGGCCAAGAACAAGAATTTTTTAACAAGTTTAACATCAGAAAATTGTGGCTCATCCAAGATTTTATGTCCTTAAGACATGTTTGTAATTTAGATAATTGATTAATTTCATCGGGCTTGATTGATAGATATAACTGCGTATCATCTGCATAACAGTGAAAGTTAATGGAGTGATTCCTAATAATGTTGCCTAAAGGGAGCATATATAAAGTAAATAGTATTGGTCCAAGTACAGAACCTTGTGGAACTCCATGACTAACTGTAGTATTTATTGAAGATTCATCGTTAACATGTACAAACTGTGAACAATCTGAAAAATATGACTTAAACCAGCTTAGTGCGGTTTCTTTAATGCCAATTTGATGCTCAAGTCTCTCTAAAAGAATATTATGGTCAATGGTGTCAAATGCAGCACTAAGATCTTATAATTAGCATTAGCAGTTAGCTATGGCTTCTCCCTCTCCCTCTGCTCTGTCCTGCTCAGTGTGTCAGATGTTCAGTTATTCCTCTGCCTCCTTTAATGATAATGGTACCTTTATTAAGTCTAGTTTACTTACGGCGCTGGAGGCGAGGCTGGAGGCGAGGCTGGAGGCGAGGCTTAGTGAGTTAGAGGAACGGTACCGCACCTCTGAGATATCTTTAGCCGCTATAGTTAGCCAGCCCACAGTAGCCGGTGCGGTCCGACCGAAGGTAGCTTCTGCTAGATCTGTAGATCCCCCGGTAGTTCCCGAGCAGCCGGGAAGACAGGGAGGCTGGGTGACTGAGCGAAGGAAGACTAAAACGACGAAGCCCACAGTTCACCACCAACCCCTTCACGTTTCCAATACATTTTCCCCACTCAGCGATACACCCGCTGAGGAACCAACTCTGGTTATTGGCAGCTCCATAGTCAGAAACGTGAAGTTAGCGAAGCCAGCGGCCATAGTTAAATGTATCCCTGGGGCCAGAGCGGGCGACATTGAATTCTATTTAAAACTGCTGGCTAACGATAAACGTAAATACAGTAAGATTGTTATCCACGTCGGCGGTAATGACACCCGTTTACGCCAATCGGAGGTCACTAAGATTAATGTGGAGCCGGTGTGTAATAATGCTAAGACAATGTCGGACTCCGTAGTTTTCTCTGGACCCCTCCCCAATGTGATCAGTGATGACATGTATAGCCGCATGTCGTCATTCCACCGCTGGCTGTCGAGGTGGTGTCCAGCAAACGATGTGGGCTTCATTGATAACTGGAAGCCTTTTTGGGGAAAACCTGGTCTGATTAGGAGAGACGGCATCCATCCCACTTTGGATGGAGCGGCTCTCTTATCTAGGAATATGGCGAGGTTAATTTCTAAAACCTGACAGTCCAGAGTTAGGACCAGGAAGCAGAGCTGCTGTCTTACACACTTCTCTGCGCTTTCTTTAGAACAGTCACCCACCCAAAACCCCATAGAGACTGTGTCTGTCCCCCGACCACCTAAATTATTTAAAGAAATAAAAACAAGAGGAGTTCAACATAAAAATCTAATAAAAATTAAAACTAACTCCTCAGTAGCACTAAATAAGATGGGCTGTTAAATATCAGGTCTTTGTCCTCTAAAGCTGTTTTAGTGAATGAATTAATATCAGATTATGATATTGATTTACTTTGTCTTACTGAGACCTGGTTGTCCCACGAGGAGTATGTTAGCCTAAATGAATCCACCCCCCCCAGTCATATTAATACTCACATTCCTCGAGGCACTGGCCGAGGAGGTGAAGTAGCAGCCATATATGATTCAAGCGTTTTAATGGACCCTAAACCTAAACTAAATTATAATTCATTTGAAAGCCTTGTTCTTAGTCTTTCTCACCCAAACTGGAAAACACTGCAGCCAGTTCTAGTTGTTATAGTGTACCGCGCTCCTGGACCGTACTCTGATTTTATATCTGAATTCTCAGAGTTTCTATCAAGTTTAGTCCTTAAATCAGATAAAGTAATTATTGTAGGTGATTTTAATATTCATGTGGATGTTGACAATGACAGCCTTAGTAATGCATTTATATCATTAATAGACTCAATTGGCTTCTGTCAGAGTGTAAATAAACCAACTCATTGTTTTAATCACACTCTTGACCTTGTTTTATCATATGGCATTGATATTGAACATTTAATAGTCTTCCCACATAATCCTTTCCTATCTGACCATTATTTAATAACTTTTGAATTCATGTTGTTAGATTATAAGCCATTAGGCAAAACTTCCTACAGCAGATGTCTATCTGACAGTGCTGTAGCTAAATTTAAGGAGGAGATTCCTTCAGTGTTTAATTCAATGCCATGTCTGAATTTCACAGAATCCTATAACGACTTTAGTCCCTCTGAAACTGATAATCTTGTCGATAGTGCTACAGGCTCACTACGATCAACATTAGACTCTATCGCTCCTAATTATTAAAAGGAAATTATTAAAACATAGGAGACTAGCACCTTGGTATAACCACCAAACCCGCCAGTTAAAACAAATAGCTAGGAAATCTGAAAGGAAATGGCGCTCTTCCAAATTATCAGAATATCGCTCAAATTGGCAAAATAATCTTAAAACTTATAGAAAAGCCCTCCGTAATGCCAGAGGAGCCTATTACTCAGCACTAATAGAAGAAAATAAGAATAACCCTAGGTTCCTCTTCAGCACTGTAGCCAGGCTGACAGAGAGTCACAGCTCTATTGAGCCACATATCCCCATAAACTTAAGTAGCAATGACTTCATGAGCTTCTTCTATAATATAATTATTACTATTAGAGAAAAAATTAATCACCAACTGCCATCAACAGTTATCAGTGGCTCTCCAAGTTCAGGGACTTCTGTCAATGTAAACTTAGATATATATTTAGACTGTTTCTGCTATCGATCTTCATCAGTTAACTTCAATCATTTCTTCATCGAAGCCATCAACCTGTCTATTAGACGCGATCCCAACTAGGCTGCTTAAAGAAGTTGTTCCCTTAATTGGCACTTCTTTACTGGATATGATTAATCTTTCTTTATTATCAGGATATGTACCACAGTCCTTTAAAGTAGCTGTAATTAAACCCCTTCTTAAAAAGTCCACTCTTGACCCAGGGGTTTTAGCCAACTATAGACCGATTTCTAACCTCCCCTTCCTCTCTAAGATTCTGGAGAAAGTAGTCGCCAAGTCGACAAGAGTTGTGTGACTTTCTACATAACAATAGTTTATTTGAGGATTTTCAGTCAGGATTTAGAGTTCATCATAGCACAGAGACAGCTCTGGTTAAAGTTAATAATGACCTTCTGACTGCTTCTGACAATGGACTTGAGAAGAAGTGGATTCATTTAGGCTAACATACTCCTCGTGGGACAGCCAGGTCTCAGTAAGACAAAGTAAATCAATATCATAATCTGATATTAATTAATTCACTAAAACAGCTACCTGATATTTACCAGTCCACATTTCATTCTTTTACTTTGTGCTACTGAGGAGTTAGTATTTAGTTAGTTTTTGTGTTGAACTCCTCTTGTTTTTATTTCTTTAAATAATTTAGGTGGTCGGGGGACAGACACAGTCTCTATGGGGTTTTGGGTGGGTGACTGTTCTAAAGAAAGCGCAGAGAAGTGTGTAAGACAGCAGCTCTGCTTCCTGGTCCCAACTCTGGACTGTCAGGTTTTAGAAATAAACTTCGCCATATTCCTAGATAAGAGAGCCACTCCATCCAAAGTAGGATGGATGCCGTCTCTCCTAATCAGACCAGGTTTTCCCCAAAAAGGCTTCCAGTTATCAATGAAGCCCACATCGTTTGCTGGACACCACCTCGACAACCAGCGGTGGAAGTCCGACATGCAGCTATACATGTCATCACTGGTCACATTGGGCAGGGGTCCAAAGAAAACTACGGAGTCCGACATAGTTTTAGCATAGTTACACACCGACTCCACATTAATTTTGGTGACCGAAAACGATGTGGGCTTCATTGATAACTGGAAGCCTTTTTGGGGAAAACCTGGTCTGATTAGGAGAGACGGCATCCATCCCACTTTGGACGGAGCGGCTCTCTTATCTAGCAACATGGCGAAGTTTATTTCTAAAACCTGACAGTTCAGAGTTAGGACCAGGAAGCAGAGCTGCTGTCTTACACACTTCTCTGCTCTTTCTTTAGAACAGTCACCCACCCAAAACCCCATAGAGACTGTGTCTGTCTCCCGACCACCTAAATTATTTAAAGAAATAAAAACAAGAGGAGTTCAACATAAAAATCTAATAAAAATTAAAACTAACTCCTCAGTAGCACAAAATAAGAGAATGAAATGTGGGCTGTTAAATATCAGGTCTCTGTCCTCTAAAGCTGTTTTAGTGAATGAATTAATATCAGACTATGATATTGATTTACTTTGTCTTACTGAGACCTGGTTGTCCCACGAGGAGTATGTTAGCCTAAATGAATCCACCCCCCCCAGTCATATTAATACTCACATTCCTCGAGGCACAGGCCGAGGAGGTGGAGTGGCAGCCATATATGATTGGAGCGTTTTAATGGACCCTAAACCTAAACTAAATTATAATTCATTTGAAAGCCTTGTTCTTAGCCTTTCTCACCCAAACTGGAAAACACTGCAGCCAGTTCTATTTGTTATAATGTACCGCGCTCCTGGACCGTATTCTGATTTTATATCTGAATTTTCAGAGTTTCTATCAAGTTTAGTCCTTAAATCAGATAAAGTAATTATTGTAGGTGATTTTAATATTCATGTGGATGTTGACAATGACAACCTTAGTAATGCATTTATATCACTAATAGACTCAATTGGCTTCTGTCAGAGTGTAAATAAACCAACTCATTGTTTTAATCACACTCTTGACCTTGTTTTATCATATGGCATTGATATTGAACATTTAATAGTCTTCCCACATAATCCTTTCCTATCTGACCATTATTTAATAACTTTTGAATTCATACTATTAGATTATAAACCATTAGGCAAAACCTCCTACAGCAGATGTCTATCTGACAGTGCTGTAGCTAAATTTAAGGAGGAGATTCCTTCAGTGTTTAATTCAATGCCATGTCTGAATTTAACAGAGTCCTATAACGACTTTAGTCCCTCTGAAATTGATAATCTTGTCGATAGTGCTACAGGCTCACTACGATCAACATTAGACTCTATCGCTCCTATAAAAAGGAAATTATTAAAACATAGGAGACTAGCACCTTGGTATAACCACCAAACCCGCCAGTTAAAACAAATAGCTAGAAAATCTGAAAGGAAATGGCGCTCTTCCAAATTATCAGAATATCGCTCAAATTGGCAAGATAATCTTAAAATTTATAGAAAGGCCCTCCGTAATGCCAGAGGAGCCTATTACTCAGCACTAATAGAAGAAAATAAGAACAACCCTAGGTTCCTCTTCAGCACTGTAGCCAGGCTGACAGAGAGTCACAGCTCTATTGAGCCACATATCCCCATAAACTTAAGTAGCAATGACTTCATGAGCTTCTTCTATAATAAAATTATTACTATTAGAGAAAAAATTAATCACCAACTGCCATCAACAGTTATCAGTGGCTCTCCAAGTTCAGGGACTTCTGTCAATGTAAACTTAGATATATATTTAGACTGTTTTTCTGCTATCGATCTTCATCAGTTAACTTCAATCATTTCTTCATCGAAGCCATCAACCTGTCTGTTAGACCCGATCCCAACTAGGCTGCTTAAAGAAGTTGTTCCCTTAATTGGCACTTCTTTACTGGATATGATTAATCTTTCTTTATTATCAGGATATGTACCACAGTCCTTTAAAGTAGCTGTAATTAAACCCCTTCTTAAAAAGTCCACTCTTGACCCAGGGGTTTTAGCCAACTATAGACCGATTTCTAACCTCCCCTTCCTCTCTAAGATTCTGGAGAAAGTAGTCGCCAAAGAGTTGTGTGACTTTCTACATAACAACAGTTTATTTGAGGATTTTCAGTCAGGATTTAGAGTTCATCATAGCACAGAGACAGCTCTGGTTAAAGTTAATAATGACCTTCTGACTGCTTCTGACAATGGACTTGTCTCTGTACTTGTATTATTAGATCTTAGTGCTGCATTTGACACCATTGACCATAATATTCTTTTACAGAGACTTGAGCATCAAATTGGCATTAAAGGAACCGCACTAAGCTGGTTTAAGTCATATTTATCAGATCGCTCGCAGTTTGTACATGTTAACGATGAATCTTCAATAAATACTACAGTTAGTCATGGAGTTCCACAAGGTTCTGTACTTGGACCAATACTATTTACTTTATATATGCTCCCTTTAGGCAACATTATTAGGAATCACTCCATTAACTTTCACTGTTATGCAGATGATACGCAGTTATATCTATCAATCAAGCCCGATGAAATTAATCAATTATCTAAATTACAAACATGTCTTACGGACATAAAATCCTGGATGACCTGCAATTTTCTGATGTTAAACTCAGAAAAAACGAAATTCTTGTTCTTGGCCCCAAAAACCTTAGAGACTCACTGTCTAAAGATATAGTCACTCTAGATGGCATTAACTTGACCTCTAGCACCACTGTCAGGAATCTTGGAGTTATCTTTGATCAGGATTTGTCATTTAACTCCCACATAAAGCAGACCTCTAGGACCGCCTTCTTTCATTTACGTAATATTAGAAAAATTAGACACATCCTATCACAGACAGATGCAGAAAAACTAATCCATGCATTTGTTACTTCAAGGCTGGATTACTGCAACTCTTTATTATCAGGTTGCCCCAATAAGTCCATTAAAACGCTCCAATTAATTCAGAACGCTGCAGCACGAGTACTGACAGGAACTAGAAAAGAGATCACATCTCTCCTGTACTAGCTTCTCTGCATTGGCTCCCTGTAAAATGTAGAATTGAATTTAAAACCAGCTTCCAGTTGTGGTTCGGGAGGCACCCTCTCCACATTCAAGAGTAGGCTTAAGACATTCCTCTTTGATAAAGCTTATAGTTAGGGCTGGATCAGGTGAGTCCTGAACCATCCCTTAGTTATGCTGCTATAGGCCTAGACTATCGGGGGATTTCCCATGGTGCACTGAGCTCCTCCCTTCCTCTCTCTTTCTGCACTCATTCATGTCCCATTAATGCATGTTACTAACTCCACTTCTTCCCCGGAGTTCTTGTGCTTTCTCGTCTCGCAGGTTCTCATGGATTCTGGTGGAGCCTCCTGCCATGGTCCTGCTTGACTGCCATTGCCAATACTGTTGTTGCTGTGCACCTGTCTGTCTGTCTGTCTGTCTCTGTCTCTCTCTCTCTCTGCCTCTCTCTCTCGCTCTCTCTCTCTCTGCCTCTCTCTCTCTCTCTCTCTCTCTCTCTCTCACCCCAACTGGTCGAGACAGACGACCACCCACCTAGAGCCGGAGGATCTGTCCTAGGTTTCTGCCTTTTAACAGGCAGTTTTTCCTTGCCCTTGTCGCCAAGTGCTTGCTCATGGTGGTACTGTTGGGTCTCTGTAATTAATGTTAAAGAGTTCGGTCTAGACCTACTCTATTTGAAAAGTGTCCTGAGATAACTTCTGTTATGAATTGGCGCTATACAAATAAAATTGAATTGAATTGAATTGAACCTCCGATTGGCGTAAATTGGTGATTGGTGTCATTACAGCCAACATGGATAACAACCTTACTATATTTACAGTACACACATGACATGCCTTATTCCATAATCACCCATCATCCGTATTGCTGCTGCTGCTCTGTACCACCACCCCAGGATCCACCTGTAGGCTCCGACTGGGGTTTAAGGTATTTGCGTATCACTCCCAATATCTCTATGTAAACATATCTGTGGGGAGTGATGAGGTCAGAGCCTAGACGCCAAAATCTAAATACTGCTTTGATAAGCATTTCAAACGTGAGTTGGCTGAATGAACTATCATTAACTTTTTGTATTTTATTGACATATGCACAACAGTTACAGTGAAGAAGTCATTGGCAATGAAATAATTAAATATATGGCTCCCTCCAACAACTAAAAATTAAAATCCTATAAAAGACATAAAATAGTGCAAAAGTATACAAAAGTATAATCATTTGCAAATTGAGTTAGGAGACAGGTTATGAACAGGATTTTAGATGGCAGTGCATTCATTAATATAAAAACTTTAATGTTTAAACAGCTTAAATAAAACATTATGATATACACAGTACATAGGTATAAAGGGCAGTAATAACTATATTTAAACAGATATGTAAACAGGTAGTCAACAGTCAATAATAGTACTATAAATGCAAATCTGTATCAATACGTTGTGAATTAAGTGTCTAGTAGCCGTGTTTCCATCCAAATGTATTGCAAATTTTAACTGAATATCAGCAGCGTTGTTTTAGTCTTGAACCTGTTGCTGAAAACATCACAGTGAGCATCTGTTCATCACTTTAGTGATGTAGTCTAATGTGACCTTTAAAATCAATCTGCATTAACCCACCAGTATATAAATATAAAAACATAATAAACACAGATTACTTAGATATGAAATAAATAAATACATTTTCATTCAGAATTCAGATAAATTGTAATCAATAACTACCTAAAACAGTTTTAGGCAGTTATATATATATAGTGAACATCAATGGTAAAAAGAAAATGGACTGTATTGTATAGTGCCTTTCTAGTCTTCGGCTACTCAAAGCACTTTAACACTACATGCCACATTCACCCATTCACACACATTCATACAATGATGGCAAAAGCCATCAAATGGAAACTAATACTTATTAATTCACATTTAAACACTGATGCACAGCATCGGGAGCAATTAAGGGTTCAGTGTCTTGCTCATTAGTGATGAGCAAGCTGATTAGTGGACGACCTGTTCTACCTCTGAGCTACTGTCGCCTGGAAAGATGACTTGTTTAGTGAATCTTGCAAACACACTCCATGTTGTCCCAATTTCCCACTACTGACTGAGATTGAGCAAGCTAGCTGACTGAGAGCTACACTGAGTTGCTACTATCACATTGATATTGACTGATATCAGCAGACATTGAAGTCAGAGTTACATAAATTAACATAAAATTATATATTGATATATGAATAGTTCAGTGACACTGGTGGAATTGTACTGTAGAAAGGTGAGCTACATTATACTGAATGTGTCAAGACAACAGACAAAAATGGTTGTATTGTGTACTTGTAGTGGACAACCCACAAGCCGCCCACATTTCTACTGACAATAGCTTAAGGCAGAGGCAGAGAAAATAGGTCTCACTAAGCTATTGAATATACTCATAAAACAAGGGAAAAGGAATGGGGAAAAAAGTGTTTTCCCTCAATTTCTGTTTTAAATAAAGACATGGGGTAGGCCCCAGCTATTTATTTGAAATAATACAGCACAGTATTTATTGAATGGCACCAGGGCTGGGCTATATTATACTGCATTCTTTGAAGTCTTGTGGGATTACCGTCAACATGTTTGGGATGATTATGTTGGTCAAGTAAGTAAGAAGTAATAATCTTTGAAGAAAACCCATGAGAAAATCACTTAGTGCTCCTTCAAAAACAATACAATGTCCTTTCTTTTTCCTTTAATCATTTCATTTACAGCAGACATCTAATATATCAGATTTATCATCTTTATAAGTATTTTTTCATCATCACTACTATCTAAAACAGCAGCCATTTTCACAGTTTTCATTAGAACACAAGCCAAGATCATCCAACTCAAAGCTAAAGCAGAAGTAATAAAAGACAAACATAATAGATCATTCAAAAAACTCATGCACATTCTTTACTCCCATGGAATACAGCATGACAAGCCTGGATACAAGCCTGTGCCAACTGATTCGCTTTGGTTTTACCAAGATAAACTGGATAAAAACAGTAGTAGCATTATCCACAAATATTGTGATAGCAAAAGAAGGTTTTCTTTTTCTGCTACAGATAAGGAGTATGAAATGCATAGAGAAAGTGGTGACTATCATCATTACTAAGATTGAAACTTTACTAAGATTTAAACCTGTAAACTGCATAAATACACTGTCACCTGGGACTCATAAATAATTGTGCTTTTATATACCTTTGTTTTATGACTTTATAGTAGGCTTACATAGTACCTAACCCAGAACGTAATAGCACTGCATTTGGCTGATGACTAAAGGTGTGTTCAGACCAATTCAGAAACAAATATGAACTCGTGAACTTGAATTTTAATTTGTCTTGATATTTGCACAAATATGACAGCTGGAGTGGTTTTGCAGTTTATTTTTATTTGCCCCAATGTGGCTGTACTGACTGTAAGCTGTAAACTTGCATGCAGTGTACTCATAATCTCAAGCCAGGTGGCTGGGTTCCTTGTGTTTGTTATCGTGTATGATTTTTGTGCCTTTACAAGCAAAGTGCTCCATAACTGTTTAAAATCTAGCATCTTAATACAATAAAAGTATGTATATACTTTGATATTTTTGCATCTTGTAAGGTTTCCATTCCATTAAAAGGTACTGCTATATCTGTTTATGTGCCTCATACATGGCTCATGCATCTGTCCAGCTTTACAGCTGAAGAACCAGCTGGTCGTGGCTGAGCTGTGATGTGTTGCTATGGATGGTCCATTCCTGGTTCAACACTGAGAGCTGATCATCTTGATGAAGAAGTTTAATATTAGGAATAAATAAATAATGTTTAATATATGAGTATTATCATTTCAGACTGATCTGCTAAATACCTTTATGGTTTAGCTTTTAAAAAAAATCTGTTATAGTAGTAGGAGTACCATTAGTAGTTTGAATAGAGAAAGAAGCCCTATAGGGAGTGCAGGGCAGTAATTCAGTGCTATGATATCATATAAAAATAGAATAAAAATAAACAAAAACGTAGTCTAACCACACTGGTCTCCAACTTAATTATGGGAAAGGGGTGACTCCCAGTTTAGAATTAAGATGTTGAAAGTAAATGTGTAAATGCCCTTTTAGCGTCTTAATATGCTAGATTTTAAACATGTTACAATGGTAAAAGTGAGTGACACATATAGAGTAACATATAGAAAGTAAGATGTGCACTTAATTACATAATTTTGGCCTCCTGGTTTGTGATATGCACTGTCAATGTGTGTGTCTGTTTATGTGAAAGATTCTGATGAACTCACCAGAAATTTTAATTATTTCTGGTACTATCTCCAGTCTCTCGCCTTTTCTCTAGTCTTTACACGTTTATGAACTGGAGTCATAAAGCCTTGAAACATTTTCAAATCAGTGCTAATTTGGTAATTCTAATCTTGAAAATATGTCCATGTTCATGTCCATATTAACTAACCTGCCTCTAAAATTGGCTTCAGTGTGAACACACCTTAACACTGCCCTATCGGCAGATACGTGACATTGGTAAAAATAACCTAATAACAATATACCTGTAACACCAACAAAGCCTTCTGTCAGTATGTTTTTTTGGTAAAATCTGCATTTTGATTAACAATAAATTAGGCACCTTTGACAAACTATGGAAATGTCCTTTAAAAATTTGAGGCATTCACCAGTAACAAAGGGAAAGATTGAAAGTCATCTTTTAGGGATTCATCATGCTGTAGTGAATTTACCCATGGTTATCTTAAAAAAAAAGACAAAATAATAGATTGTTTTTCTGGTAGAAATTAAAGATGCCATACTTACTGTTATACAGTTTACCTTTAAACATGTTTGGTGAGCCAAAATACTTGCAAATACTAGCACAGTACATATGAATCAAAACATAGACACCATCTAGCACCCCTGTGCCAAGGCTGTTCAGCCTGTCTTGTTTATTGTATTTTTCTGACAAATGATTCTCTTCATGAGGTACAAAAAACAAAAAGTAAAAATAAGCTGTACTACTCTACTTTAAAGCTACTATTTGGTGAACAAATGACTCAATTGATAGTATATGACAATGCTGCTCAAGCAATGTTGTAGGGTAACGCAAAGTAATATGTAGTGTAACAAATTACTTTCTGCAGGAAACAATTAAGTAAAGTAATGCATTACTTTGTATCAGAGTCACGCACAGGTCCAGTTTTGCAAACCCGCATCCGCCTGCACCCGCAGAGCTCAGAACCAGAACCGACCCATTACCCACAATTATCTTCAAGTCAAGTCAGACCTGACCCGTTAATTTAAGACCTACGATCCGACCCATGCTACACACACACTCATATTTTTACTTGTGCAATTATAAGTGTAACATGTAGAAACATGAATTAAAATCATAATTAGCCTTCAACCTGAATTAATCACCAACCGCTGCTGTGTCCAAACGATCAGCTGGGCACTGATGTCAATTAAGCCCTGTATCAGTTCACTAGGTCACTCTCCACACAGCGGTTTGGTCTGAGAGTTGTTGTTATTGGAAAGGTTTCTGATGGCAGAGCACCTGTTTTTCCTGCTGTAGCTGTATGTTTCCTCAGAGGATGTGCAAGCTTGTGGCTTTCACAATAAAAGAAAATACTGGAGGCTGATTGGCTTAATGATATTTAACAGATTTAAATGTTAAAAATACTGCACAGTCATTGTCATTTCTAATTTCTTCACAAGAAACAACACATTTTCACTCTCACCCGCTGCCCGCACACATTTAGTTTACTTTTACCCGTATCCGTACTTTATTTATTCATAAATATATTTATGAATAACCACTTTACTCGTTAGACAACATTTTTGCAGGTTACCTGTCCCGGTGCAGGACTCTACTTTGTATTATACATAACAACCCCAACACTGGTAAATTAGGGTCCATCATTTAGGGTCTATAAAGATCCACATCAGATCTCATGGTCTAGTTATTATCTAAAATGTTTCAGGGGGGACGATTCACCTTTAACAGATTATTTCCTGCAGCATCACTTATTTGTGTTTTTTTATGCATTTTTGTCATTCCGAGGTATACTTGCCATCATCTGTGGTTATTTGCTTTAAATTAAGATTAAGGGCTCTATCTTGCACTCAGCACAATTGACTTTGTACACTGGCGCTTGTATAATTCCTATTTTGCACTCGGCGCATATTGGAATTTTCCCTCCACCGATGCACGTCCTTAAATTAGGGAATGAACTTGCGCTCCGGGGGGCGGTTCAGCGAAAAGAGGAGGCGTGTTCCGGCGCAAACGTTCCCTGGTGCTATTTTGCTGTTTCAGAAAACAATTCCGCCACAGACCAGGAAAAACCTAGTCTACAGTCAGTGGCACTTATTCAGATGCTATTTTAAGGGCGCAGACTTGAGGGGATGCGCCTGAGAGGCAGCAGCAACATCGCCACACAGTCAAGATGGGCATTAATACTTTGCCGCATCCCAGACGGCTCCCGCTCCAGCATGTCAAACCCGGTTTGCTGCAGGAACGGGTGGTCCTCCACCGTGTAGTGGATCTGGATCCTCTGCTCCTTGGTGTTTGCGCTGCTCCCTCCTCAGCTGGCCCTTGCGCACTGCTCGCACTTCTCTTTCTCTTTTTTCCTTTTTAATTTCAGTCACACTCACTGTTGGCGACTCTATCTGAATTTCTGAGTTCATTGCTTTGGCACAGTAGAGATTAGTAGAGTTTGATCGATGGCACTGCACAAGTGAACATAAAATTAGAGAGATGAGGAGGTGAAAAAGCAGAAAAACAGTGTCACAGAGTTTCTCCTTGAACTTGCTCGTTGTTATTGAGTCCAGGCGAGGGTTTACTCTTCATGCCCTCAGTACCACCCCGCGATGTCTCCTGGAAGAAGAGGTGTGGCATCCACACTGACATGATGATCCGCTTGTACTCCCTGCGGAAGTTCTGGTTCAGCAGGCCATATATGATGGCATTAAGGCAACTGTTGAAGTAAGCCATGAAGTAGCTGACAACAAAGAGCCACTCAGGGATGCGAAGCGCCACTGCTTCAGGGTTGATAGCAACTGCAAGTCCAATAAAGTTAAGTGGTGCCCAACAAATTGCAAACAGCACAAACACCACAAACATGGTGATAAAGTTCCTCAGGTCGCTGGGCTTGATGCGAGGGCGAATCTCTGACTTTACCTTCCGCCTTACCTGAATGACCAGGATCCAGATACGTAAGTAGCAAAAGGTGACCACAGCAATAGGAACAAAGAAATGGATCACCACCACTGTGATTGTGTAGGACGTGCTGACTGTCTGTGCAAATGTGCATGAGTAGATGCGTGGGTCATACTGTAGTGAGCCAACAAAGAAGTTGGGCACGATGGCTATGACTGTCAGCATCCAGATGAGTGCCACCAGGAGCAGTGTGTTGCGGTAGCTGTACAGCTTGTCGTAGCTGAAGCTGTGGCAGATGTAACAGTAGCGATTGATGGCAATGCCTGTTATGTTGAAGATGGAGCCAATAACACTCAAGCCCATCAGGAAGCCACTCACCTGGGAGACACAGAGAAAGAGAGGTTGCTTTTATTTATTGTATAAATTAACAGTAGATTTTCCTTAATGAGAAATAACTTTCTCTGGCCACCCTAGTAGGGTAGAGTGGGTAGAGCATGTATTATGTGTCAAAGCTGAGTCCTTACCGCAGCAGCAAACTGCCAAAAATATATTTAGCTTGTAGCTTGCCACTTATAACAAAAGTGTAGTGCTGTTGTATTAACAACTTCCGATAAAAAGTAGCTTCATGAGCTGAGTTTCAAAGGAGCTTCCCCAACACTGCAGGTAAATGGGAGTGAAACACCAATAAAAAATTTATTAAAGCTGCAACTAGCGATGAAATGGCCCTCGTACTCCACGCAACTCAGGATTTGCGCATAAATCATATCAAAGTTGCCATGCAGCGCTTACTCCCTGTTGCCAGTAGGTGGCGCTATCACTATATCTGAATATTTTGTAGACGTGGTCAGGGCGGGACTCTTAATAAACGATTTTTGGTATGTGAGCTACAGGCACCAGTCTACACGTGCCCTTTGAATTTCATATTCATAACTATTATGGTCTCAACACAATGATTTACCCTGCCACCAGAGCGCCACCTAGTGGCGGATTGTTTGTTACATTTTTTAGCGAGGCTCAGGGTGCCATGGGCAATCATCATACCAAGTTTCGTTTTAATCACACATGCCCATGTGGAGATATAAACTTCTTCATTTTAAAGACCGCCACCTTGTGGCGATGGCCTGAAATTATGCACGATGCCTAAGGAAGACATGGGGAACTATGGACATTTTGGGCGATTTGCACAGATTTGATCGGAATTCAAATTTGGACACACCCATCTAAAGACATTCACAATTAAAAGTTGTGCTATTTACGACATTCCATCGAACAGTGTACACGTGGCGTAAAATTTCAACGACTCACCATGAAAGAGGGATTGCGTACATGATCCGATCGCAACGAAACTTCACACGTCTATGTGATAATATTCAGTAATAGTGAGAGTGCCACCTAGTGGTGGGAGGAAATGTCATTTTTTATACTTCCATGTTCTACGCCTAGCAGGATGATCAGAAAAAAAACATTGCTGAATAAAAGTTGTGCTATTGTGACTGTACGTTGAAGGGCGTGTCCGTGGCGTGCCGTCAAAGTTGGCCACTTTGAATCGAAAGTCAATGCCATTTCCGGCATTTCAGTGCTTCACTTTTAACTAACTCCGCTAAATTTCCATGGTTCGCAGGGAAGAGTCTCGCTATGAACGCATTAGAGTGTAGAGCGGTCTCCCTCAGCTTCCGGCGATGAGGGCTTGGGCGTGGGGTGACGTGGGGTGACATGGCGAGCCGCGGCTGCGGCAGGCGGCCGCTGTGCAGGCCCAGACGTAGGTTGATGGTGAGGTCCTGCCCAATGCTGCTTGCAGCTTTAATTTTAGTTGTATTTTTTGTATTTTTTCCACACCACATGACAATCGAGATTACTTTTGGAGCAATTTGATGAACTAAATTGTGGTATACAACTTATTAAGCATGTGAACAGTCTTTCATGTTTGGGTCTCTTAAGTCCTTCATAATGTGCTTTTTATATATATCAAAGTATGAAAAATGTCTCTTGTCTTCTTTTGTTGGATTCTCCTAACATTCTCCTTCTCATCGTGACTTCTCGTGAACCTTTATCCTACTGGTTTTCTTTTTGTTTCAAAATACAGCTGTTCAATAACTCATCAACTCTCCTATTAAGCTGCCAATACAGCAGGAGCGCACAGTGTGTTCTTGGGTGGGGGTTTATTGTTCATCACTGTGGATGCTCACATCGTTTTTGTTATTGTTCTTGACGGGCCTTTACAGTTTGATCAGCATTTTGTGAGTGTGCTGTGCTAGATTGCCTGCATTTGCATCCATCAACTTGACATCAGTCAACAGATCCAGTGTGTCTGTATCATAATAGTGATCCTATCAGCTGACTCTGCTGACTCTCACTTCACTGCAGGACTGAGAAGATCTGAGAAGATTTGTCCCCTGTAATGGCATTTTTTAAGAATCTATGTTACCCTATGACTTGGTTATTGTATATTCACATATGACTCTGTTCAAGAGTCATATCATATCTATTATAATGCATGTCACCTTTTGTCCTGTTTCTTCATGTGCTCTGTGTAATGTTGAGACTTCACTGTGCAGCCGAGGACCTGATAAGACCAATCGTTTTAACACCATCTGGTGACTGCCCAGTTCTCAGGAATGTGTAACTGTCTTAGTGTGATGCTTCAACAGGGATAAAACTAAACTGCTTCTTTTCTTCTGGGCTCTTTCGGACTTTCACATACAAGAGTGTGTGACGGTTGCGTTGAAACCATTCATGGATGACTTGAATAAAAACCTTACAGAAAGACAAAATCATACTTTGTATGCTTT
This sequence comes from Dicentrarchus labrax, assembly GCF_905237075.1. Classification (NCBI taxonomy): domain Eukaryota; kingdom Metazoa; phylum Chordata; class Actinopteri; family Moronidae; genus Dicentrarchus; species Dicentrarchus labrax. The sequence continues at coordinate 2,356,386 of NW_026136704.1, forward strand.
ATCAAACAAATTGCCACCACACCCCACAGTCATCACACTATTTAACCAATCAATCTGTAGTAAGCAAGGCTGTGTGCAGGAGATCCTCATTGTTTTCAAGGTGTGTTAAGCCCAGGAGGGGTCAGCAAATGATGGCACACAGATTGTTGTAGGACTTAAAGAAACTAGTTAAACCTGTATTCAGTTACCACCCATTCAGATATATATACCTTGGTTTGTTATTAAGAGTTGTATAGTGAGTGAATGATTTATAACTGAGTTTACTATATTATTTATTTGTTTCAGTACCACACACACACAGTTACATGCAGCATATATATAAAGAGATTATATTTCTCCTGTATTAGCTTAAATGGAAATGTTTTCAGGTAAAGGTAATACAACAGCTGTGTAGTATGTACAACATAATAAATACTAGGACAACATCATACAGGCCATGACCTTCTCTGCACATTACCACAAGAAAGAAAAAGCAATGGACAATGCACTTGTCTCAAGTGCTATTTGAAAACCTGCGATACAAGAACTCTGGGGAAGTAGTGAAGTTAGTAACATGCATTAATGGGACATGAATGTGTGCAGAAAGAGAGGGAGAGGAACAGAGGAGCTCAGTGCATCATGGGAAATCCCCCAACAGTCTAGGCCTATAGCAGCATAACTAAGGTATGGTTCAGGACTCACCTGAGCCAGCCCTAACTATAAGCTTTATCAAAAAGGAACTTCTTAAGCCTACTTTTAATGTGGAGAGGGTGTCTGTTTTCCAAACCCAAACTGGAAGCTGGTTCCACAGGAGAGGAGCTGGGTAGCTCAAGGCTCTGGCTTCTGTTCTATTTGACCTCATGACACTTTTGATATTGTATGATGAAAATGATATCCAGTCAGGACTCACCTTGCAGTGGGTGTCACCCAGTGACCAGCCATCATGGAAGATAGCGTATAACACCAGAGGGTAGGGGTAGAATGCAACCACCAAGTCAGCAAAGGCCAGGCTCACCACAAAGACATTCCCTGTAAAGGACAGAAGGAGAGGAAACAAAGCATCATGTGAGACTGTGATTGAAACTGTAACAACCTTGAGTGTAGCAGCGGCAGGTCCATGTATATGCATAGCCACACCACACCCCTGGCAGACAGACTGTCAACCAATTAGTCACAGGCACACAAACACAGGCAGCTAGAAAGAGGGTGGGGGGTGTCAGTTGGCCAGTCTGCGTCAAAAAGTCCAGGGCCATTTTTCATTCCCTTGTCTGTTACTGATAAGTGATTCTTTGTCTGTTACCAATAAACGTGCAAGTATAAAAATATTATTAAACAGAATCAACTAAAACCCACAGTATACACAATCTTGGGGAGCTGCATATGGCTACATTTGATCAACATCAAATCTAAAGTACAGGTAAGTGTATATTGTTATTTCAAAATGTTAAATGTTCATGATATTGCATATAAAGACCCATCATGTCCCATTAATCATAAAGTTAAGTAATGAGTGCAATCCACAGAGAGAGTAAGAGAATAAATGAACAGAGCAGTACATAGCTGAAATAGATAAATTATAAAGTTTGATTGCCACTGGAAGAAAGGATTACCTGTGGCATTCTGTGGTTCACTGTGGTGGTAACAGTCTACTTCTCTGTCTACTTGCTCCTGTGTCATGTCCATGTTGCTCCTCAGTTTGCATTGAATCCTCTTCACCAGAATGAAGCTCCATCACGTGTACAGAATCAGCCTTCCTGATGAACTTGTTGGTTCTAGTCTCATGGACTGTCCTAACCCTTCTAACCCAGCACACAAAAGCAAATAGATAGAGGTACTTTATTGATCCCGGGAGAATATGAAAGTGTTACAGCAGTTCACATTCAAAGTGACGATTTAGGTATAGACAAACAATAAGAAAACATATTTAAGAAAAAATTAAATAAAATACTCTATGACCTCTACCTCTGTATCAGTGAACAATGAAAATTACACATTCTCACTGAACATGAAACATAACTAAATACAGCAAATTGTCAAGGAAGACCAGGGCTAATCTCTAATCTGTTTTCATGTGTCAAGGATGTTACTGGTTCAGGGATCCAAGATATTTCTCAAATACAGCCAAGACAGAGACTGATGTGGGGAAAATGTATGTCCATTAAAAAGTTTTTGCTCAGATTGTTATGTGTCTGATGTTATGGAGAGGACCTGACAGAGACCATCAGTAATGCATTATTAGACTCAATTGGCTTCTGTCAGAGTGTAAATAAACCCACCCATTGTTTTAATCACACTCTTGACCTCGTTCTATCATATGGGATTAAAATTTAATCTTTGATAGTCTTCCCACATAATCTTTTTAAATCTGACCATTATTTAATAACCTTTGAATTCCTATTACTGGACTACAAGCCATGCCTTTTGCTGCATGTTCAAGTGTCCTTGAGCAAGATACTAAACCCCAAATTGCGTGTTTGAATGTGTGTGAAGACGTTTCCGTTCCGAAGAACAGTTGGCATCTTGCATTGATGCCAATACCATCAATATATGAATGTGAAGAAAATGAGAACAACCCCAGGTTTCTTTTCAGTACAGTAGGAGAAATTCTTCCAAAAGATTAAGATTTGCAATGCATCTGAAGAAATAACATTGTGATGAATCAAGTCTCTCTATTTCATGCAGCATGGAGAGAAGACCTCAGCATGGTTGTTCTCTCCCAGACTTTCAGAATGCTTTGCCTTATATACCATCAAGTATACAGAAGAACAATTGGTGACCTCCTGATGATTCACATGTCTATCTTCAATGGTGAATAAATGCACAACACTGACATATTTCATTGCATGAAAACTGGGATTTTTGTCAGTAAGCGGCACTGTAGATTGGAGTTTTACCCCAGGTGACATTTTTCTAAAAGGTAAGAAAGTCTCTGGTATAAATAGATCAGGCTCAGTATAGCCTAATTTCAGCTTGAATTGATTTATTTAATGAAAGTACGCTAGATTAATTACTGTGTATGTCATTAGCAACGGCAAATGTTATGTAAAAAGATACACAAATGTAGTAACTGTGAAGAATTGAGAGACATATATATGTCCTCATGTCCACTAGGGGGCGATGAGTAAGTTGTTACCTGTTGGGAATGCAATAGATGGAAAGAAGAAGAATTTAGTCCTGTTACTGTGAGAGATGATGTGATCGTGATATACACTGTGTTCGTCAGGAACAAAAAAAAACTTCCCCCATGTTCGGTAAGAAGCCTCTCGTGAGTTACTACAACAAAATAATTTATTTCAACAATTAGAAGAAACTGCTGAATGCTATCAGTGGGCTGCCGATGTGAATGAGCCGTTCACTCAACTCAGCAGTTCAGTAAACTCCAAGTTACCGTCCATGGAGGATAGGTTGGCTGCTTTGGAGTTGAAAAACTGTGCGGGAGACTCTAAAAAGGGAAGACAAATGCACAATCCCAAGATTGCGGTAAGAATATGTTCGGTGACTGCTATCTAAGCTAAAAGTAGCCTAAAAGCAAAGGTTTTTTTTATTAAAGGAGTCATATTATGCCCCTTTTTCAGGTTCATAATTGTATTTTGTGGCTCTACTACAATAGGTTTAGATGTTTTAATGTTCAAAAAACACATTATTTTTCTCATACTGCCTATAGCTGAGCACCTCTTTTCAGCCTCTGTCTGAATCGCTCAGTTTTAGCTCCTGTCTCTTTAAGACCCCCCTCCCGATAAGCCCAGTCTGCTCTGATTGGTCAGCATTATGACGCGGCTCACGCGGATGACGCGGCTCACGCGGATGACGCTCCGACCCCTCCCCTTCGTTGCCGGTGTGACAGTTTAACTGGTGGTTGAATTAACTGGTGATATTCCCGAGCATTGATGCAGATCTGTACACTAGAAATACTGACTGAATTGACTTCTTTTCATAATTTTAACCAACCAGAATGAAATCCATAACATTGTAAACACTCCATTTCTGATGTCTAATAAGATTAACAGAGGTACCTGGAGTTTCAATCAATTTTATTTGCGACGGCGATCTCCGGACGCTTGAAGAGAATGACACAGTAGGTGACTGTGTCGATGCCTGTTCCAAACACTGCAAATGTCAATAAATAATCCAAAAAATGTTCTTGCTGTCGTTTTACGAATCCTTATTAATCTGATATAAAGTCTATTTGAGAAGAGTTTATACTGTCACACAGTCTGTAAGGAAACATGCAGTATATGTTTAACGCAGTGTGGAGTCAGCTGTGGCAAAGCGTGATATGCCCAGATCAACAGGTGCCTACAACATTTTACCATCGATCATGTCGCATCTACACTTTATCTCACCAATCACAGTTTTATTATATACACAACAGCACACTCTTTCTTGCAAATTAGACAACTGTCAAATCTTATTTTGCAATAGGAACAGAAATTGGATAAAGTTAAAACTTTAATCAGTAGAGGGTCTACACTATACAAATCCTTTTCACATGTCACAACTTTGTTGGATTTTGAATAAATGGGACAGAGATTATAAAATGTGGTAGAATTGTGGTATTATATATTGAAACAGTCAGTATATGTTTAATACCATCTTGAAGTAGAGTTGTGGCAAAGCATTATATGATCAGATTAACTTGTGATGCAACGTCTGTCTACCATTGATCACGTTTCATATTAAAGTTGACAGACTTTTATCTTTTATTTATATTCTGTACATGTCAGCAAAGTCTTTCAACCAAATTACATATTGTAACTAATTTTGCAAATAGGAGCAGAAGTTGGATGCCCAGCTGAACACAGCTTATTCAAATCCACAGAGTTGTGACGTGCAGCAAACATGTTGACTGAATTTTGTAGACTATTGGGATGAAACGTCTAGATTTTAGTTTTAGATTAAACTCGATCGTCAGTAAATACAGATAGTGTAGCATGAATGAATGTGCACTCTGCCACAGCTGCTCAGACTGATTCATTTATTGACGTTATCAGTGTTATGTCACATACATTACCATTCCCTATAGTCCTCACTTTATACTCTTACAGATTTGAGAACCTACTGGTTCCAGAGGAATACATAAATATTCATTATAGAGACGTTTTTCACATGAGAAACTACGAGCATTGAGCTCATCATTGCAACCAGTCTCACTCAGGATAATATCACAGGTTAATCCAAACTCGAGCTACTCCGTTAATGTGGTTTTACGATAGTGCGAGTGTGTGGTTGCCTCTATAAACAATTACATTTTGGTGTGTTTAAATTATTTAAAATAGTGTTTCTAAGATGTATTGTAAAGCTATTGTTTGATTACAATATACGATATCCAAAGGAGTCTTTCTTCAATGTAATGTTATACTCGGGAAGGACTCAGAACTGAAGCAACGGTAGCGATCAGCAGTTGTTAATGTCACCATGACAGCAAATAATAGTTCCGTAGTGAGGAGCAGACACCAACATTATTGTTCCAGTAAAGAGTTTCTATTGCAGTGTTTTAAAAGTCACCAACAAATGAATGTCATAGAAGTAGTCAGAATCTTTATTTCCTGGTTCGGCAATAAGGGGTCCTAAGAAGCCACGCCTACACACATCTGCCTCAGTATCACCAGTTAACTCAACTCCAGTTAAACCGACACACCGGCAGGTAGCTCCTCAGTGCTCCTGAGTTTAGCTGCATTTCTACCGTCAATATTAATTCAATAACTGCTTCTAAACCAAAAACTTCACCAGTGGACATGTTAGAGCGGGAGTCTGACCTGAAATCACAGAGAAATGAACAACATCAACAATCAGGATTATAGCTTTCTGTGACATTTCCTCAGGTAAATACTGATTTATTAACTACATATACATACATATAACTAATATATTAACCTCTATCTATCACATAATGTTAGTGTTTATACCTTAACTATGAGAACCAACACTGTGTTCTATGCTTGTCTTTACAGGTACAGCAGTGAGCAGTGACCTACAGTCTACACAGCCCAGTGAAGTTAAACATATTATATATTACATAATATTAACAACATTAGTCAAGCAGTTATTTCTAGTGAAGAAACAGCCAGTAAATGTACCAAAGTAATCAGAGTAATAGTATAATGATTACTGTAACCTCCCATCTGTTATATTCTTTTTACACATTAGTTTACTGAGACCATGGAAACAGAAACCTGGAATACTTTATCCTGTACAACATGTCAACATAACTGAAGGAATTACTCATCTAATAAAGTAAATTGTTTATGGGGTTTAAAAACTGCTAAGTAACCAACTGTTAACAGTACTGTATCCATATTTCATAGTCTGATATTTTAACTAAGTATTATTACCAAACTTAATCTTTTTTATATTTGTAAAAGCTGCAATTATGTTTAAACCCCATTAAAAATACTGTATACTGAATATTCTATCATTTATATATTGTGATGTAATTTATCTTCCAACATAATAAAGTTTGAATGTGAGACAGTAATGTATTGTGTTGCTTACAGTCATTAATACAGGTTTAAATTTCACATTTTCATATTGATAGATGACCAGATTTTCAACTCTTTCAAAATCTTCATAAAACCTCTGTGGGCTGTTAAATATCAGGTCTCTGTCCTCTAAAGCTGTTTTAGTGAATGAATTAATATCAGACTATGATATTGATTTACTTTGTCTTACTGAGACCTGGTTGTCCCACGAGGAGTATGTTAGCCTAAATGAATCCACCCCCCCAGTCATATTAATACTCACATTCCTCGAGGCACAGGCCGAGAAGGTGGAGTGGCAGCCATATATGATTCGAGCGTTTTAATGGACCCTAAACCTAAACTAAATTATAATTCATTTGAAAGCCTTGTTCTTAGTCTTTCTCACCCAAACTGGAAAACACTGCAGCCAGTTCTATTTGTTACAGTGTACCGTGCTCCTGGACCGTACTCTGATTTTATATCTGAATTTTCAGAATTTCTATCAAGTTTAGTCCTTAAATCAGATAAAGTAATTATTGTAGGTGATTTTAATATTCATGTGGATGTTGACAATGACAGCCTTAGTAATGCATTTATATCATTAATAGACTCAATTGGCTTCTGTCAGAGTGTAAATAAACCAACTCATTGTTTTAATCACACTCTTGACCTTGTTCTATCATATGGCATTGATATTGAACATTTAATAGTCTTCCCACATAATCCTTTCCTATCTGACCATTATTTAATAACTTTTGAATTCATACTATTAGATTATAAGCCATTAGGCAAAACTTCCTACAGCAGATGTCTATCTGACAGTGCTGTAGCTAAATTTAAGGAGGAGATTCCTTCAGTGTTTAATTCAATGCCATGTCTGAATTTAACAGAGTCCTATAACGACTTTAGTCCCTCTGAAATTGATAATCTTGTCAATAGTGCTACAGGCTCACTACGATCAACATTAGACTCTATCGCTCCTATAAAAAGGAAATTATTAAAACATAGGAGACTAGCACCTTGGTATAACCACCAAACCCGCCAGTTAAAACAAATAGCTAGAAAATCTGAAAGGAAATGGCGCTCTTCCAAATTATCAAAATATCGCTCAAATTGGCAAGATAATCTTAAAATTTATAGAAAGGCCCTCCGTAATGCCAGAGGAGCCTATTACTCAGCACTAATAGAAGAAAATAAGAACAACCCTAGGTTCCTCTTCAGCACTGTAGCCAAGCTGACAGAGAGTCACAGCTCTATTGAGCCACATATCCCCATAAACTTAAGTAGCAATGACTTCATGAGCTTCTTCTATAATAAAATTATTACTATTAGAGAAAAAATTAATCACCAACTGCCATCAACAGTTATCAGTGGCTCTCCAAGTTCAGGGACTTCTGTCAATGTAAACTTAGATATATATTTAGACTGTTTTTCTGCTATCGATCTTCATCAGTTAACTTCAATCATTTCTTCATCGAAGCCATCAACCTGTCTATTAGACCCGATCCCAACTAGGCTGCTTAAAGAAGTTGTTCCCTTAATTGGCACTTCTTTACTGGATATGATTAATCTTTCTTTATCAGGATATGTACCACAGTCCTTTAAAGTAGCTGTAATTAAACCCCTTCTTAAAAAGTCCACTCTTGACCCAGGGGTTTTAGCCAACTATAGACCGATTTCTAACCTCCCCTTCCTCTCTAAGATTCTGGAGAAAGTAGTCGCCAAAGAGTTGTGTGACTTTCTACATAACAATAGTTTATTTGAGGATTTTCAGTCAGGATTTAGAGTTCATCATAGCACAGAGACAGCTCTGGTTAAAGTTAATAATGACCTTCTGACTGCTTCTGACAATGGACTTGTCTCTGTACTTGTATTATTAGATCTTAGTGCTGCATTTGACACCATTGACCATAATATTCTTTTACAGAGACTTGAGCATCAAATTGGCATTAAAGGAACCGCACTAAGCTGGTTTAAGTCATATTTATCAGATCGCTTGCAGTTTGTACATGTTAACGATGAATCTTCAATAAATACTACAGTTAGTCATGGAGTTCCACAAGGTTCTGTACTTGGACCAATACTATTTACTTTATATATGCTCCCTTTAGGCAACATTATTAGGAATCACTCCATTAACTTTCACTGTTATGCAGATGATACGCAGTTATATCTATCAATCAAACCCAATGAAATTAATCAATTATCTAAATTACAAACATGTCTTACGGACATAAAATCCTGGATGACCTGCAATTTTCTGATGTTAAACTCAGAAAAAAACGAAATTCTTGTTCTTGGCCCCAAAAACCTTAGAGCCTCATTGTCTAAAGATATAGTCACTCTAGATGGCATTAACTTGGCCTCTAGCACCACTGTCAGGAATCTTGGAGTTATCTTTGATCAGGATTTGTCATTTAACTCCCACATAAAGCAGACCTCTAGGACCGCCTTCTTTCATTTACGTAATATTAGAAAAATTAGACACATCCTATCACAGACAGATGCAGAAAAACTAATCCATGCATTTGTTACTTCAAGGCTGGATTACTGCAACTCTTTATTATCAGGTTACCCCAATAAGTCCATTAAAACGCTCCAATTAATTCAGAACGCTGCAGCACGAGTACTGACAGGAACTAGAAAAAGAGATCACATCTCTCCTGTACTAGCTTCTCTGCATTGGCTCCCTGTAAAATGTAGAATTGAATTTAAAATCCTCCTCCTCACCTATAAAGCTCTTCATGGTCAGGCCCCTTCATATCTTAAAGAGCTCATAGTACCCTATTACCCCACTAGAACACTACGTTCTCTGAATGCTGGGCTACTTTTGGTTCCTATAGTCTCTAAAAGTAGAACAGGAGCCAGAGCCTTCAGTTACCAAGCTCCTCTCCTGTGGAACCAGCTTCCAGTTGTGGTTCGGGAGGCAGACACCCTCACCACATTCAAGAGTAGGCTTAAGACGTTCCTCTTTGATAAAGCTTATAGTTAGGGCTGGATCAGGTGAGTCCTGAACCATCCCTTAGTTATGCTGCTATAGGCCTAGACTATCGGGGGATTTCCCATGGTGCACTGAGCTCCTCCCTTCCTCTCTTTATGCACTCATTCATGTCCCATTAATGCATGTTACTAATTCCACTTCTTCCCCGGAGTTCTTGTGCTTTCTCGTCTCGCAGGTTCTTATCGATCCTGGTGGAGCCTCCTGCCATGGTCCTGCTTGACTACCATTGCCAATACTGTTGTTGCTGTGCACCTGTCTGTCTGTCTGTCTCTCGCTCTCTCTCTCTCTGCCTCTCTCTCTCGCTCTCTCTCTCTCTGCCTCTCTCTCTCTCTCTCTCTCTCTCTCTCTCTCACCCCAACTGGTCAAGACAGACGACCACCCACCTAGAGCCGGAGGATCTGTCCTAGGTTTCTGCCTTTTAACAGGCAGTTTTTCCTTGCCCTTGTCGCCAAGTGCTTGCTCATGGTGGTACTGTTGGGTCTCTGTAATTAATGTTAAAGAGTTCGGTCTAGACCTGCTCTATTTGAAAAGTGTCCTGAGATAACTTCTGTTATGAATTGGCGCTATACAAATAAAATTGAATTGAATTGAATTGAATTGAAATAACATGTTATTTATATAAAACCACACTTATTACTGAATTTAAAAATGACCAAAACTCTTCTTAAAAGTAAAACACTTTATTTATATTTCATTCATATTCCAGTTAGACATGTTGTAAGTAACAAAGCTATAACTTTTATGTAAACTGTGCAGATCATGTCCTCCATCAAGGTTTATGGTTTCTAGTATACTGAAGTGTGAGCTGGTAATGGAGCTCTGCAGTCACTGTTCATCTTCATAAGTCTTCCTTTGGATACCCAGACTGTTTTGAAGCTGCAGCTGTCTCTGTCCTCTGATGGGTCCAGGAATACCTGAGCTTCATCAGGTCACCTGTAAAACATGGAAGATTCAGTGCTACTTGTTAACTCTGGTGCACGTTGATCAAGTTAATTTACACACCGTAACACACACACACACACACACACACACACACACACAGCTGAACGAAGCAGAGAAACAACAAAGCTAACGCTAGCTGAGATAACGTTAGCACGTCAATACAAAGTTACACAAGAAGCATCATGAAAAATAATCACCATAACTTACTCCCCGTATTTTGTTAGCTTCTAAGGAGGCTTGATCACAGTTTGACTATTTCTCTCTCACAATAGCTCTATCTTTACCTCCGGTAAATTTACATACAGCAGGGCACGCGCACACACGCATGCACGCACACGCACGCACGCACACACACACACACACACACACACACACAGACACCTGGGCGGAGCAGGACTATGGCTTCGGAACAACAAAGCTAGCGCTAGCTGATAACGTTAGCACGTCAGTATAAAGTTACACAAAAAGCAACATGAAAAACAACCACCAGGCTCCAACCTAATTAACAGTTAACGAGGGTTATCGATCACACTGCCCCTCATATTACAACATAGTCCGACAGACTCAGTAACTATAGTAACACAGTGACATCACAGAGCTGCTGTGTGCTAATCAAAGCTACAATCCTAACGTACCGGAACCCAGACCCGAACGCTGTTTTTGCCGGCGTCGGGACCCGAACGACATCCGGCTTGACGCAGTTTCCAGTCTTTTCGCGGTACTTCCCGGCACACGATCGCCATCTAACGTAAGTCCAAGGAATTTCTACATTTTACAGAGTCTATATGTGGTTTTTCATAAATATACATCAACATTTACATGTATAATTATTATATGAAAGTTGCTTTAATGAGGGGAAGCCGCGGGAACGCTTAGATTGCGCTTGGGCGACGATCCAGTCAACTTTAAAAGTCCGTTTCTATTTTCACTTAACAGCTTAAATAAGCTCTCATATGGGTACATATTGTAGCTAGGTTTACACTGATTAGTCTAGCTAATGAAAATGTCGGATATTGTGTTTATACAATCTGTGGTCGAGGTGGACGGAGGCCAATTTTTTTTATTGAAATTGAAAAAGTTACAGAAGCGGGAAAGGAGAACAAAGGAACAGAGCAAGCGCAGCATTGTTTTTTTAAACTGTGAAGTATCACAGTACACATGAAGATTTAATGCAAAAATAAGGTTCAAATTAGCTATTCAGATGTATTTTCTTGTTTATAAGCTAAAATAAATATATTTTTTATCATGATGTCATCATGTAATAATTGATATTGGTGTGTGCGTGTGAGTAAGGGAGAGGGAGGGGTGTGAGAGATGTGTTGAAAGCCAGTAGAGGCTTTTATGATAGAAAATATTGGTTATATAGATACACCTCCTTATGTATAAAACCAGTATTGTTGAAACTCAATTTTGCTCTTGTGTTTCTGTCTGAGAACAGAGACAGACGAGAGAGAGAAAGAGAGAGAAGAAGAGAGAGAAGACGAGAGAGAAGACAAGAGAGAGAAAGAGAGAGAAGAAAAGAGAGAAGACAAGAGAGAAGAAGTGAGAGAAAGAGAGAAGAAGAGAGAGAGGTTTCAAAATCCCTTTATTTTTCCATTTCAACTATAAATCAGATCACTTTGCATCATCACTTCAGGACAAACCAAGAACACATTTCAAAAATGTTCAATCAACTCCCCTTCTGCCCCCACAGAGCACAGAACCCCCCCAACAGCCCATATGCGACTGAATGCCTGTATATTGTCCATCATGTGGTAATAAGCATGTTCCACTCTCAGTCGCGACTTCAGCAATCCTTCCAGAACCGGCAACAGCTCCACACTGCCGGTACCCTGAACCCGGTTTCTGCGAGTCAGCCAAATAGCTAACTTTGCAGAGCCAGATAAAAGTTAATCAATGTATGCACTGACCTCTTTTTTTGCACAGTACTTTGGACCAAAAATAAACAAGCAAACAAAGAAAACCTCCCCAAGACCCTGAACCCACCTTTTAAAAAGCTGAAACAAAACCGTCAGCCGAGGACACTGCATAAATAAATGTTCCAGAGTCTCAACCTGAGAACAGAATATACACTCCTCCCCCAGCTCCGGATCCAGGTGCGCTCTGTATCTGTTTGTGGCTATTGCCCCATGTACAACCCTCCACTGGAGGTCTGCTGCCTGCTTTTCAATGGGCAGCTTGTACAGGGACCGCCAGCTGCCTTTCGGGGAAAAACCTGGACCAAAAAACTCAGTCCACCTCGACTCATTCACCCCTACCAAGGAACGCAGGTTCAGGACTTTCACACAGGTTTGATATACTGCCAGTTTCCCTGCAGCCTGAAACTTGTCCAGGTGAGGAATTGTGAAAGACAGCAGCTGAGTGCCTCCCTCCTGCCACGCTCCCACAGCGGGAGTGATAACCAGAGATGGGAAACTGTACTCCCCCTCCTCATCCCACTGGTCACACAGAGCTTGGTTTGTGATAAACGCCCTCAGGGATTGTGGCAGGGCAGCACAGACCTCCTCCACCACTCTGTTGATTAACCTGATAGATGTGATGTTACTGTTCCTCCTCAGAGTGTCCACAGCTGTCATCTTCATCAGATGACCCAGTTTAGTGCAGGCAGCCTCTCTAAAGTTGACTCGCAGACTCACAGACTGCAGTGTTTGAGTTCTTATAAAATTGTTAAAAAACAATGGCTCCTCAAACAGCCACATGCCCGGAGTTTCACTTTTTTCACGATCAAACTTAAAAACCTGCCATGCCTGCAACACAGAGCTGTAGAATGACGTCAGGCCAGTAAGATCCACGTTCTCATGGTGTAGGAGGAAAAGCTGTTTGTCATAGCCCAACCGCCCAGCTCTACTTAGCAGCAGTCGGGCCATATCATACCATCCTGGGCCGCAGCTGTACAGCAATCTCTGTGCAGTCTGCAGTCTAAATGAAGCTATTTTGGACTGGATGCTCATTAGTCCCTGCCCACCGTCAGCCACAGGTAGGTAGAGGATAGCTGCACGGACCCAGTGCTTGCCAGACCAGAAGAAATCCAGTATGGCCCTCTGAACGTCCTCTATCAAGCCTCTTGGTGGCGTCAGAGCAGTGAGTCTGTGCCAAAGAGTTGATGCGACCAAGTTATTGGCAACCAGAACTCTTCCCCTATACGACAGCTGGGGTAGCACCCATTTCCATTGAGACAACCGAGCGCACACTTTCTCCTTCACTCCCTCCCAGTTCTTAGCCTGAAACCCCTCAGTGCCCAAGAACACTCCCAACACTTTCAACCCTTCCTTCCCCCATTCAAGTGCTCCAGGCAGACTTGGTACTGCCCTATCCCTCCACTGCCCCACTAACAAGGCTTTACTCTTCACCCAATTTACTCGGGCAGAAGAAGCCCTTTCATAGAGCGACAGAGTATCCTGCATCCATTTAATATCCTGCTGGTTGGAAACAAGGATATTAACATCATCTGCATAAGCAGAAACTGTAGGAGGATGCTCAATTCCAGAGGATACAGGCAGTGTGATACCACTGAGCTTACTTCTCAGCTTCACCAATAAAGGTTCAATTGCTAAGCTATATAGCTGCCCAGAAATAGGGCAACCTTGCCTTATACCTCTCTGCACAGAAATTGGCCGACTCAGCCCCGACCCCATCTTCACCATACATTGTGCACCCTTATACAATAAACTAACCCAATCCACAAAACCATCACCTATACCAAAAGCCCGAAGTGTGGAGAACAAATAAAAGTGATCCACCCTATCAAAAGCTTTTTCCTGGTCCAAAGAAACAATACCAACATTAATATCATAACATTTAGATACATCAATAACATCACGCATAAGAAAAATGTTATCCATTATTGTCCAGTCTGGTACACAATAAGACTGGTCTCTGTGAACAATTATTTCAAGTATATCCTTGAGTCTGTTAGATAAGGCTCTGGAGAGAACCTTATAATCTGTACAAAGAAGAGCAACTGGCCTCCAGTTTTTCAGTAAAGCCAGGTCTCCTGTCCTAGGCAGCAGGGAAAGCACTGCTCGTTGACAGGAAACAGGAAGGGATCCTGTCTTAAAGCACAAGATGTAAATCAGGTCCAAGAATACTCCAAAAATGTTTATAAAAATCAGTTGAGAGACCATCAATCCCTGGTGCCCGTCCTGACGTCATCTTATTGACAGCAACTGTCAATTCAGCTAGAGTCAGCTCACAGTCCAAACCAGCTTTCTCTCCTGAGCTGAGCTGTGGAAGCCCTTCCAGGAGTTCCTCACGGCAATCCATGCTACACTGTTCTGCCCCAAAGAGGTTAGCATAGAAATCCATCGCATGACTCCTCATTTCACCAGGACTAGTGGTCACTCTGCCCCCTGGAAGCTGAAGGCAAATCATCTGTTTCCTCTTTGCCACAGACCTCTCCAGATTAAAGAAGAAAGAGCTTGGGCCATCCATGTCTTTTAATTGGAGGAAGCGAGACCTGACAAGAGCTCCCTTCACCCTCTCTTGCAAGAAAGAGCTCAAAGCCAACCTCTTCTCCTGCAGCAGATGACCCACAGTGGGATCAGGAACCCTATGTAAACCCTCCTCAATGTTCTTAATATTTGTTTCAAGTTCCTTAACAGCTGCTCTGATCCTAGCAGTGGAATGGGAGGTATACTGTTGGCAAAAAACACGAATTTGTGCCTTACCATTTTCCCACTTTTTTCCACTTCTGCCAAAAAAGCTCAAAACTCTGACAAAATGTTCTGTCCTGCAGGTGTTTATTGTTAAAACACCAGTAAGATTTAAATCTTTCACCTGGTGAAATGATCAAATCTGTGCTTACAAAATGGTGATCAGTAAAGCCAACTGGAATTATCTTGCTCTGCACTAATCTGGAACTGAGGCTCTTGGAAACATAAATCCTGTCTAGTCTAGCTGCGCTTACTCTGTTATTTTTCACCCTCACCCATGTGTACTGTCTGGACTGTGGATGTTTAACTCTCCATGTATCTAATAAGTCCAGATGTGTGATGGTACTGCAGAGGCTCTGTGCTGACTGCGGGTGGGGTTCCTCGCCCATCCTATCTACAGTAAAATCTATTGTACAGTTAAAATCCCCACCCATGATGAACTGGTCCTGATGATACTTTTCAGTTCATTTTTTAGCAGGTTAAAAAAGGCTACTCTCTCTCTTCCTTGATTTGGGGCATATACATTAACAAAACAGAACACAGAGCTCTCTATTTCTGCTCTAACAATCAATAACTGACCCTTCACCACTTCAGCAGAAGATAAAATAGTTGTGTTTGCTGGTCCTTTAAACAAAACAGCAACCCCTGCACTGGTATTAGTACCATGACTGAGGTAACATGAGCCTTCCCACCATAAGCCCCAATCTATCTCATCCTTTGGAATTGTATGTGTTTCTTGCAAAAACAACACATCCACCTTTTTTTGAATAGCGACCTCAGAAATTAGAGCCCTCTTATGTCTGTCCCTCCCTCCATTAATGTTCAAAGACCCTATTTTGATGTTTGACATAGAGAGATCAAAAAAGAGAAAGAGACAAGCTGAAACAAGCAAAGAACAGTGAAGAAATGAAACCACCATGTGATAATGCATGATCTTTTTACTGTTTGGCTTTTCTAGCAAGTGTACCTCTCTTTACCTTTCTCAGAGTTGTCAAGTGTTTGTTGAGACGGTAACGTTTTTTTTCACCCAAGAGGTCAAAACCCACCAGTTTTTTTAAAACCCCAACAGATTAGATGAATTTATCAGTATCACCAAAGTAGTCACTCACTTTTACAGATTTTTTGAATGTTTCATCCAGAAAGTTATTAATCTCCTCTAAAGAGTAGAGATCAGTTTTCCTGTTGGACATGTCACCAATGGATGCTGTATCTGACTCAGACTCAAAATCCATGTCCTCGCCTTCATATGAGACCTGACTACAGACTTCATCCTGTCCTGCAACACTGATTGAAGCTCTGTGCTCAACATTTTCTGTTAACTGTGATTGTACTTTCATCTTTTCAGTCTCTGCAGACTGCAATATGCACAGGTTCTCTGCAGCCACAGAAGCCTGTTGCTTCTCAATGAGACTCTGCTCCCAATGTGAACTAGTGGCAGCAAACAACGCAGCTGCAGCTCCACAATCCGCCACCTTACTCCCGGCCGCAGCGTCCACAGCGGGCCCGGTATCGGGGGCGGCTTCCGCCGCGGACCCGGCACCGGCCGCAGCGTCCACCGCGGTGGCGGATTGTGGAGCTGCAGCTGCGTTGTTTGCTGCCACTAGTTCACGGCATCGGGGGCGGCTTCCGCCGCGGACCCGGTGCCGGCCGCAGCCCGTCCATGTTTTACCCTAAATGAAACCTCTAATGTCTGTGCAGGTGAATCTAGGAACATGAACACCTGCCGCCTGAGAGACTGCACATGCCTCAGTTTGGGGTCCTTGCATCCCAAACTGACAGATCTGAATCCACTGGCAAATTTGCCAAACCTACGTAGCTCATTTCCTAGCAGCTCGTTAGGAATAAAAGGCGGAACACCGGATACGGTGATCCGCGTGGAGGGTGCTGACAGCGGGGAGACCTGCACAAATAAGTCCCTGATAAACACTCCACTCTCAATCAGCTGATGAACAAGCGGCTCGCTTTTCAGAAAGACAACCACCGCTTTGTTCATTCGGGAAGCATAAGACAGTTTGTCATGTCCTACCTGTTCACCGACAGACAGCAGCACCTCCTCAACAGTCACGGAGCCATCCGGCGGGACTATCCACACTCCCTGCCTGATAGACGGAGGAGGCATCTTGGAGGACGCCATTCCTCCCGGAAAAACACCTGGCGAAAACTCTGATCACTCAGCCAAAACTCACAATAGTAACAATAAATCTTACCTGATCAATGCATGTACAGTCGGAGAAAGAAGAGAAAAACCAAAAAAAGCAGAAAACCAGTTCAAACCTCCACGCCACTCGCACGTCCACCACCACCACTCATGCTCACATTCACCGGAAACGGAAACGGCGAGGAGAGGAGAGAGAGAAGAAGAGAGAGAAGACGAGTGAGAGAAAGAGAGAGAGAAGAAGAGAGAGAAGACGAGTGAGAGAAAGAGAAGTGAGAGAAAGAGAGAGAAGACGAGAGAGACGAAGAGAGAAAGAGAGAGAAGACAAGAGAGAGAAGAAGTGAGAGAGAGAGAGAGAGAAGAAGTGAGAGAAGGCGAGAGAGAGAAAGAGAGAGAAGACGAGAGAGAGAGAGAGAGAGAGAAGAAGTGAGAGAGAAAGAGAAAGAAGACGAGTGAGAGAAAGAGAGAAAAGACAAGAGAGAGAAGACGAGAGAGAATACGAGAGAAAGAGACATAAGGTAGGCAAGGGGTGTGGGTGTGTGTGAGAGAGAGATTTGCTTTTATTCCTTTACAGGTGCATCAAGATGGTTAAAAACAATGCTTTGGTTTAAGGTAAGTATATTTGTGTGTATGCATGTGATAAATACATTTGTGCTTGTTGATGCAACATGAAATAAAATACCTATAAAAATTTTACTGTAATTTCTGAAATAATATGCCTCTTTTAGATGCCTAACATCAGGCAGCTGCCCCAGAGGGAGAGGAAGACGAGGAAGTGGACCCATGGGACAGGCCATCCAGGAGGTGAAAGCAGGCAGCCAAACAGTTTGGGGTCCCAAAAACGAGCCTCAGGTTCAGTCTTTTGCGATGGCCATTTACAATCAGCGCTATCCAGAAGAGAGAAGGGGGAAGTTGGGCCAGACGTGGTGGCTCAACTTCCGCAGGAGGCAAGGCCAGGGCTTCACTTCTCGGACCCCAGACAATATTGACCGTGGGAGGGCATCCTGTGTAAAGAGGGGGCCGATTGAAGATTACTTCAGGCTCCTCACTACCAGCATGGAGGAGCACGGGTTGAGGGAGAAACCAAATCTATAACTGCGATGAGACGGGGTTTCAGCTGGACTCGTCAAGAAGAAAGGTCATCGTGCCCCGGGGGACAAAACATGCTTATAGGCAGGCCCAGGGGACCAGGGACCACTTCACCATCCTGGCCTGCCTCAACGCGGCTGGGGAGGATATCCCCCCTTTCATAATTTACAAGGGGAGTTTGTCGGGCATTTCCTGAAGTTCGCCGCGCAGGAGCGCCCGCTGCTGCTTGTTTTTGATGGGCACAAATCCCACCTGGATCCAGAGCTGGTCCGGGTGGCACAGAGGGAGGAGGTCATTCTCCTGTGCCTTCCACCACACACGTCTCACATCCTGCAGCCTCTGGATATGAGTTTCTTTGGACCCTTGAAGGCAGATTTCTCTGGAATTACAGGAGATCTGTCGGTTATGAGCCAGGGTCCTCAAGGGTTCAGGAAGTGTGGCCTCTACCCTCTGGACCCGGAAGCCATTGATTGGTCACGGGTCATGCCATCCGGACCGCGGCGTGGGACCTCCTCGCCACCTCCGCCAACCCCATCAGCATCTTCCTGGGCCATGCCTGATGTTACCCAACTGCAATTTTAATACAGCTTTGGGAAATAATTTTGTTGTAATACTAAAATATAATTTTTCTTTTAGAGCCATCAACATCTGCCTTCGGCCTCCAAGGGTCCAGATTGTCTTCCTCTCCCTCCCAATGTAAATGCTTTATATCATCTATAAAAACAAACAATGTCCTAAGATGCTGGTGATATTAGAGATGATGATGAGTAAACAACACATGTCATCTTGTTTATACAGCCTGCAGACAGACAGCTGCGCCATTGTCCAGCTCCTCCCAGCCGTCTGCTGGACCCATGGCATCCACTGGTATTGTATTTAACATTAACAGTCTTTGTGTGCCATCCCATGATATTCAAAACATGTTCTTAGGTCTTCGTAGGTCACACCACCACCATGGAAGATCTGTGTGGCCAGTGCAGGGAACCTGACCCTCCGGGTGTCTGCTCGGAGGGATTGGTGCCGTGGGTCCAGTGCAACAAATGTGACAAATGGTTTCACACTATTTGTGCCGGCTGGGAGGAGCTGGACAAGGACGAATTTTGGTGTTTTTGGTGTCTTAATATGTTTGATAAGTTTGTTATTTAATTTGTTTTTAATTTGATTATTCTTTATATATTTGTTTTGTATACAGTATATTGTATATATTGCTGTTTTTTGTCCTGTCAAGATGTGTGTCATTTAGTAAAATATTTTTCATGTCATATCATTTGTCTTTTGATTAAATAATATAATTGTATGCATGAACATTTATTTGTTATATTATGCTACATACTAACTCTGCACCGAGTCCATTACAGGTAATTGTTATATGAGCATACAGCATATGTGTCTGTAATTGCTAAATTAAATGCATCAGCTTGTATTTTACAAGTGATTGAAATGAGAAGTGTTTAACAAAATATCCAGTAGGTGGCGGTATAGCGGTATAACTGCATAAATTAGTTGTCTCTAGTTGTATCTTATTTTGAAGGAGGAAAGTACGATCCCAGAGGAGTTGGTGTTAGTTTGTCAGTCTCAGGAACAACTTAATACCCCCATAACACCGGCACTGTTCAATGTTTACAGCGAGCGGACACTACCGTTCGACTGGGGACACCGGCAGCTCACGGCTAAATCACCGGTGTTAGCATCCTTTAGTAAAGATCTAGTGAAGACCGAGTAAAAGTAAATGGTTAAAACGATACATGGTTAGAAAGGTAAGAAGTTTGTCTTTACTTTAGCACCTTAAAATCAACCGAAACCATTACATGATCATTTAACTTAGTAGTTAAAGGGAATTTATATCGAATATTAGCATGAAAATCGTTCGGGTCTGGGTTCCGGTACGTTACCAAACTAATGATCTCCGCTGCTGAATTTATACACAGTACGGTGTCTTCTCCTGATCACAGCTGTATTGATCCACATGGTGAACAGATACCTACCTACCCAGCAGATAATAAGTTACCAGGTTAAAGACAATGAAACCAATCTAACGTTATCTTACCGGTTCTATGCAGGTTTTCTGCTCTTTCTAACAGCGACACAAACATATTACTGACTGAGCACGTTTAATTAAATACAGACGAACATAAAGCCAATTTAGCCCCGGTCACAAAACCCACAACAGTAACGGAGTTACAGAGCCCCCCCCCCCCAGCACGAAGCTTGGTGATTCATGGCTTAAACTTCGTGTGAATCTCATATCTGCAGGGGAGAATATGGAGACATCTGCACCAGCTGGCTTAATAAATTAACCTCACCTTATAAGTTTCATGTTCATCTTTTAACATTTAACAAACAAAAACTACGTTAGCATCACTGAGGCTCCTGCAGCTAACAACGGTTAGCATGTGCTAGCATTACACGAACAATGAAAAACAGCATAAATTCTTAAAAATACTTACAGTTACTTCCTCTGCCATCTCTCCACAGACAGTTGGTACAATCCCTCTTTCAGGAACAGTCTTTCAGCCAGTCCAGTGTTGTACTGACCGAGGTTGTGAAAACAGTCCGACAGGAAGTGGTTCAGACACCTTCCGGTTTTTCTGACTCTAGCCGGACATTGCCGTAAAAAATAATGTACATAAATTTACATATGTAAATTTGTGTTGGGCTGTGCAGCCAATGACTGAACAGTTTGTCTGCTGAGGCCTTTGCCCAGACATCAGACATCAGGCTGCAGGCTGGGCTTGCTTGTTCTCCGCTTGCTTGCCTTTTATAGTAGCAATGGCAGAGCTCCGATAGTCAACAGGAAGTAAAGTGAGGTGGGTGGCAACAGGGAGAGCAGGTGACGTCACAAACTACCCACTTCTGAAACTTCGTGATTTCTCTCCTATATTCTGACTGAGGCAGCCCACAAAAACATGACTGTGTCATTTTTTTTCACACTTTGCCTGCTGATAGGCCCTCCAGAGTCCCAAATGTACATAATCAAATGATTAAAAAGTTGGTTTTGCATAATAACTGCAACGAACAAATTTTCCCCTGAGGATCAATAAAGTATTTCTGATTCTGATTCTGATAAGTTTGTACAACGTTTTTGACAAGGTGAGAACACATGGCCACAGTGCTGGTTAAGTTTTTGTTATTTTCTGTAACATTTTATGGAATATTTATTGACTGACAGCAATGGCATCTGTTGGGACAAGGTCACAGAATGTTAGCACTGCATGAATGGCAGCTGGTCACAACAGCTCTTAACTTTGTTGATCTTTTTAGTGTTTAGTGTTTTTAGTGTACTTTTTGTTGCTCATGTCATCAAATGACAAACTTTAAGCAAGTGTGAAGCTATGGATGCACATTTGTTTTTTGAATTTTTTGGTGCGGCGTCGGGAGACCCACTCAACCACGGCTCCATTGTTTACACCCGTAATCAGCTGTTAGCCCTGTGCCACACACCCCTTTGCTGCGTGAAGCGGCTGGAGATCCCCGAGGAGATACGGCGAAGGAGAAGAGGATGCAGAGCGCGAGTTAACAGCGGAAAAGACGGTATAAACCATGTTTACCGTCTGTCATCATGGGGAACGTAAGATCTCTCCCCAACAAGATGGGAGAACGGCGTTAATCCGGCTGCAGAGGGAGCACCGGGAATGCAGCCTCATGTGCTACACAGAGACGTGGCTGAGTGACCCTGGACGGACTTCAAGTTGTACGGGCGGACAGGAAAGCAACGGAGAGCGGTAAGAAGAAGGGAGGAGGAAACGCTATGTTTGTGAATGAAAGATGGTGCCACCCAGGACACATAAGTTTTAAGGAGCAACTCTGCACCAGAGACTTGGAGCTGTTAGCGGTTAGCATACGACCGTACTACCTTCACAGAGAGTTTTCACATGTTATTGCTGTAACTGTGTATATCCCTCCCGCGGCCGTCGCTGCAGCAGCTACAGATCAGATCCACACTGTCGTCTCCCAGCTTCAAAACCAGCACCCCCAATCCCTCCTCCTCATCTCCGGTGACTTGAAACATGCTTCCCTGTACTCGGCTCTCTCCACCTTCGCCTACGTGAAATGCGAACAGTTGATTCTCGAGTCTCTTCTCATCCCGTGCTGACGTGCAACGGTAAGCGTACTGAGT
This sequence comes from Dicentrarchus labrax, assembly GCF_905237075.1. Classification (NCBI taxonomy): domain Eukaryota; kingdom Metazoa; phylum Chordata; class Actinopteri; family Moronidae; genus Dicentrarchus; species Dicentrarchus labrax. The sequence goes on from NW_026136704.1 coordinate 2,378,779, forward strand.
CATTTCCGGTTTACTTCCTGCTCCTGTTGTGTTTGCTGCTGTAGCTCTGTCCAGTGAACGCTAAAAATAAATTATTTACCTGCTTAACATTTAAACGTAGACTAGTTCTACCTAAACACTCGGAGCTACTTCCTTCTTTTAGCAACTTTTCGCCATTTTTAAAGTTTTGGCTCACGCTAGCTTCATTAGCATTAGCAGTTAGCGATGGCTGCTTCTTCCTCTGCTGCTCTGTCCTGCTCAGTGTGTCATGTGTTTATGGTGCTATCCATTTGTCTCGTAAATCCCCCACCCGAGTTGCTCTGCCGCGAGAATGCGACGTAATTGCCTGGCTTGTACGACTTATAGCATTCCATTTGTCTTTGGGCATTAGAAGTAGGAAAGAAGTGCAGCAGCTGTGTTATTGCTTGTGGCTCTTCTAAACAAGCTCAATGTGAAATAATAATACGTTTTTCTACAGAAACACTAACATCTCAAGTAATTCCGTTACTGCAATTTTATTTTTTTTTACTACATTTCAACAATATTTTGCCATTTTCGCCTATTTCAATTTCAACAAGTGCTGCAGTGTTTCTCTCTAGCCACCAGGGGCAGTGGCAGGCTAGTGTTATTGTTAGCTACATTAGCCTATTTAGCAAACCAGCTTGAAAACAAAACTTTACATTGTATGCACGCACAACAACACTGTGCAATGCATAAATTGGTGACCGGACTAAAGCAGCAATGTAAAAGAGTGTGTAGGAGCATTTAAAATCGACATTAAAACGACCAACGTAGTACAAATACAAAGAAAATACATCTCAATATGGGCGCTGCCATCTTTGTTTTGCGGGTCGTACGTTTGTCCTTGTTCAGCTCGGTGTACTGTGAGGTACCCCGAGTGGGACAGCTGAAAACGGGGTGTGTCTCGGTGAAATGTCGCGAGATAGCTGCGAGATTTACACTTTCCAACTCGGGCTGGGGCTTTACGAGACAAATGGATAGCACAGTTCCCGAGCAGCCGGGAAGCCGGGGAGGCTGGGTGAATGTTCGGAGGAAGAATAAACCGCTGAAGCCCACAGCTCACCACCAATGGATTCATGTTTCTAATAATTGTTCCCCACTCAGCGTCACACCCACTGAGGAAACAACTCTGGTTATTGGCAGCTCAATAGTCAGAAACGTGAAGTTAGCGAAGCCAGCGGCCATAGTTAAATGTATCCCTGGGGCCAGAGCGGGCGACATTGAATCCTATTTAAAACTGCTTGCTAAAGATAAACGTAAATATAGTAAGATAGTTATTCACGTCGGTGGTAATGACACCCGATTACGCCAATCGGAGGTCACTAAAATTAATGTGGAGTTGGTGTGTAGCTATGCAAAAACAATGTCGGACTCCGTAGTTTTCTCTGGGCCCCTGCCCAATGTGACCAGTGATGATATGTATAGCCGCATGTCGTCATTCCACCGCTGGCTGTCGAGGTGGTGTGCAGAAAACGATGTGGGCTTCATAGATAACTGGCAGCCTTTTTGGGGAAAACCTGGTCTGATTAGGAGAGTATATATATAGAATATAACAGAGTCCTATAACAACTTTAGTCCCTCCGAAATTGATAATCTTGTTAATAGTGCTGCAGGCTCACTATGATCAACATTAGATTCTATCGCCCCTATAAAAAGGAAATTATTAAAACATAGGAGACTAGCACAGCAACACCAAACCCGCCAATTAAACCCAAAAGCGCCAAAATCTGAAAGGAAATGGCGCTCTTCGAAATTATTAGAATATATCACTCAATTTGGCAAGATAATCTTAAAACCTATAGAAAGGCCCTCCGTAATGCCAGAGGATCCTATTAATCAACAAGAATAGAAGAAAATAAGAACAACCCTACGTTCCTCTTCAGCACTGTAGCCAGGCTGACAGAGTGTCACAGCTCTATTGAACCACATATCCCCATAAACTTAAGCAGCAATGATTTCATAAGCTTCTTTTATGATAAAATTATTACTACTAAAATTAATCACCAAATGCCCTCAACAGCTATCTCTGGCTCTCCAAGTTTAGGAACTTTAACTAATGTAAACTCAGATATATATTTAGAATGTTTTTCTGCTAGCGATCTTCGTCAATTAACTTCTGTAATTTCTTCAATGAAGCCATCAACCTGTCTATTAGACCCGATCCCAACTAGGCTGCTTAAAGAAGTCGTACCCTTAATTGGCACTTCTTTACTAGATGATTAATCTTTCTTTATTATCAGGATATGTACCACAGTCGTTTAAAGTAGCTGTAATTAAACCCCTTCTTAAAAAGCCCACTCTTGACTAGGGTTGCAAAGGGGCGGACATTTTCCGGTAAATCTCCAGAAAATTTCCAGAAACTTTCCATGGAAAGATAAGCTGGGGAATTTTGGAAACATTCCAATTTGGAGACTTTCATGGGAATTAATCGAAATTATGGGAATTAATGGGAAATTATGGGAATTAATGGGAATTTAGGAGAATTAACTGGAAAAGTTGGGTAATTCATACAAACTCCATCTTATACATTTGGTCGTAATTTAGCCGTCCCACTCGGGGTTCCTCAGAGTACACCGAGCTGAAGGAGGGAGAACGTACAATTTGCAAAACAAAGATGGCTGTGCCCATATTGAAATGTATTTTTTTTGTATTTGTACTACGTTGGTCGTTTTAATCTTACACACTTGTTTACATTGCTGCTTTAGTCTGGTCACCAATTTATGCATTGCACGGTGTTGCTGTGCGTGCAATACAATGTAAAGTTTTGTTTTCGAGGTGGTTTGCTAAATAGGCTAATGTAGCTAACAATAACACTAGCCTGCCACTGCCCCTGGTGGCTCGAGAAAAACGCCACAGCACTTGTTGAAATTGAAATAGGCGAAAATGGCAAAACATTATTGAAATGTAAGACTTGTAATAACGGAATTACTTGAAACGTTAGTGTTTCTGTCGAAAAACATTATTATTTCACATTGAGCTTGTTTAGATGAGCCACAAGCAATAACAAGACAGCTGATGCACTGGTGGCGTCCATGTTCTCTCCGACTCGTAATGCCCAAAGACAAATGGAACGCTATAAGTGGTACAAGCCAGGCAATTACGTCACATTCTCGCGTCAGAGCAACTCGGGCGGGGGATTTACGAGACAAATGGATAGCACCATAAGTAGTAGCCCAAACCATTGACCTTTAGCTTAACATATGATGGTAGCTAGCATGCCGCCTTTGATTTACTATGGCTATGGTTATGGTTACATGCGTACAATATAATTAACCCAAATAGGTTAATAGCAATGGGTTATGTATTAAACCCCCCCACACCAAAAAAAAAGAAATAATAATAATAAATGTTGGCAAGTATCTAGTAGCCTATGCTGATTACTGCGTGTGTGCACGTCATTGACAAATATAGGGAGGACATTCAACTGAAGTTGCATTAAATCAGGTTGTTTTAAGCAAGATTATCCTGCAAGATGTTTCTTTTCAACTACATGTAAGTTCCATGTTATAGACTATAAACAGTATTATAACAAGCAATATTAAAAACATCCAGTTTATTCCCATTAATTCCTGTTTATTCCCGTTAATTCCCATATATTCCCATTAATTCCCATGTAAAGTTCCAACTTTGAAAATTCTCATTGGAAGTTTCCAACTTTGAAAATTCCCAGAATTTTGCAACCCTACTCTTGACCCAAGGGTTTTAGCCAACTATAGACCGATTTCTAACCTCCCCTTTCTCTCAGATTCTGGAGAAACTAGTCGCCAAACAGTTGTGTGACTTTCTACATAACAGCTTATTTGAGGATTTTCAGTTTAAATTACAAACATGTCTTAGGGGCATAAAATCCTGGATGAGCTGCAATTTTCAGATGTTAAACTCGAAAAAAAAAAAACGAAAGTCTTCTACTTGGCCCCAAAAACCTTCAAGACTCACTGTCTAATATAGTTACTCTAGATGGTATTACCTTGGCCTCTCGCACCACTGTCAGGAATCTTGGAGTTATCTTTGATCAGGACATGTCATTTAATTCCCACATAAAGCAAACCTCTAGGACTGCCTTCTTTCATTTACGTAATATTACAAAAAGACACATCCTGTCACAGATGGATGCAGAAAAAGTAATCCATGCATTTGTTACTTCTAGGCTGGATTACTGCAACTCCTTATTATCAGGCTGCCCCCATAAGTCCATTAAGACGCTTCAATTAATTCAGAACGCTGCAGCATAAGTACTGACAGGAACTAGGAAAAGAGATCACATCTCTCCTGTACTTATTCCTCTGCACTGGCTCCCTGTAAAATATAGAATAGAATTTAAAATCCTCCTCCTCACCTACAAAGCTCTTCATGGTCAGGCCCCTTCATATCTTAAAGAGCTCATAGTAACCTATTACCCCTCTAGAACACTGCGTTCTCTGAATGCAGGGCTACTTGTGGTTCCTATATTCTCAAAAAGGAGAACAGGAGCCAGAGCCTTCAGTTACCAAGCTCCTCTCCTGTGGAACCAGCTTCCAGTTTTGGTTCGGGAGGCAGACACCCTCTCCACATTTAAGAGTAGGCTTAAGACGTTCCTCTTTGATAAAGCTTATAGTTAGGGCTGGCTCAGGTGAGTCCTGAACCATCCCTTAGTTATGCTGCTATATGCTATAGGCCTAGACTATCAGGGGTTTTCCCATGATGCACTGAGCTCCTCTCTTCCTCTCTCTCTCTTTCTGCAGTCATTCATGTCCCATTAATGCACGTTACTAACTTCACTTCCTTCCCGGAGTTCTTGTGCTTTCTCGTCTCGCAGATTCTCATGGATCCTGGTAGAGCCTCCTGCCATGATCCTGCTTGACTGCCATTGCTAATATCACTGATATTAGTGTTATTATTATTATTATTATTATTGCTATGGATACCTGGTGGGCACACAGCTGGACCCCCTGCAGTTTGCTTACCAGCCTGGTATTGGGGTGAACGACACAGTAATCTACCTGCTGGACAGATCCCTGCTACACCTGGAGTACAGTGGGAGCGGGGTGAAGGTCATGTTTTTTTTACTTCTTCAGTGCTTTCAACACTGTCCAGCCATCACTTCTCAGAGTGAAGATGGAAAGGGTGGGAGTGGACCAACACCTGGCTGCATGGACAATAGACTATCTCACCAAGAGACCACAGTATGTGAGTCTCCAACAGTGTGTGTCTGACATTGTGCTCTGCAACACAGGTGCCCCTCAGGGTACGGTGCTCTCTTCCTTCCTCTTCACCCTTTACACCTCTGACTTTACCCACAACTCCACACTTTGCCACATCCAGAAGTTCTCAGGTGACACAGCCATTGTTGGATGCGTTTGTGAGGGGAACCAACTGGAATACAGGACTGTCATCAGGGACTTTGTCAGCTGGTGGTCAGCTCAACCAGCTCCAGCTAAACACTAGCAAGACGAAGGAGATGATTGTTAACTTCAGGAGGAAAACATCCCACTTCACACCGGTGAACATCCAGGGATTGGACATTGAGGTGGTAGAGAATTACAAATTCCTGGGTGTTCACCTCAATAACAAACTGGACTGGACTGACAACACCCGAGAGCATGGGTGTTATCACAAGAAGGGCCAGATTCGCCTCCACCTGCTGAGGAGACTGAGGTTCTTCTGAGTAAGCAGGGGTCTCCTCAAGACTTTTTGTGACTCTGTGGTTGCTTCAGCTATCTTCGATGCTGTGGTCTGCTGGAGAGAGAGAGCAGTACGGACAAGGACAGGAAGAGACTCAATAAACTGATCAGGAGAGCAAGCTCTGTCCTGGACTGTCCTCTGGACTCCATAGAGGAAGTGGGTGAGAGGAGGATGTTAGAGAAGCTGACATCCATCATGGACAACACCTCTCACCCCCTACATGACACTGTGGGGTCCCTGAGTAGCTCCTTCAGCAGCAGACTGTTAACACCCACGGTGTAAGAAGGAGAGGTTCCGCAAGTCTTTCATCCCAGTCGCTGTCAGACTCTACAACACCTGATCAGTGTTGTTTTTCAAATTACCACTATACCATAGCTTTACCATAGCTTTTTTATATCTGTATTTATTTTTTTCACGTAAATGCTGCTGTGACAAGGAAATTTCCCCGTTGTGTGATTAATAAAGTAAAGAAATAAAAAAATAAAATAAAATAAATAACAAATAAAGTTATACTGTTTAGTTTTGGAGTATGAGGTATAAGGCAAAACACAAATTCTTTAAGTCCAGCTTAGAAAAAAAAGCTGTTGCCTATCATTGGGAATCATTGTCTGCCAATGTTATTGAGTCTGGGCCTGTCAAATCGAAAAATACTGACTGATGTTGAAAATGGTGATTTGATTTCAGAGCATTTTCAGATTGATATGTCAAGTGACATACATGAGACAACTTGGGTTAAACATAATGGTATTGAATATCACACTGGTCTTGTTGTTTCCACTGATGTTGTTAATGATATGCCAGTGTTCATGAAGATTATTTGCATTTTTCTGAGAAATTAAGTCTTTTTTTCGTATCAGAAATGGAGACTATATTTGTGGAGCATTTTCATGCTTTTCGTGTTGTTGACAACATGCATAATGTTTCAGTTATTACACCTCATGATTTGAGACACTTCAAGCTCTTTGATGTCCAAAAGTCTTATGGTTCAGACTAATTTTTTTATATTGTGACAGACAGCTGCATTGTATATGGCAAACTACAGAGCTATACCTCATGTTTTGGGCACTATTGTACAAAGTCACTGTACAGGGTTGTTTTAAGTGCCATTTTTGTTCAAAATTCAGTTGAAACCCTTGTTAAAGGAAAAATAAAATATTTTTGGTTGCAGTACTTTTAGGAGTGATTATTGTTAATCCCTGTGTACCATATACCCTGTGTCAGTAGCAAAGTAAACACTACTTAAGTGTACATTTAACACCACCAAGTGTTACCTGATTGTGTCTCTAATGGGTGAACGTTGAACATCAACTTGGTGTTCTTGTCATACATTGTTGTGTTAATATTTTACACTATAAGAGTTTGTTAGGCAACACTGCCATAGGGTTAATAATTTTAACTAATTCAAAAGTGTTAATTTAACACTTTACCAGTTCCCATATAAACTTTGGGAAAGTGTTAATTTTAACTCTGAGGGTGTTAAATTTGCGATTTCAAATTTGCTGTGTAGGGAAGAGGCCACCACCCATATATATTATTTAATATTATTTATTTCATTTCATTTCATTTCATTGCATTACAGCAGTTAATGTTTATAAAAATGTGCATTGTTTTATGGTGTTAAAAATAGTCACTGTCCTCCCTGCATTCAGGAATTGTAGTAGAAATGCGTTGTTGCCCTCTTCTGCTGACCACCTAGTGCATCATGTGTGCCTCAATTCATCTCTCATGTTTGGAAATCCTTCTGTTCACCCCTCAGAGCCTCTGTGAGACTTTCCTCTGGTTTTCATCCCCAGACCAGTGGACGAACGGAACGATCAATTCAGGACCTGGAAGCTGCCCTCCATCACTGCTAACAATCCATCTTCATGGAGCACACAACTCGCCTGGGTGGAATATTCCCACAACTTCCTCATCAGCACAGCCACTGGTATGTCCCCATTTCAGTGTTCATTGGGCTCAGCAGCCCCCCTCTGCTCTCTGTTCAGGAGGAGGAGATTGCAGTTCCTTTTGTCCAGGCTCAAGTTCGTCGCTGTCAGAGATGCCCGCTCAGCCCTGCTTTGCTCCGGAGACCGCATCCATCAAATCGCTAACCGTCACTAGAATCCTGCTCCTGCCTACAAACCACCTCTTGTTTTTCCCCGTGTCTCAGGATCATACCCTTCGCTGTAGCTACCTGCCCGCTGCTTCCTGCCTGCCACGCTGCCGTATCTTCCAGTTCCACTCTGCCTGGGGCCTAGCCATACCATCTCACCACTGCTAGCAGGAGCTACACCTCACCATTTCATTCCCCGGACTTCCAATAAAGCCTGTCTTTTAGAATCGTACCAACAGAGTTTGTGATCTGCTTTTGGATTCCTCTGTTTAACGTAACACTCACTGCATTTATCACACCATGGGGATTGTATGAATGGTTGAGAATCCCCTTTGGATCATCATCTGCTCCTGCAGAGTTTCAGAGGTCAATGGAGGAATGCTTGGTTGGGCTGCAAGATAAAATATGCTTACCTTATATGGACGACAACCTGGTTCACTCACAGACATTCGAGGACCTGCAGCGTTACCAGAGCCATGGAGTTAAATTGACAGCAAGAAAATGTGAGCTCTTCAAAAATCAGGTCAGATTCCTGGGGAGGCTCATCACCAAGGATGGTCATACTATGGACCCTGCAGATATTGCCCCTGCCCAGGCTTTAAAGCAAAGGAACCCCACCACTGTTGGGGAAGTGAGGAAGGTGTTGGGATTCATTTCCTATTATCGCAAATATATCCCAAACTTTTCACGCATAGCCAAGCCTATGATCTTCTCTCCACAGAAAAGAACCCAAAAGCAAAGCACAAACAACAGAGGCCGGACAAAAGAACACAAAGTCAAGGGGGTCAGTTGCCATCATCTCATTCAGTTATGTGGTCAGCTGAACACCAGCAGGTACTCTCTCAGCTAAATGACTTCCTCTCTCAGCCACCAGTTTTAGGGTACCCAGACTTTGAGCTGTCATTAATCTTACACTGTGATGCATCACAGGAGGGACTCGGGCTGTGCTTTGCAACATGGAAAGCTGGTAGTGATTGCATATGGGTCCAGGACTCCTGAGTAGAACTACCACCTTCACTCAGGAAAGTTGGAGTTTCTGGCCCCAGATGTGGGCCATATGTGAGAGGTTCAGGGACAATCTTTACTACTCTCCACCATTCCTAGTCTACACTGACAATAACCCCATCACATATGTTCTCACCACGGTCAAGCTGAATGCAACCACCCACAAGTGGGTAGCTGAACTCACTGACTTCCAGTTCTCCATCAAGTGCTGGCCTGGCAGGGCTGATGGTCTCTCGCGCATGCCCAAGGATATGGTACAGTACATGCAAACATGCACACAAGCAGTGGCACTTGATGTCATAAACTGTGTTAACAAGGGAAAACACGGAAGTGGGCATGTCAGTGGTGGAGATCCCAAAAACATCTCAGAGAGAGGCACAAAAGCAGGATCCTGTGATTGGGGAAGTGCTAAAGTATGTTGTCTCAAACTACTGGCCAAAAGGAGGAAAACATCCACAATAAGGGAATAGCTGCTCTGGTCAGAGAAAAACAGATACTGCACATTGATGAGGAGGGTTTACTATACAGGAAGACTGCCAGTCAGTCACAATTACTTCTGCCCAAGAAGTTCCACAAGCTTGTCTATAAAGAATTGCAATAAGGAGATGGGTCACCTTGGAGTAGAAAGAGTTCTGACTTATGACCGCTTTTATTAGCCTCACATGCAGAGGGATGTTGAGCATTTCATCACACAGGTGTGCAGCTGTCTGAAATCAAATGTCCCAACAAGCCAATCAGCGCACCCCTCACCAACATCATCACCACATACCCATTCGAGCTGGTGGCCATTGATTTCTTACATTTGGAGAAATGTAAGGGTAGGAATATATCCTTGTGGTGATGAATCACTTCACACGGTTTGGCCAACCCCTGCAGAGACAAAGCTGCCAAAACTGCTGCAGAGAAAATATTTGGAGATTTTGTATTGCGATTTGGGTTTCCCACAAATGACCAGGGAAAGCAGTTTGAAAACAAACTGTTCGCCAATAGTTTGACTATAGTGGAGTCAAGGGTTCCAGCACTATACCATACCACTGCAGGGGAACGGCCAGGTGGAAAGATTCAATAGGACACTGCTGGCAATGCTCAGAAACTATCCAGAGACAGCTAAGGAAGGCTTCCCTGGCAAAAGTGGTCCACGCTTATAATTGCACACGCAGCGAGGCCACTGGCTATGCACCATACTTTCTCTTGTTCAGGCGAAACCCAAGTCTCCCCATTGACCTGATGTTCGGCCTCACAGTGAAAGATGAAAGCTCTTCCCACAGAGACTATGAGGATGAATGGAATCATTGGACTGCAAGCAGAAGATAAGGACCGGGTGGAACATCATCTCTGGACAGAGGCATCAGAGGTTGATCCAGGAAATGGAGCAGCAGACGTTGAGGATGTAACTAATGAAGACAATGCAGAGTACCAGGGAGACCAAGACGAAGAGGAGCTGGTGACGCAAGAGAAGGACATTGACACACCAAGTGCAGAGAAGGACAGTCTGCTGGCAGTGACCAAGAGGATGCTGACCAGTCACCTGTCAGAAAGAAAAAGTATCCTTTGAGATAAAGAAAACGTTAATAAAAGTTCATGTTTACTTAACATAGATTAGGGCTGCCTACCATGTCATATGAATGGGTATCTCTGGCAGACTTATAAGCTAAATGGGATAAAGCTTATCATAAAGCCAATAAGAGTTAGATTTCTGTTCTTGTTCTCCTTGAAAAGTTACATAAGTTAAGTGGTGTTAAGTTATAATACAGCTCTGACAGCTGAATAGGCATAAGAATGTCTTGTAAAAGTATTATTGAGGTAACCCGCTATAACTACTGAACCGCATGTTTATTCAAAGAGGAGTTTAATGCCATGTTATAGAAACATACTCAAAAAAGATGCATATACCCATGCTCGTGATGGAAGTGGCAGTGGACTGTTATCATGCACAATGACACCTGCTGCAAAAATATGGCGTTAATGGGAGATACATGCCACATGGTCTACTGTAAATTGTAATGCATCTTCATGGACTTAATCAAATTCTGACTCCTATTTTGCAATAACCTTCCTGAATGTAATGCATAAGTATTACATATGGACTGATAATGTCATAATGTTGGGACACCATTAAATTTTTGAGGGGAGAGAGTAAAGACAAGAAGGTCATAGAATAAGTTATACTGTTTAGTTTATAGGAAAAGCCACCACCCATATATAATATTTAATATTATTTATTTCATTTTATTTCATTGCATTACAGCAGTTAATGTTTATTAAAATGTGCATTATTTTATGTAAGTGACTGTGCTTGTAGTAGAAACGCATAGCAAAAAGAGGGATTATACTCTTAAATGAGCACTTCTGGCAGAGTCAAAGCACATTCATTGTACGGTAGTACTAAGAGAAAACGCTGGACAGAAACGTGTTAACAATGAACGCAATGTCTGTGTATTTTGTAGTACCAGTTAATAAAGAAAATACTAAGTCACACTGAGTCTTTATTCACGTGTGCAACAAATCACTGGTGTTTATTTCTGATATTTCTGAAACTGATATCTCGAAAGTATTGTATCGCTGTTGTACAACAAAGGTCAAACATCATTACTGACACTGCTTTAGGCAATAGCAAATTGTCATGTTGCCCCCTAAAGCCCATAAATGTGTGACCAATCATGTCCTTCTCCGACACCCACCCCTTTCCCTGATTATCTGAAATTCTATTCCCCTATCCATCATCTCACATCGCCTCATCTCTGTTTTCTCCTATCCCTCATTCTTTATTAGGCCTCCTTCCAATCCCCCTTCTTCCACCAGTCATCAAGGGACCAGTTCCTTGAAATGGAAGCCAGTCTTTGGGAGAAAAGGCTCTCCTGCAACACCTCAGCTGGCAGGGATGACTACGGGATGATGAAGATTTATGCTAATTAATGGTGAGGATAAAGTACAGGACAGGAAAGAAGAGGGGGATGAGGAGGAACAGGAGAGGGAATAGAAGTGGAGGGAACATGAGGGAGGGGAAAGGACGACAAAGGAGGGGAGACAACCAATGGTACTCTATGATGATTTCAATACATATGTATAGGCATGTGCTCGCATGCTAAGATAGCACACTGACATATATAAGGAGCTATTATTGTAGCAAAACTATTTACAAATGTGCGTGGAGAGTTGAGTTGTGTAACTGTTTCTCAAGCAGTATATGTGTAATCAGATTTGTAACTGTGTAAAATAGTCTTTAAATAAGTACTGAGATTTGTGAATGTGTAAAGGGATCTGCAAATGTGTGTCGGAATCCATGTGCTTAATCAGTCAATTTTCAATTGTATTCAGATTTGCAAATGTGTAGACAAATATGTAAATGCATATATAGAATAACATGTGGACAAATCTGTAAAAGGCAGATATACATTTAATGGCTGAGAGTATTTGTTTGAAGAGCTGGAAATACAGACAATTCATCGGTTACAACTCAGGACTCTCAAATGGCTCTTTTCACACATGACGTTTGCTACACTTCTGCTGTGGCAGATGTGCAAATGAGTGTGGCGATTTGTGTGTGTGAGGAGAGATTTGTCTGTGTTCCTCAATAGCCATCATGCCCACTTCTGTCAGATGAAAGCCCTGAGGGCATAAGTAACTTACAGTAGCTTGGAAAGTGAACATTGGTTGGGACCAAACAGCCTCCAGACCGATGGAGGCAGTGTTTGACCAACAGTAAAGAGATTCAATCAATGTCTTAAGGGTTGTCTGACCAGGAAAAGCCACCACCCATATATAATATTTAATATTATTTATTTCATTTTATTTCATTGCATTACGGCAGTTAATGTTTATTAAAATGTGCATTATTTTATGTAAGTCACTGTGCTTGTAGTAGAAACGCATTGTTGCTCTCTTCAGCCAAAAGAGGGATTATACTCTTAAATGAGCACTTCTGGCAGAGTCACAGTTAAAGCCATTCAACCTGCATAATTTCCTGTTGCCAATAGGTGGCGCTATGACTATGACTATTGGCACGTAGATGTGTTCAGGGTAGGACTCTTATGAAGTATGGTTGAGAATGGACAAAGAACACTGGAGTTATGACCCACATACTACCCCAACCAGAGGTGTGGAAATGTGGCCTGGGCCTCATGGTCACTTTGGATGCCGACAAGACGCTCCTGGATAATGGGCTCGCATTCAAAGTCATCCAAGTCTGCCTAAATGGGCTGCGCTCCCCGATGGGAAACATCAAGGTTCAGGAGGTTCTTGAAGTGCATTTTCATGTCGACCCAAACCATCGTCAGGCGGTCAGCGTAAATGAGGAGACATATGTCACATGTTGTGCAGCATAACTTTTTACCATTACTTATGGTAACATTAATTTAGCAGATTTTTGGTCAGATTTTTGCTATTCAGGGAACTTAAACCAGGTAAATGTCCTTTTATTCAAAGACTTATTAAAGATGTTTTATTAAGACATCACACAACCCGTTTTATAACACTGCAGAAAAGTTGCAGTGGTGTCTTAGTTTTCTGAAGAAAGATTCTAAAACAGACACCTGACATCTGAAAAGCTGGTATTACTACAGTTTTTGTTTATATGCATTGACAACGTTGTATTGTGTGCAGTGCTAATAAATCCACTGGAATTGAAAAGAGATATAATGTTAGATGGTAAGTATCCCTCTTCTAAATGAGTAACTACGGCAATAACACAGCGTTCACAGTGTATCCTCGAGAAAAATGAATGCTGAATGAATGAAGAAAATCCTCCATGGGTAATACCAAGAAAGAGAAAGTGCCAATTTTCCTGTGTTTACAGAGTTGGTGAAGTTTTATAGATGGTACCATTCCCCTGAAGGCAGCATGGTGCAGCACTACAGAAAATTGACAGAAAAACTGAAGTAAAGAGAGTTGTGTCTGTGGAAATGATACATTTCTTGTCTAGTCGTTGTGGTGTAAACTGGCAGGTTTTAAAGTTGCAGACCACATACCTGCAAGTGGTTGAAGGTTTTGGCTCATATTGTGAATCTTTGGTGTAAACTCCCTGTAAACAAAATTCCACCCAAGATCATGCATGTAGTTGAAGATTCCAACTAACTGAACACCACAAAAGCCAGTGGAAGCCACCACCAAAGTTAGAGAGAAGAACCAGACCAGAACCAAACATTTTCTGTCTGGAACAAATTAACGGAGTTATAGGTGTGAAATCAATCTTTTATTACCTTTAATTGACAGTGACAGGAAATGGGGGAGACATGATCTGACACACAGCAAAGCTTGCTAGCTACCAGGACACCCCAAACACCCACAGATCTTGTAACAATACGGAAGGTCATCTATTACTTCAAGTCAATTTTTTATTAATTTCTTCTGGCCAAGCAAGTTTTCTTCTCTGTTTCCAGGGCAGCACCTGTCCACCACATGTATCAATGTCAGCAATCAATACCATAGTTGTGTGTTATCCCTGTCACATGTAGTGTTGTACAGTATATCTTGTCAGTTTTTGTCATCCCTTTCCTTACATGTGCGAACCCCATTATCCGGGACTTCCAGTGTTATGTGTACAGACGTCAGATGACTCAAATAGGTGAGTAGGGCTTTGTTGCTTAAGGCACATGTGTGAGTTGTTCAGTGCAGAAATTATTTTTGGGGGCTAGTGTCAAGCGCATGAGTCTAGGTGTGTTGTTAAGTCTCATTGTCAGGCAATGGTTTGTGTTTGTTGTCAGCTACTGGTTGTCTGCCTTTGTTGTCTGCAGCTGCATTTGCTGGTAATGATGTGGTACTGCCACACTGCAAAAACAGCGAAAAACTAAAAGTGACCTCACTTTTTTGTTTTTCGAAAGAGAGTGCCAGCAGACCAGGGACCAGCTGACCACTTGCCTCCTAAGGGAATGTGTGTGTGTATGCATAAAATAATGAATATTAGAACAAAAATTATAGCCAAACTAGTGACGTCCCTATCCGATCGGTATCGGTACAGATCAATGCAATTTTTAACTGATCAGTATCCATGTACTATGTTGAGCTTTATTTATCCGGTCCTATCTTTTGTATTAAGTCAGCTGAGTTTCACTGCAGGCGGGGCTGCCTGTGCTTGGAGGAGAGTGGTAGATATCCGACACAGTCACATTCACATTCACTGCAAGTGCAACAAAAGTCCCGCAAACAAAAATCCAATAGAAGTAAATAAATTCATGTAAAAGATGAGAGGAACTGGCTGCAGTGTTTTCCAGGTTGGGTGAGAAAGACTAAGAACGAGACTTTCAAATGAATTATAATTTAGTTTAGGTTTAGGGTCAATTAAAAGGCTTGAATCATATATGGCTGCTATGAATGTGAAAAGATGTAGAGACGACAGTCAATTCATTCGGGTAACTCCGGTAAAAGCTGCACTAAAGCAACAGACACTTGAGAGAAAAACTCCCTCCAGACAATGACAAGACCAAATACTTAATATATTTATACAAAGTTATTAATAATAGTAAATATTAATAAATAGACAAGGATGCACTATAATCATAAGTCTTTAAATAGACCCAGTGATCGGTGATCAGTGAGGGGTCATCCCTATGTTCCCCGGGTCCTATGTTCCCCGGGTCCTATGTTCCCTGGGTCCTATGTTCCCTGCTAAGGTTAGGGTTAGGTGAGACTGATGGCCAACCACTCCCGGAGCTAGCGGATCCATAGAGAACCTGCGAGACGAGAAGAACTCTGAGTGAGGGAGAAGAGAAGAGAGGAGCTTGGTAGCTGAAGGCTCTGGCTCATGTTCTACTTTATAGGAACCACAAGTAGCCCTGCATTCAGAGACACAGTGTTCTAGAGGGGTATAGGGTACTCTTTTTGTTGGTTGTGTCACGGTGCTAGTCTCCTATGATTTAATATTTTCCTCTTTATAGGGGCGATAGAATCTAATGTTGTTCGTAGTGAGCCTGCAGCACTATTAACAGGATTATCAATTTGGGAAGGACTAAAGTTGTTATAAGACTCTGTTATATTCAGACATTGCATTGAATTAAACATTGATGGAATCTCCTCCTTAAAATTAGCTACAGCACCGTCAGATAGCATCTGCTGTAGGAAGTTTTGCCTAATGGTTTATAATCTAGTAACAGAAATTCAAAAGTTATTAAATAATGGTCAGATAGAAAAGGATTTTGTGGGAAGACTATTAAATGTTCATTATCAATGCCATATGATATAACAAGGTCAAGAGTCTGATTAAAACAATGAGTGGCTTTATTTACACCAGTCTACAGTCTACTAATTAGATAAATGCATTACTAAGGCTGTCATTGTTAACATCCACATGAATATTAAAATCACCTACAATAATTACTTTATCTGATTTAAGGACTAAACTTGATAATAACTCTGAGAATTCAGATAGAAAATTAGGCTAATATACTCTTCGTGGCACAACCAGGTCTCAGTAAGACAAAGTAAATCAATGTCATAATCTGATAATTATTCATTCACTAAAACAGCTTTAGAGGACAGAAAGCTGATATGTAACAGTCTACATTTAATTATTTTATTTTGTGCTACCAGAGAGTTAGTTTTAATTTTTATTAGGTTTTTATGTTTAATTCTTCTTGTTTTAATTTCTTTAAATAATTTAGGTGGTGGGGGGACAGACACCGTCTCTATGGGGTTTTGGGTGGGTGACTGTTCTAATGAAAGCGCAGAGAAGTTTGTAAGACAGCAGCTCTGCTTCCTGGTCCCAACTCTGGGTTGTTAGGTTTTAGAAATAAACTTATATTCCTAGATAAGAGAGCTGCTCAATCCAAAGTGGGATCGATGCCGTCTCTCCTAATCAGACCAGGTTTTTCCCAAAAAAGCTGCCAGTTATCTCTGAAGCATCAGAATAATTTTCTGGACACCACCTCGGCAGCCAGCAGTGGAATGACCACATGCGAATATACATGTCATCACTGGTCAAAACTATGGTTTCATTGTTTTTGCATATCTACAATTCAATTCAATTCAATTTTATTTGTATAGCACCAATTCATTCCAGAAGTTATCTCAGGACACTTTTCAAATAGAACAGGTCTAGACCGAACTCTTTATAACATTATTTACAGAGACCCAACAGTACCACCATGAGCAAGCACTTGGCGACAAGGGCAAGGAAAAACTGCCTGTTAAAAGGCAGAAACCTAGGACAGATCCTTCGGCTCTAGGTGGGGTGAGAGAGAGAGAGAATGAGAGAGAGAGAGAGACAGACAGGTGCACAGCAACAACAGTATTGGTAATGGCAATCTAGCAGGACCATGGCAGGAGGCTCCACCAGGATCGATAAGAACCTGCGAGACGAGAAAGCACAAGAACTCCGGGGAAGAAGTGAAGTTAGTAACATGCATTAATGGGACATGAATGAGTGCAGAAAGAGAGAGGAAGAGAGGAGCTCAGTGCATCATGGGAAATCCCCCGATAGTGGGGGGAATAGGGATGGTTCAGGACTCACCTGATCCAGCCCTAACTATAAGCTTTATCAAAGAGGAATGTCTTAAGCCTACTCTTGAATGTGGTGAGGGTGTCTGCCTCCCGAACCACAACTGGAAGCTGATTCCACAGGAGAGGAGCTTGGTAACTGAAGGCTCTGGCTCCTGTTCTACTTTTAGAGACTATAGGAACCACAAGTAGTACAAACTGACCCCACATTAATTTTTGTGACTTCCGATTGGCGTAATCGGGTGTCATTACCGCCAGGCGTGAATAACTATCTTACTATGATTACGTTTATCTTTAGCCAGCAGTTGTAAATACGATTCGATGTTGCCCGCTCTGGCCCCAGGGATACATATAACTGTTGTCGCTGGCTTCGCTAAATTTATGTTCCTAACTATAGAGCTGCCAATAATCACAGTTGGTTTCTCACCGGGTGTTTCGCTGAGTGGGGAAAATTTATTGGAAACATGAACCTTTTGGTGGTGAACTGTGGGCTTCTTTTGTTTGCAGCTATGCTTCCCCCAGACAGTCACCCAGCCTCCTTGGCTTCCCGGCTGCTTGGGAACCACTGGGGGACGGCTAGCAGAAGCTACCTTGGATTGGCCCGCACCAACTACTGGGGGCTGGCTAGCTATTGCGGCTAAAGATATCTCTGTGGTTGGGGCGCCCGGTTAGCTCAGTTGTTAGAGCTGGCAACCCATGTGCTGAGGCTGAGTCCTTGCTGCAGTGGCCCAGGGTTTGAGTCCAACCCGCGGCCCTTTGCTGCATTTCATCCCCTCTCTCTGCCCCCCTTTCCTGTCTACCTTCGGCTGTCTCTATCAATTAAATCAGGGGTTCTCAACCTTTTGCAAGCTGGGCCCCCCCAAAGCTGGTTCATTGCAGTTGCCCCCCCTTCCCGGCGCCACCCCCACTACACCACCTTGCATAGATAGATAGATAGATAGATAGATAGATAGATAGATAGATAGATAGATAGATAGCCCTAGGCTAGGCTATTATTTTTAGGGCCATATTATTATTATTATTATTATCATCAGTAGCAGTAGGTATAGGCCTATTATCATTACTAGGCTATTGTTATAATTGGCAGTAGCACCAGACTTCTAATGTGAGCTTGCAGGCATTATTATTATTATTATTATTATTATTATTATTATTATGAGTAGTAGTAGGCCTATTATCATGACTAGGCTATTGCTATATAATTATATGAGGTTACATGCTTTATTGTTGTTATTATTATTATTATTATTATTATTATTATTATTATCATCAGTAGGCCTATTATCATTACTAGGCTATTGCTATAATTGGGAATTGGCACCAGACCTCTGATATGAATTTATTCTTTATTAGTGTGTGTTTAGTAGTGTTATAACTAGGCCTAATAGTAGGCATATCATCTGCATTTTTGACAGAAGCTTGCAGGTAGGCGATGTTAATGTGAGACCTGAGCCTGCTTTGCCTTGCAAAGATCCTCAATTCTTGGAGCAATGTCTGATAAACATAGCCTCAAATCATCCTCGATTTGTGCACGATTGCGGTACTTTGTTTCGAGTGCAGTCATTTTTGAGAATCCTGCCTCACACAAATATGTCGACGCGAAAGGCAAGAGAATCTTCAAGGCGACGTCACAGAGTTGAGGGTATTCCTGCATCAGTGCTGCCCAGAATGACGAAAGAGGGCAGGAGGTAAAGACTTCCTTCAGCCTACTGTCACTCTTCAGCTCAATGAGCTGTTCCTGCATATCGATTGACAGCTCGTTTGCTGTGCACACAAATGGATCTCGAACCCACGCAAAAGAGCGATAATCCTCCTTAAAGTACGTCGCAAATTGTGTTCTCATTTCTGACAGGTTCTCAGACGCTGATTGAAATAGAGAGGAGAAATCGTGTGACGTGCCTGCATCCGTGATAAAGTCTGCAAGGCTGGGGAACATGTCGCAGTTCCCTCGACTGATGCGGCCATGCCAGAGGTCAAGTTTTTGTGTGAAGGCGTCCACTCTGTCTGCAAGGAGCAAAATATGAGTTTCGCGGCCTTGCAAAGACAGGTTGAGGCCATTCAAGCGGTCAAATATATTGACCAAATAGGACAGAGACGCAAGCCACATAGTGTCATCCAGATGCTTCGCCAGATCTGATTTGATTTCTGTCAAAAACCACTTCACCTCTTCTCGCAGCTCATACAACCGCTGTAACACCCGCCCCCTGGAGAGCCAGCGAACTTCAGTGTGCAGAAGCAGCTGTTCGTGCCCTGACCCCATCTCCTGGCAGAAGACCCCAAACAAGCGAGAGTTTAGCGGCCGTGATTTGATGAGATTTATCATTTTCACGGATTGGTTCAGCACGGAGTCAAAGAGAACCGGCATTTTTTTAGCAGCTAGTGCTTCGCGATGGACCATGCAATGTGTCCATTTCACAAGTGGAGCTACTTGCTTAACGCGAGCAGCTAGGCCGAGCTCGCCCGTCATTGCCCGCGCACCATCCGTGCATAGGCCAACGCATCGGTCCCAAGCCAAACAATTTTCACGGATAAAAACATCAAGGACATTGAAGATGGCTTCTCCTGTAGTGTGCGACTGAAGAGGCCGGCAAAACAGGACATCCTCCTCAATCACCTTGTCCCGCAGATACCTGACATAGGTGAGGAGCTGTGCCTGCCCAGCAATATCAGTGGATTCGTCCAGCTGCAGCGCGTAGTAAGGACTCTTTTTTTATGAACTCTATCAGTTGCTCTCTGATATCATTAGACATGTCTGAAATTCTCCTAGCTACTGTGTCATAGGATAGTGGTACTGCACCGAGTTTGGCTGCTGCACTATCTCCTATCATTATTCTGCACGTCTTGCGCAGCCGGCAAAATGAGAGTCTCTGCAATTGTATGCGGTTTACCCAGTTTGGCTATTCTTTTGGCCACTACATACGATGCCTCCAAACACTGTTTAGACACAGTGCTGTGCGCTGACATGGTTGCCTGTTGCTGTTGGAGGCCATCAAGCTTTCTTTTAAAATATTCAGCCGGTTTATCCTGCCTAGCAGTTAAAAAATAAACATAAAAACATAAAAATAACTGAGATGGGGATAATCTTTAAAAAGACTGTTTGTGGGATTAGTCTTTAAAAAGACTGTTTTGGTTTTGGAGTATAAGAAAATGATATCGAGATTGATAATAGATAGAGTAGCGAGAGCTGGCACAAGCGAACTTGGCAAGAGACTAGACTAGAGTGAATGGAGCTACGCGCAGTGTTGTATTTTTTGTGTGAGAGTGCAGAGTGAGTGAAGAAACATTTACATTTAAACCCCGCTCTGTGAGCCAGGGCGGGAACGGCGGCGGCCATGCGCATGCGCGATTCATTTGCAGCCTGGACGCGGAGTGGTGTGTGTCTCCTCTCTGCTCTGACTGCAGGCTGCTGCGCGAGGTTACAGAGACTGACCGCCTGTGAGTGCTTTGGACCGGGGAGGGGCTCACGGCAGCACCCGCTGCTCGTTGAGCACAGTAACTGCAGAGTGATACGTGCTTTCACGTCAGTCTCCAAACACCACAAAAACATCAGATTTTTTTTTCCTCCCATCCTGTAGCCTACTCGCGCCCCCCCGGGAGAGTGTCCGCGCCCCCCTAGGGGGCCCCACCAGTTGAGAACCACTGAATTAAAGGAAATAAAAGCCCCCCAAAAAATATACTTTAAAAAAAAAAGAAAAAAAAAAAAGATATCTCTGTGGTGCAGTGCCCTGCCTCCAGTTCACTGAGCCTTGCCTCCAGCGCAGTGAATAAATTACACTTACAATACAGGTTTGATTATCACTAAAGGAGGCAGAGGAATAACTAAACATCTGACACACTGAGCAAGACAGAGCAGCAGAGGGAGAGGGAGAAGCCATCGTTAAGTGTTAATGCTAATGAAGCTTGCGTGTGAGAAAATGTTGGTAATTTTTTTGCGAAAAGTCACTAAAACAAGGAAATGGCTCCAAGTGCTTAGGTAGAACTAGTCTAGGTTTTTTTTTTTCCCACATCTATCTAACACTGGGTCGAGGGCACAGTTAAAATCTCCCCCAAAAATATAAAGTCCCTCCAAGGCTGACACAGTAAGAAATACCTTTAAAAAAATTGTGGATTGTCTTCGTTAGGACAGTATACATTTATAAGATTTATTTTTGTGACATTACCTTGAACTATAATATACCTTCCAGATTGATCTTGGGTAGTTTTTATGATCTGAAATGGAATTGATTTGTGTATAAGAATAACTACGCCTCTCGCATGAGTACTGTGGGAAGCCTGAAGTACCTGACCTGGCCATCTTTTACTCAAAGAGTGTATGTCTGAAGCAATCATATGTGTTTCTTGTAAAAAGACTATTTTTGAGTTGAGATTTTTTATCCTGTTTAATACTTGTTTCAATTTGGCCAATTTCCTCATTCCCCTTACATTCCAGCTTGTAATTTGAATGTCTAAAATATTCTTTTTAAATTTATATTAGGCTGAGATAGTCTTTTATGGATAAAT
The DNA here is from genome assembly GCF_905237075.1 of Dicentrarchus labrax. NCBI lineage: Eukaryota > Metazoa > Chordata > Actinopteri > Moronidae > Dicentrarchus > Dicentrarchus labrax. Next base: position 2,400,467 of record NW_026136704.1, read on the forward strand.
CAAAACAGAAGTTTTAAAAACAAATAGGCAAATAAATAGAAGTGGAAGTACAACCTCCTCCCTCCACACACATCCACACACACATCCACAGATAACCCCTACACATACAACTACGACATTTCGAACAGTCCCACCCTCGAACCTAGCATTTCTACTACTGAAATGCATACCCTCCCTTTTAATTCAGTAATTTGAGGAACGTTGGTCCAACTAAATCAGTTGTCTACCTCCTCCACGGTTTTAAATAACTTGATGGCTTCCATGAATCTAGTTGACATTTTGAGACTGGGGCATCCTACAGATCGAGATTACTCTTTTTTTCTCACAAATGCACAAGTCCTTTTCAAGAATAGATTATTTTCTACTTGACTCTAAATTGATATTGAATGTGGTTTCTTCAAAATATCACAATACTTTAATTTCTGACCACTCTCCGACTTTATTGGTTCTTGACGTTAATCATAAAAAGCAGCAGTATACCTGGCGTCTTCACCCATCACTGCTTTCTGGTGCTTCATTTTGTCAACACATATCTACTAAGATCTCAGAATTTCTCGAGAGTAATGACAACTCAGAAGTCACAGACTCCACTCTATGGGAAACTTTCAATGTTGTGATTCCAGGCCAACGAAAAAAAATTACAGGCGGAAGGGGGCGTGGCCTATGTAGGAAGATTCAGCTCCATTCACCGAACGAGTGAATATAAGTTTTTTGAATGTGCGACAAACTATGCAGAAGTTATTAGTCTAAACGCATTATTTATGATAGTATCGCCACCTACTGGCCAACCCGAAAGCAACGCATAGAATATAAAATTTTTCACCAGGCCTGACCACTTTGCCAAATAAAATGGACTTTTTGTATATGTTCAGGGGGGCAAAAAACGCAATCAAAAGTGCTAAAAATAATAAGTAAGAAGAAACATAGCAAATACAATAGGGACCTCCAGCAGTCGCTGGGTCGGTCCCTAATTATAATTCATTTGAAATCCTTGTTCTTAGTCTTTCTCACCCATCCTGGAAAACACTGCAGCCAGTTCTATTTGTTATAGTGTACCGCTCTCCTGGACCGTACTCTGATTTTATATCTGAATTCTCAGAGTTTTTATCAAGTTTGGTCCTTAAATCAGATAAAGTAATTATTGTGGGTGATTTTAATATTCATGTGGATGTTAACAATGACAGCCTTAGTAATGCATTTATATCAATAATAGACTCAATTGGCTTCTGTCAGAGTGTAAATAAACCAACTCTTTGTTTTAATCACACTCTTGACCTCGTTCTTTCATATGGCATTGATATTGAACATTTAATAGTCTTCCCACATAATCCTTTCCTATCTGACCATTATTTAATAACTTTCAATTCATAATATTAGATTATAAGCCATTAGGCAAAACTTCCTACAGCAGATGTGTATCTGACAGTGCTGTAGCTAAATTTAAGGAGGAGATTCCTTCAGTGTTTAATTCAATGCCATCTCTCAATTTAACAGAATCCTATAACAACTTTAGTCCCTCTGAAATTGATAATCTTGTCGATAGTGCTGCAGGCTCACTACGATCAACATTAGACTCTATCGCTCCTATAAAAAGGAAATTATTAAAACATAGGAGACTAGCACCGTGGTACAATCACCAAACCCGCCAGTTAAAGCAAATGCTAGGAAATCTGAAAGGAAATGGCGCTCTTCCAAATTATCAGAATATCGCTCAATTTGGCAAGATAATCTTAAAACTTATAGAAAGGCCCTCCGAAACGCCACAGGAGCCTATTACTCAGCACTGATAGAAGAAAATAAGAATAACCCTAGGTTCCTCTTCAGTACTGTAGCCAGGCTGACAGAGAGTCACAGCTCTATTGAGCCACATATCCCCATAAACTTAAGTAGCAATGACTTCATGAGCTTCTTTTATAATAAAATTATTACTATTAGAGAGAAAATTAATCACCAACTGCCATCAACAGTTATCAGTGGCTCTCCAAGTTCAGGGACTTTTGCTAATGTAAACTTAGATATATATTTAGACTGTTTTTCTGCTATCGATCTTCATCATTTAACTTGAATCATTTCTTCATCGAAGCCATCAACCTGTCTATTAGACCCGATCCGAACTAGGCTGCTTAAAGAAGTTGTTCCCTTAATTGGCACTTCTTTACTGGATATGATTAATCTTTCTTTATTATCAGGATATGTACCACAGTCCTTCAAAGTAGCTGTAATTAAACCCCTTCTTAAAAAGCCCACTCTTGACCCAGGGGTTTTAGCCAACTATAGACCGATTTCTAACCTCCACTTCCTCTCTAAGATTCTGGAGAAAGTAGTCGCCAAAGAGTTGTGTGACTTTCTACATAACAATAGTTTATTTGAGGATTTTCAGTCAGAATTTAGAGTTCATCACGGCACAGAGACAGCTCTGATTAAAGTTAATAATGACCTTCTGATTGCTTCTGACAATGGACTTGTCTCTGTACTTGTATTATTAGATCTTAGTGCTGTATTTGACACCATTGACCATAATATTCTTTTACAGAGACTTGAGCATCAAATTGGCATTAAAGGAACCGCACTAAGCTGGTTTAAGTCATATTTATCAGATTGTTCGCAGTTTGTACATGTTAACGATGAATCTTCAATAAATACTACAGTTAGCCATGGAGTTCCACAAGGTTCTCTGCTTGGACCAATATTATTTACTTTATTCAATTCAATTCAATTCAATTTTATTTGTATAGCGCCAATTCATAACAGAAGTTATCTCAGGACACTTTTCAAATAGAGCAGGTCTAGACCGAACTCTTTAACATTAATTACAGAGACCCAACAGTACCACCATGAGCAAGCACTTGGCGACAAGGGCAAGGAAAAACTGCCTGTTAAAAGGCAGAAACCTAGGACAGATCCTCCGGCTCTAGGTGGGTGGTCGTCTGTCTCGACCAGTTGGGGTGAGAGAGAGAGAGAGAGAGAGAGAGAGAGAGAGAGAGAGAGAGAGAAGAAGTTGTTCCCTTAATTGGCACTTCTTTACTGGATATGATTAATCTTTCTTTATTATCAGGATATGTACCACAGTCCTTTAAAGTAGCTGTAATTAAACCCCTTCTTAAAAAGCCCACTCTTGACCCAGGGGTTTTAGCCAACTATAGACCGATTTCTAACCTCCCCTTCCTCTCTAAGATTCTGGAGAAAGTAGTCGCCAAAGAGTTGTGTGACTTTCTACATAACAATAGTTTATTTGAGGATTTTCAGTCAGAATTTAGAGTTCATCACAGCACAGAGACAGCTCTGATTAAAGTTAATAATGACCTTCTGATTGCTTCTGACAATGGACTTGTCTCTGTACTTGTATTATTAGATCTTAGTGCTGTATTTGACACCATTGACCATAATATTCTTTTACAGAGACTTGAGCATCAAATTGGCATTAAAGGAACCGCACTAAGCTGGTTTAAGTCATATTTATCAGATTGTTCGCAGTTTGTACATGTTAACGATGAATCTTCAATAAATAATACAGTTAGTCATGGAGTTCCACAAGGTTCTGTGCTTGGACCAATATTATTTACTTTATTCAATTCAATTCAATTCAATTTTATTTGTATAGCGCCAATTCATAACAGAAGTTATCTCAGGACACTTTTCAGATAGAGCAGGTCTAGACCGAACTCTTTAACATTAATTACAGAGACCCAACAGTACCACCATGAGCAAGCACTTGGCGCCAAGGGCAAGGAAAAACTGCCTGTTAAAAGGCAGAAACCTAGGACAGATCCTCCGGCTCTAGGTGGGTGGTCGTCTGTCTCGACCAGTTGGGGTGAGAGAGAGAGAGAGAGAGAGAGAGAGAGAGAGAGAGAGAGAGGCAGAGAGAGAGAGAGCGAGAGACAGACAGACAGACAGGTGCACAGCAACAACAGTATTGGCAATGGCAGTCAAGCAGGACCATGGCAGGAGGCTCCACCAGGATCCATGAGAACCTGCGAGACGAGAAAGCACAAGAACTCCGGGGAAGAAGTGGAGTTAGTAACATGCATTAATGGGACATGAATGAGTGCAGAAAGAGAGAGGAAGAGAGTAGCTCAGTGCACCATGGGAAATCCCCCGATAGTCTAGGCCTATAGCAGCATAACTAAGGGATGGTTCAGGACTCACCTGATCCAGCCCTAACTATAAGCTTTATCAAAGAGGAATGTCTTAAGCCTACTCTTGAATGTGGTGAGGGTGTCTGCCTCCCGAACCACAACTGGAAGCTGGTTCCACAGGAGAGGAGCTTGGTAACTGAAGGCTCTGGCTCCTGTTCTACTTTTAGAGACTATAGGAACCACAAGTAGGCCAGCATTCAGAGAACGTAATGTTCTAGTGGGGTAATAGGGTACTATGAGCTCTTTAAGATATGAAGGGGCCTGACCATGAAGAGCTTTATAGGTGAGGAGGAGGATTTTAAATTCAATTCTACATTTTATAGGGAGCCAATGCAGAGAAGCTAGTACAGGAGAGATGTGATCTCTTTTTCTAGTTCCTGTCAGTACTCGTGCTGCAGCGTTCTGAATTAATTGGAGCGTTTTAATGGACTTATTGGGGCAACCTGATGATAAAGAGTTGCAGTAATCCAGCCTTGAAGTAACAAATGCATGGATTAGTTTTTCTGCATCTGTCTGTGATAGTATGTGTCTAATTTTTCTAATATTACGTAAATGAAAGAAGGCGGTCCTAGAGGTCTGCTTTATGTGGGAGTTAAATGACAAATCCTGATCAAAGATAACTCCAAGATTCCTGACAGTGGTGCTAGAGGCCAAGTTAATGCCATCTAGAGTGACTATATCTTTAGACAATGAGTCTCTAAGGTTTTTGGGGCCAAGAACAAGAATTTTGTTTTTTTCTGAGTTTAACATCAGAAAATTGCAGGTCATCCAGGATTTTATGTCCGTAAGACATGTTTGTAATTTAGATAATTGATTAATTTCATTGGGTTTGATTGATAGATATAACTGCGTATCATCTGCATAACAGTGAAAGTTAATGGAGTGATTCCTAATAATGTTGCCTAAAGGGAGCATATATAAAGTAAATAGTATTGGTCCAAGTACAGAACCTTGTGGAACTCCATGACTAACTTTAGTATTTATGGAGGATTCATCGTTAACATGTACAAACTGAGAACGATCTGATAAGTATGACTTAAACCAGCTTAGGGCAGTTCCTTTAATGCCAATTTGATGCTCAAGTCTCTGTAAAAGAATATCATGGTCAATGGTGTCAAATGCAGCACTAAGATCTAATAATACAAGTACAGAGACAAGTCCATTGTCAGAAGCAGTCAGAAGGTCATTATTAACTTTAATCAGAGCTGTCTCTGTGCTATGATGAACTCTAAATCCTGACTGAAAATCCTCAAATAAACTGTTGTTATGTAGAAAGTCACACAACTCTTTGGCGACTACTTTCTCCAGAATCTTAGAGAGGAAGGGGAGGTTAGAAATCGGTCTATAGTTGGCTAAAACCCCTGGGTCAAGAGTGGACTTTTTAAGAAGGGGTTTAATTACAGCTACTTTAAAGGACTGTGGTACATATCCTGATAATAAAGAAAGATTAATCATATCCAGTAAAGAAGTGCCAATTAAGGGAACAACTTCTTTAAGCAGCCTAGTTGGGATCGGGTCTAATAGACAGGTTGATGGCTTCGATGAAGAAATGATTGAAGTTAACTGATGAAGATCGATAGCAGAAAAACAGTCTAAATATATATCTAAGTTTACATTGACAGAAGTCCCTGAACTTGGAGAGCCACTGATAACTGTTGATGGCAGTTGGTGATTAATTTTTTCTCTAATAGTAATAATTTTATTATAGAAGAAGCTCATGAAGTCATTGCTACTTAAGTTTATGGGGATATGTGGCTCGATAGAGCTGTGACTCTCTGTCAGCCTGGCTACAGTGCTGAAGAGGAACCTAGGGTTGTTCTTATTTTCTTCTATTAGTGCTGAGTAATAGGCTCCTCTGGCATTACGGAGGGCCTTTCTATAGGTTTTAAGATTATCTTGCCAAATTGAGCGATATTCTAATAATTTGGAAGAGCGCCATTTCCTTTCAGATTTTCTAGCTATTTGTTTTTACTGGCGGGTTTGGTGGTTATACCAAGGTGCTAGTCTCCTATGTTTTAATAATTTCCTTTTTATAGGAGCGATAGAGTCTAATGTTGATCGTAGTGAGCCTGTAGCACTATCGACAAGATTATCAATTTCAGAGGGACTAAAGTCATTATAGGACTCTGTTAAATTCAGACATGGCATTGAATTAAACACTGAAGGAATCTCCTCCTTAAATTTAGCTACAGCACTGTCAGATAGACATCTGCTGTAGGAAGTTTTGCCTAATGGCTTATAATCTAATAATATAAATTCAAAAGTTATTAAATAATGGTCAGATAGGAAAGGATTATGTGGGAAGACTATTAAATGTTCAATATCAATGCCATATGATAAAACAAGGTCAAGAGTGTGATTAAAACAATGAGTTGGTTTATTTACACTCTGACAGAAGCCAATTGAGTCTATTAATGATATAAATGCATTACTAAGGTTGTCATTGTCAACATCCACATGAATATTAAAATCACCTACAATAATTACTTTATCTGATTTAAGGACTAAACTTGATAGAAACCCTGAAAATTCAGATATAAAGTCAGAGTACGGTCCAGGAGCGCGGTACACTATAACAAATAGAACTGGCTGCAGTGTTTTCCAGTTTGGGTGAAAAAGACTTAGAACAAGGCTTTCAAATGAATTATAATTTAGTTTAGGTTTAGGGTCCATTAAAACGCTCAAATCATATATGGCTGCCACTCCACCTCCACGGCCAGTGCTTCGAGGAATGTGAGTATTAATATGACTGGGGGGGTGGATTAATTTAGGCTAACATACTCCTCGTGGGACAACCAGGTCTCAGTAAGACAAAGTAAATCAATATCATAATCTGATATTAATTCGTTCACTAAAACAGCTTTAGAGGACAGAGACCTGATATTTAACAGCCCACATTTCATTCTCTTATTTTGTGCTACTGAGGAGTTGGTTTTAATTTTTATTAGATTTTTATGTTGAACTCCTCTTGTTTTTATTTCTTTAAATAATTTAGGTGGTCGGGGGACAGACACAGTCTCTACGGGGTTTTGGGTGGGTGACTGTTCTAAAGAAAGAGCAGAGAAGTGTGTAAGACAGCAGCTCTGCTTCCTGGTCCTAACTCTTGACTGTCAGGTTTTAGAAATAAACTTCGCCATGTTGCTAGATAAGAGAGCCGCTCCATCCAAAGTGGGATGGATGCCGTCTCTCCTAATCAGACCAGGTTTTCCCCAAAAAGGCTTCCAGTTATCAATGAAGCCCACATCGTTTGCTGGACACCACCTCGACAGCCAGCGGTGGAATGACGACATGCGGCTATACATGTCATCACTGATCACATTGGGGAGGGGTCCAGAGAAAACTACGGAGTCCGACATTGTCTTAGCATTATTACACACCGACTCCACATTAATCTTAGTGACCTCCGATTGGCGTAAACGGGTGTCGTTACCGCCGACGTGGATAACAATCTTACTGTATTTACGTTTACCTTTAGCCAGCAGTTTTAAATTTGATTCAATGTCGCCCGCTCTGGCCCCAGGGATACATTTAACTATGGCCGCTGGCTTCGCTAACTTCACGTTTCTGACTATGGAGCTGCCAATTATCAGAGTTGGTTCCTCAGCGGGTGTATCGCTGAGTGGGGAAAATGTATTGGAAACGTGAAGCGGTTGGTGGTGACCTGTGGGCTTCGCCGTTCTAGTCTTCCTTTATATATGCTCCCTTTAGGCAACATTATTAGGAATCACTCCATTAACTTTCACTGTTATGCAGATGATACACAGTTATATCTATCGATCAAGCCCGATGAAATTAATCAATTATCTAAATTACAAACATGTCTTAAGGACATAAAATCTTGGATGAGCTGCAATTTTCTGATGTTAAACTCAGAAAAAAACGAAATTCTTGTTCTTGGCCCCAAAAACCTTAGAGACTCACTGTCTAAAGATATAGTTACTCTAGATGGCATTACCTTGGCCTCTAGCACCACTTTCAGGAATCTTGGAGTTATCTTTGATCAGGATTTGTCATTTAACTCCCACATGAAGCAGACCTCTGGGACTGCCTTTTTTCATTTACGTAATATTAGAAAAATTAGACACATACTATCACAGACAGATGCAGAAAAACTAATCCATGCATTTGTTACTTCAAGGCTGGATTACTGCAACTCTTTATTATCAGGTTGCCCCAATAAGTCCATTAAAACGCTCCAATTAATTCAGAACGCTGCAGCACGAGTACTGACAGGAACTAGAAAAAGAGATCACATCTCTCCTGTACTAGCTTCTCTGCACTGGCTCCCTGTAAAATGTAGAATAGAATTTAAAATCCTCCTCCTCACCTATAAAGCTCTTCATGGTCAGGCCCCTTCATATCTTAAAGAGCTCATAGTACCCTATTACCCCTCTAGAACACTACGTTCTCTGAATGCTGGGCTACTTGTGGTTCCTATAGTCTCAAAAAGGAGAACAGGAGCCAGAGCATTCAGTTACCAAGCTCCTCTCCTGTGGAACCAGCTTCCAGTTGTGGTTCGGGAAGCAGACACCCTCACCGCATTTAAGAGTAGGCTTAAGACGTTCCTCTTTGATAAAGCTTATAGTTAGGGCTGGATCAGGTGAGTCCTGAACCATCCCTTAGTTATGCTGCTATAGGCCTAGACTATCGGGGGATTTCTCATGGTGCACTGAGCTCCTCTCTTCCTCTCTCTTTCTGCACTCATTCATGTCCCATTAATGCATGTTACTAACTTCACTTCTTCCCCGGAGTTCTTGTGCTTTCTCGTCTTGCAGGTGCTTATCGATCCTGGTGGAGCCTCCTGCCATGGTCCTGCTGGATTGCCATTGCCAATAGTATTATTGCTGTGCACCTGTCTGTCTGTCTGTCTGTCTGTCTGCCGAAGGATCTGTCCTAGGTTTCTGCCTTTTAACAGGCAGTTTTTCCTTGCCCTTGTCGCCAAGTGCTTGCTCATGGTGGTACTGTTGGGTCTCTGTAAATCATGTTTTAAAGAGTTCGGTCTAGACCTACTCTATTTGAAAAGTGTCCTGAGATAACTTCTGTTATGAATTGGCGCTATACAAATAAAATTGAATTGAATTGAATTGAATTGAATTAATTTTCTGATGTCAGGAGATTAATGAATATAATGTATGTTAGTGTCGTTCTCATTACACCGCGAGACACGCCAGGGCTGCCCCCTCAGCCTGTTGCTCTTGGTCATTGCTATTGAGCCTGTTGCCATTAGTATTAGGAATCACCCTTCTATTGAACCCTCTGATTGGGTAATGTGGAGCATCATATTTCCCTATATGCGGATGATGTTGTTCTCTTCATATCACAGCCTGAGCAATCTGTTCCTGTTCTACTAGATCTTATAAGAACATTTGGTTAAGTTTCAGGATACACCATTAAGTGGCGGAAGAGTAATTTATGTCGCTGGGAGCTGATCTCAATGCTGAAGTTTTGCATAATCTCCCATTCAAAATTACAGATAGACTGAAGTGTGTTGGAGTAGTTCTGCCAAATGACCCTAAACAAATTTTTAAGTTGAATTTTCTTGAGAAAGTGGAAAAACTGAGGAGGGACATTGAAAAATGGAGGACCCTTCCTCTTTCTATGGTGGGTCAAATGAATGCCATCAAAATGGTCTCCCTGCCGAGGTTTTTGTATCTTTTTTTAAAATGTACCCATTTTTGTGGCACATTCTTTTATCAAATCTTTGGATTCGATAGTTTCGCCTTTTATTTGGGGCTTCAAAGCTCATAGAATTTCAAAAACTCATTTACATAAACCAGGAGAAATGGGAGGGTTTGGATTACCATATTTCCTGCATTATGATTGGGTAGCAATGCTAGGACCCTTGTCTATTGGCAGGAGGGTTACAAGATGGAAGTATCTGCTGAGATTCCCTCCTGGGTTGCCATCGAAATGATTGATGGCAAAAACAGTTCACTTCCAGCACTTCTCTTCTCAGCACCCAGACCCCCTGCAACTAAGATAGATAACATGATAGTTTTTAATTGCTTAAAAATATGGCAGCAAATTAGAAAGGGCTGAAGGTTGCCAGACACTTCTATTCATGCCCCAATATATTGCAGTCATGCATTCTCCCCATCCCTTTCAGATGGGTCCTTCAACATTTGGAGGTTAACAGGTTTAGTTACTTTGAAAGATTTGTATATTAACAAACAGTTTGCCACATTTACTCAAACAAAAAACTAGTTTTCTCTTCCCAAAACACATTTTTTCCGATATTTGCAGATTAGGAATTATGTCCATCAATGTATGCCTAACTTTGAGTCTCTCCTGGAAGGTAAAATGATTTAGAAGCTTTTGTTGGGTCCGCCTGAATGTTTTGTTGCAACTGTAACTATCTTAAATCCTCAAAAATAGAGTAGGGGAATAAAAACCCACAAAAAGATTTTATCCTGTGCATGGTCCAATCATTCTTGACCAGGCCACATATAAGCTAAAGGAGAGAAAACTAAATGCTCCCAGAACAAGTGTTTTAGTGCTACAGTGTATGACCTGAAGAAAATACTGATCTGAGCACGGTAGACTTTAAAAAGCAACACAAGCAGCAGTTGTATCTATTATAGATGCTTGCCGGCAGTCTCTCAGGTATTAATAGAAAGACACTCTGTCAATTCCTTCTGATGCTTAATATAGACTGTGTTGGTTCTCTCACAGTCAGGGCAGAGGGAAGGAGAACAGACTGATCGACTCAGGGATACTTCAGGTGCAGAATCCTCATTAAGGTCTTTAAAGCTGTGTTTCTATCAAACACTAATGAATATGAATACAAATACGAAATGTTTTTTGTCCACAATGTGGAAATTTTCCTCTTGCTGCATGTCGAAGTGTCATTGAGCAAGACACTGAACCCTAAATTGCTCCCGATGCTGTCTGAGTGTGTGTGTGAATGATAAGTTTGCGTTCTGGTGAGCAGTTGGCATATTGCATGACAGCTACTGCCATCAGTGTATGAATGTGTGTGAATGGGGTGAGTGTGACATGAAGTATACAGCGCATTGAGTGGTTGAAAAACTAGAAAGGCGCAATATAAGTGCAGTCCTTTTACCATTTACCAGAATTCTGTCAGCTTTACTTCTTAAGAGTTCATCATACATACTACCTAGCTACTTTTGTGGCTTCCTTACAATGTTGGAGGCAATGTTTTCTATTTTCTGCAGCTTATTCATCCTCTCAATGTTCAAATGACCATACCACATTATCATGTAAAAGGATGGAATACTTACCACTAGGTTCTTGTACACAGTTTACAGAATATTTTGGCTCACTCATAAATTGTTGAGCAAGTGCAGGTGTTGGTAAATGGACCTGTACTTATATAGCGCCTTTCTAGTCTTCCGACCACTCAAAGCGCTTTTACACTACGTGCCACATTCACCTCTTCACACACATTCGCGCAGCGATGGCAAAGTCCATCAAACAGAAACTAACTCATTCACACACCGATGCTGTGCATCGGGGGCAATTTGGGGTTCAGTATCTTGCTCATCTTGCTCCACTTCGACACGTGGCAGGAGGAGCCGGGGATCGAACCAACAACCTTCCGATTAGGGGAAGACCCGCTCTCCCTCTGAGCCACAGCCACCCCAGATGTGAACATTTCTTTAAAAAAGTGGTCAGGAAGACAACTGTCAATGTATGTACCCAGGTATTTGAAATCAGCAGCTATCCCAACCTTTTGCCCATTCATCATTATAGGGCTGCATTAAATCTATGCTGTTTTATATGATGAGCTCTTTTTTCTTACTTACGTTTATTTACGTTTTATTTCTAAGGAGCTTGTTAAACACCAGTTATATAGAGTTAACACATGATTAATCTATAGACTCTCTCTCTCAGTATCCCTTTTCTGCAATAGAGCAACTAGAGCCATCATCTGCAACTAAGATTAGCATGATCAATCTCAAACTCATTTGTGTACACAGAGAAAAGCAGTGGTGATAAAGTTGTCAGCTATGGTCCTCCTGTATTTGACACAATTACATGTGACACACTACTATTAACAATGACTCTTTAAGAATGGTCTGGGGGGAAATCTCTGATCCAGTCTTTGAAGAAGAGTATGTATTTGTACAAATTCTGAGTTAAAGTAAAAAAAAAAGAACCAATGAGTGGAGTGGATACTTCTAGATGCTTTGCTAGAGTTACAGGTTACAGTTTCATCATCTCTGCCCCTCTGCCTTTTATATACGAAAAGTGTAGTGCTTAATAGAAGCTAAACTTGAGGCAATTTCATGTTCTGTGATGTATTCTGTATTCAACCTGTCTATTAGACCCGATCCCAACTAGGCTGCTTAAAGAAGTTGTTCCCTTAATTGGCACTTCTTTACTGGATATGATTAATTTTTCTTTATTATCAGGATATGTACCACAGTCCTTTAAAGTAGCTGTAATTAAAACCCTTCTTAAAAAGTCCACTCTTGACCCAGGGGTTTTAGCCAACTATAGACCGATTTCTAACCTCCACTTCCTCTCTAAGATTCTGGAGAAAGTAGTTGCCAAAGAGTTGTGTGACTTTCTACATAACAATAGTTTATTTGAGGATTTTCAGTCAGGATTTAGAGTTCATCACAGCACAGAGACAGCTCTGGTTAAAGTTAATAATGACCTTCTGATTGCTTCTGACAATGGACTTGTCTCTGTACTTGTATTATTAGATCTTAGTGCTGTATTTGACACCATTGACCATAATATTCTTTTACAGAGACTTGAGCATCAAATTGGCATTAAAGGAACTGCACTAAGCTGGTTTAAGTCATATTTATCAGATTGTTCGCAGTTTGTACATGTTAACGATGAATCTTCAATAAATACTATAGTTAGTCATGGAGTTCCACAAGGTTCTGTGCTTGGACCAATATTATTTACTTTATATATGCTCCCTTTAGGCAACATTATTAGGAATCACTCCATTAACTTTCACTGTTATGCAGATGATACGCAGTTATATCTATCAATCAAGCCCGATGAAATTAATCAATTATCTAAATTACAAACATGTCTTAAGGACATAAAATCCTGGATGACCTGCAATTTTCTGATGTTAAACTCAGAAAAAAACGAAATTCTTGTTCTTGGCCCCAAAAACCTTAGAGACTCACTGTCTAAATATATAGTTACTCTAGATGGCATTAACTTGGCCTCTAGCACCACTGTCAGGAATCTTGGAGTTATCTTTGATCAGGATTTGTCATTTAACTCCCACATAAAGCAGACCTCTAGGACTGCCTTCTTTCATTTACGTAATATTAGAAAAATTAGACACATACTATCACAGACAGATGGAGAAAAACTAATCCATGCATTTATTACTTCAAGGCTGGATTACTGCAACTCTTTATTATCAGGTTGCCCCAATAAGTCCATTAAAACGCTCCAATTAATTCAGAACGCTGCAGCACGAGTACTGACAGGAACTAGAAAAAGAGATCACATCTCTCCTGTATTAGCTTCTTTGCATTGGCTCCCTGTAAAATGTAGAATAGAATTTAAAATCCTCCTCCTCACCTATAAAGCTCTTCATGGTCAGGCCCCTTCATATCTTAAAGAGCTCATAGTACCCTATTACCCCACTAGAACACTACGTTCTCTGAATGCTGGGCTACTTGTGGTTCCTATAGTATCTTAAAGTAGAACAGGAGCCAGAGCTTTCAGTTACCAAGCTCCTCTCCTGTGGAACCAGCTTCCAGTTGTGGTTCGGGAGGCAGACACCCTCACCACATTCAAGAGTAGGCTTAAGACGTTCCTCTTTGATAAAGCTTATAGTTAGGGCTGGATCAGGTGAGTCCTGAACCATCCCTTAGTTATGCTGCTATAGGCCTAGACTATCGGGGGATTTCCCATGGTGCACTGAGCTCCTCCCTTCCTCTCTCTTTCTGCACTCATTCATGTTCCATTAATGCATGTTACTAACTTCACTTCTTCCCCGGAGTTCTTGTGCTTTCTCGTCTTGCAGGTTCTTGTCGATCCTGGTGGAGCCTCCTGCCATGGTCCTGCTAGATTGCCATTGCCAATACTGTTGTTGCTGTGCACCTGTCTGTCTGTCTGTCTGTCTGTCTGTCTGTCTGTCTGTCTCTCTCTCTCTCTCTCTCTCTCTCTCTCTCTCTCTCTCTCTCTCTCTCTCTCACCCCAACTGGTCGAGACAGACGACCACCCACCTAGAGCCGGAGGATCTATCCTAGGTTTCTGCCTTTTAACAGGCAGTTTTTCCTTGCCCTTGTCGCCAAGTGCTTGCTCATGGTGGTACTGTTGGGTCTCTGTAATTAATGTTTTGAAGAGTTCGGTCTAGACCTGCTCTATTTGAAAAGTGTCCTGAGATAACTTCTGTTATGAATTGGGATTCTGGGATAGACCTGCACACTTCCTGCACGCTCAATACAAAAGTTTAACTAAATCAACTTTATAATAGATTGAAGTCATTAACAAACGGTGGAGAAAAGTGTGGCAGATGATATGTTTATTCTAGTATAGCTCTCTGGAATCCTTGTTGCCGCACCTTTGAAGTCTGGACCATGTACATAGATTAATATGATCAAACACACGATGAAATGCATTTCCTGTAATATTTAGTTTCAATATCAGCCTGCTACGCAGTCATGTTCATCGATATAGCAAGCGCTATATTAGTTAGGAGCTAAACTGTGATTGGAGGTGAGTAGAGGTAAAATGAATGGTTCAAAAACACTGCAATCGTGACTCCAAACAGGAACTATTAAGAAGAGTAGTGTGGACCAGGAGTACACCTTTTCCACAAAATAAGCTCTGGTTCTTAAACCGGTTGACTTAAACAGTCAATAAATAATTTTCATAATAGGAATAAACATGCCTCCTATGTGAATTGTCCATAGCTAAATAGGGTCGGCCTGCGCTACTTATTAACCTTATTCCCCGTTCTCATTGTTCTCACTTTAAGTAGTGAGAACACCTTGTCAATATGACCAAAAAAATTGATTTATTATAATGAGAAACGTTCCCAAAGAGCATAGTAATAAGTGCAATAATAGTTCATCTTGTGTGATTTTCAGTCGTCTGACTTGGTGTTGGGTTGTGGGATTTTTTGATGTGTTGTGGCCCAAGGACACTTGAAGATACATACATACATACATACATACATATACTGTATATTTATTATTGTGCCACTTGAGTATGAAAATAAAACAAATCTGGTCAGTGTGGAGTTAATAAGAGTAAGTGAGCTTACCAACCTCTGTAACCTGTTCCATATCTGCCTGAGGCAAAGCTCCAAGCTACATTAGCAGCTAACCTCAACTTCCAACCAATGCTATCAAGTCACATAATGAACAATGCAGGCTCCATGCACAGGGAATAAGGGAATAATATGAAATAAAAACAAGTATTGCCTTGTCTCAGTTCGAATACTTCAATACTTACACTAACTATTTTGAGGACATAAGTGCATTTACACTGTCAAGTGTGGCAAAATGCAGTGCATTTGAGTACCCCCGATGGTGCACTCATAAAAAGTTGGACACTTCTCACCCTAAGTGCTTGCCATTTTTGTTACGTAGCAGAAGGGGAGCCACCACCTGAACGTACCAGTACATTTTCCTTCAGTAGGACTACATTTAGTGCATGTGGGTGGTGTAATTTCCACCTTGCATGAAACAGAGCAACACAGGCAATGAAAAAGTATTTTTTTTACCAATATCCTGAAGAAATCAACAAAAACAAGCCAGTATTGGTTCTAACGCTCTGTCTGGTTGTAAATTCCCATTGAAGAAGGTGACATGGTAAATGTTGCAATCGTCATTTCCGGTAAGTGCTACGCTGATGAAATTACTGCACTACACAAGTAAATACATAGTGTGCATAGTGTACTACATACTGTTGAAGTGTACTAATGGAAGTATTCGAATTGAGACACTGTCACGACCAAACTATGGACTAGAACCCAATTGCACAACTCAGACAAAAGTATCAAAATAAAGTTTTATTAACAAAACAATAAACACTCTTGCAAGGTAATACTAGGACTAAAACAACAAACAGAAAATCACTCTTGCGAGGAAATGCTAAGACTAAGAAAACAAACAGAAAATCACTCTTTCGGGGTGTTACTATGACTAAGAAAATAAACAGAAGATCACGAGCAAACAAAACAACACCTGACAATTGGACATGGATCGATAAAGCGCATAAAACATACAAAATGCATATAATTAGTCTCCAGATTCAGATCAGGGACAGTGGTTGTGTCACATACATCTTAGAACACAGGGCACATCTGAAGCTATGAATTATTAATTAGGGCCCGAGCACTGACCGTGCAAAGGCCCTATTGTAATTGGAAGGATTCTTATTAGGCCCCAAGCACAAATCGTGCGAAGTCAGTCGTATTTTCTAGGAGTCAACTATGAGCATGGCAAAGTGGCCCTTCAGGTGCCCAAAGCTGAACCACCCTGGCCCCTTTCACCGATATGCATAAAGACTGGCACACGTGTATATCTTATCCAGGCGAACAAAAAATCGAGTGGGCGCCATATCCCAAACCCAAATGGAAGTCAGCCATTTTCGATTTAGCGGCCAGTTCTGGCAATTTGCTCACATATATTTGAATGAACTGCATCATCTAAAGACATTCATGATTAAAAGTTGTGCTATTTACGATATTCCGCCAAACGTTTACCCGTGGAGTGGAATTTCAACAATTCGCCATAAGTGAGGGATTTGTCATAACTTCTTCATACATAATCCGATCTCATCTAAACTTTATATGTTTGATAAGAGTCCCGCCCTGAACACGTCTATGTGATAATATTCAGTAATAGTGAGAGCACCACCTAGTGGCAACAGGAAGTATCATGTTTTATACTTTCACGTTCTACTCCTAGCAGGATGATCAGATCTAGCTGAAATTTACTTATAAAATGCAAAACACTTTGTTGATGATATGTGATGACTGTGGTGAGTGGGCGTGTCCGTTGCATGGCATGAAATCTTGATGTACCGCCACAACACGAGTTCGCTAAAACTTGAGTGTACATTGTCCATTCGGCTCCAAACTTCACTTGTCTAATAAGAGTGTCGCCCTGAACATGTCTATGTCATAATATTCACTAATAGTGAGAGCGCCACCTAGTGGTGAAAGGAAATGTCATTTTTATACTTTTATGTATATCTTCCAGCAGATTTACCAGATCCAGCTGAAATTCTGTTTGAACTCCGTAAGGATGATGACGATGACAGCTTGTGAATCTTAAGAATTTTCGATAACCACATTGCCATGGCGATGCGGCGAAAGAATTTGCCTTTGTGTTAACATCTGAACACTATTTGGGGGGAAACACATGCCTGAAACCTCATGAAACTTTGCACAAAATTCAGTGGTGGTGAACGCTAACGTATTGTCTTGGTCCCGCAGATAGGCATCACAAAATGGCTTAGCCACGCTCCCCCCAGAATTAGCCCCAAAGACACATATGACCGACATGTACGAAAAATTGGTACCTATATGTATCATGATCGGACAAGCAGAAAAGCCTCTTGGACCCATAACCCAAAACAACAGGAAGTCAGCCATTTTTAATTCCATGGAACTCCTCCTAGGGAATTTATCAGATCAACTTCAAATTTAATCAGTGCAATCTCAAGATATTCATGATTAAAAGTTGTCAAATTTATGACATTCAGTTGAACGGCGTGCTCGTGGTGTGGCGTCCAATTTTCAAGATTCGCCATGAAAAAGGAAGTTGTCATAACGTCAGTGTACATAGTCCAATCTCCCATCTTACATTTAATTTGTAATGCTTCAACCTGAATTAGTGTCTCTGCCCAGAAGGAGATGGTTTGACTGTTGGCACCATGCATTTTGGCAACTGAGAGCACCATATTAATTACTTCTAGATAAATATAAATCCACTGTGCAATACATGTGGTGGTTGCCAGCGAAGGGCCAACATCTATTTTGCAGCTGTCAGACCAGCTAACATTATACATATTTGTTCATATTTGTTCATTGTTTATTGGTTCAACAATATTTCCACAATCTTTTTTCAACTTCTGTCCTCCAAGGGCCCAGATCTGCTGAGTAAAGTTCTGACATTAAGCTCTTTGTCTGACCTTGTTTATTTTGTAGTTTATGTAACTTTAAAATAGTAAATGTTGTTTTCCAAGGAACCCCATAGGCCTTCATGAAGGAACTGTGAAGCAGGTAAATCAAAAGTGGTCTGCAATTCATTCAAAGAGTGTAGTCCAGCTTCATCAAAAATATCTCCTGAAACATGAATGTCCTTATCCTTCCATACTGGAGAGGAAAATGGGACAGCTCCTGAGAGAAGGAAATAATTATGAAAGATTGGTGTGTTTGGGGTATGTCTGGGGAGTGAAAAGTTATAACAGGGCCAAAGTGAATTTTGGCATGTTTTAGTGGAATGGCAGATTAGACTATATATATGTTGTAAACTTTATTTATTTCTATGTATTTCCATGAGACAACAGCATCAGGGTTGAACCAGGCTGACAGAGGTCTTATTACAAAGGACCAAAAGTAATGTTCCAGTTTGGAAAATGACACACCTCCTGATGCCATTTTTCTCTCAATATAAATTTAATTTATATAATATTTAATATTAATTTAATTTTCACTATAGAGACAAAAGCCAGTATGGAGTTGGGGAGATAAATCCATCTTTCTAGATCAGTAGATTGTTTGTAAATACAAATAATTATTTGTAAATTGACCTGTACTTATATAGCACCGTTCTAGTCTTCTGACCACTCAAAGTGCTTTTACGCTACATGCCACATTCACCCTTTCACACAGCGATAGCAAAGCCCATCGAACAGAAACTAATTCATACACATTAACACACCGATGCACAGCATCAGCCGCCCAAGTGGCCTAGATATTTAAATTGTTTTACAGGTATAGATGCAGGTAAGGAGGATGAAACTAGATGACCACTTAATGGAAATAAGGAAGATTTGATTTTATAACTGGAGTAGATTCCAAAGTCAGAAATTGATGTAGGTGCTTTGTCCACCCCAATCAAACAAACATCATCCTAATCCCCATACCTCACTGTTTCTTTTGTTGCCAATCTCTCCAAGTGGCCAAACACAGGACTGCAAACAAAAATATCCTCTGTGAGAAAAGTCAACAATTACAAAAAGAGACACCATTGATACCTCCAAAAAGGTCATTATTATTACTTAAACTTTGAGAGTTATAGTATCCATAATATCGCCATGCTTTCCTCAGCAAATCGCATAAAATAACAGAAAATCACACAACGCAACGGCGGCTTTTGTTCAGGACGTAAATGGTAAATAGACTGTACTTGTATAGCACCTTTCTAGTCTTTCGATAACTCAATGCGCTGTACACTACATGCCACACTCATTCACACACTAATGGCAGTGGCTGCCTTGCAAGGTGCCAACTGCTCACCAGAACAGAAACTAATCATTCATACACATGGAGCAATTTTGATGCACCGAGGGATCAGTAAATATTTGATTAACTTTTGATCGCCAATGTGTCGAATTTGAAGTCAATGCGATAAAATCAGTAAAAGGAGGAGTTAGTTAAAATTGAAGCCCTGAAATGCCGGAAATGGCATTACAGTTTGACATTTGATTCAAAATGGCCAACTTTGACGGCACGCCACTGACACGCCCTTTAACGTACAGTCACAAATAGCACAGCGTTCAATCAGCAACATTTTCTTTTTTTTCAGAACCTCCACTGGCTCCCAGTCCCACAACGAATTCAATTCAAAATCCTCCTCCTCACACTCAAAGCCCTCCATAACCAGGCCTGCTCCACCGCCACAATCCATCCCGTAGCCTCCGCTAATCTGATGCAAATTTCTTGACTCCACCACCCAGGACCAAACACAGCCCCTTCCCTCTTGAACTCTCTCCCCAAACAAATCCGTGACTGCACTGACCTTCCAGCGTTCAAATCAATGACAAAAACTCAACTTTTTAAAATTGCTTTTAATGTTTAGCTTAGTCCGATGTGTTTTTAGTGTTTTTACTATTTTATGTTGTTTTTGCTGCTTTTATGTTGTCTTTATGTAAAGTGTCTTTGAGTATCCAGAAAAGCGCTTATAAATAAAATGTACTATTATTATTATTATTATTTTCTGACTGTACTGACCAATTTTAAAGGAGATCACATAAATTCCCTAGGAGGAGTTTGTTCAAATACATTCACAAAGTGAAAATGAAAATCAACATGGCCACCGAAAGTGAAAATCAAAATCAAAATAGCCGATTCCTTGTTTTTTTTGTACGTCCTAACTTGCTATATATGCCTGCCAATTTTCATTCATGTCCCCTAAACAGGACACCTGGGCTGGTTTTTTGAAAGTTTGTAGGGGGCGCTATCAAGCCATTTTGACACATCCACAGGCAACATCCATATGAAATGTAAAATGCTGCCATGGGGACGTGTGTGCCAAGTTTCATGAGGTGTTGAGCCTGTTTAGCCTGCGCAAAATGCGATCAAATGTTAAAACAACAAGGTGATGCTCACTGTGTCGCTACGACAACACGGTTCAATAAAAAGATTCAATAAGATTCATAAGATGTCATTGTCAACATTCTGAGGGTCTTCTGACCAAATTTCAGCTAGATGTGTTCAATCTGCTGGGAGAAATACATTAGTGTAATATATTCCACCAGTAGGTGGCGCTCTCACTATCAGTGAATATTATCACATAGATGAGTTCAGGGCGGGACTCTCATCAGACAAGTGAAGTTTGGAGCCAAATGGACAATGTATATTGAAGTTATAGCAAACTTGTGTGTTCTGGCGGTACATCAAAATACGACGCCACGCCACAGACATGCCCCCTCATCACATTCATCACATATCATCAACAATTCAATTCAATTCAATTCAATTCAATTCAATTCAATTCAGTTTTATTTGAATAGCGCCAATTCATAACAGAAGTTATCTCAGGACACTTTTCAAATAGAGTAGGTCTAGACCGAACTCTTTAAAACATGATTTACAGAGACCCAACAGTACCACCATGAGCAAGCACTTGGCGACAAGGGCAAGGAAAAACTGCCTGTTAAAAGGCAGAAACCGAGGACAGATCCTTTGGTTCTAGGTGGGTGGTCGTCTGCCTCGACCAGTTGGGGTGAAAGAGAGAGAGAGAGAGAGAGAGAGAGAGAGACAGACAGACAGACAGACAGGTGCACAGCAACAACAGTATTGGCAATTTGCATTTCATAAGTAAATTTCAGCTGGATCTGATCATCCTGCTAGGAGTAGAACATGAAAGTATAAAACATAATACTTCCTGTTCCCACTAGGTGGAGCTCTCACTATTACTGAATATTATCACATAGACGTGTTCAGGGCGGGACTCTGTGACAAACATGTGAAGTTTCGTTGCAGTCGGATCATGTACGCAGAAGTTATGACAACTTTCTGTTTTCATGGCGAGGGATCGAAATTGGACGCCATGCCACGTCCACACTGTTCAACGGAATGTCGTAAATAGCACAATTTTTAATCATGAAAGTCTTTAGATGGCTGTGTCCAAGTATGGAGTCGATCCAATAAATTCCCTGCATGCAATGCAACGGTGAAAATCGCCAAAAATGACCACAAAATCCAAAATGGCCGACTTCCTGTTGGGTTTGAGGTATGGGTCCAAGAGGCTTTTCTGCTTCTTTTATCACGATACACATGCGTACCGGTTTTCGTATATGTCGGCGTTGCAGGTCTTGGGGGCTGATTCAGGGGGGCGGGGCTCCGCCATTTGGTGCCGCCCGTGCACAGGGACAATTGGATAATGTTAGTTTGCGAATGATTGAATTTTGAGCAAATTGCCATGATCATTCGAGCATGTTTAGGCTGCCAAATATGCAGTTGTTAATGTTGATCTAACAGATAGCAGGTGTGTTTTATTGTTGGAAAACTGCTTTAGATGGGTTGTTGTATGTGGCAGCTAGGCATTAATAATTATACAATTGTACATAATTGTCAATTACTGAGAACAAATATATAATTAAATTACAGTTACTAATCAAAATGTTGTTTATTACAAAGGGGTTATTATTATATATAATATTTAGTAAATCTTTTTGGTAAAAAAAATCTTAAATGTAAAAAATAATATAACAACCAGTCTGTTGTTTTGTATCTTTTCCCCTTCTTTTGCCTTTGATTAGTACTTACTTAGTTGCCTTAGTTGTCAACTAATAACACTCACTGAATGATTCTCTGTAATGAATGAAAGCTGTTATGACCAGAATATCCCATTCATTTGTTACCTTGACGTGTAGTATACATTTTTAGTGGTGTATGATGTTACACAGTCCGTGTTGTTATTTTTCAAGTGCAGAGTAGCAAAGATACAGAAGAACAAATTCATCTTGTCATCTCATTCTATTATGGGAGTATGATAGATGTTTACATGCTATGTAAGGTCCGTAGATGGGCAACTGTGGCTCAGGGTTAGAGCGGGTTGTCCACTAATTGGAAAGTTGGCCGCTCCATCCCTGGGTCTCCTTGCTGCATGTCTTGCTGCAGTGTACTTGAGCAAGATACTGAACCCAACATTTCTCCCAACGCTGTGCATCAGTTTATGAGTGTGTATGAATGCTTAGTTTCTATTCTGATGAGCAGTTACCATCAGTGTATGGATGTGTGGCATGAAGTGTACTACGCATCAAGCGGTTGAAAGACTAGAAAGGTGCTATATAAGTACAGTCCATTTACCATTTATCTGTGTATCACAGCCATGCCCAAGTTTAACCCACCGAACAAATTCAAGTTTGACTGCTGACAGACTGGAAACAGAGCTTTTACATACTGCCCACAGTGGAGGAAATAATGCCAAGACTGGCAAGGTCAAAGGTGTTTACATCATTGGATGTGAAATACACAACCAGCGCCTGTCAGGGGTACTGAGGGTCCTTGAAGAAGCAGGTCTCAAACGGAATGAAGCTAAATGCAAGTTCAAACAAAAACAGGCTCACTGTCTTGATCAAATCATCGATGAGATAGGCAAAATGCTCCTGCTTTTCAGTACCATAGATGAATATGCACCAGGCAAAACATTAGCCGTGGCTGATCCTCTCTCCAGAGGCAAGAGCAGCGATATGGAGATAGAGTTTCCCATGATGATGTGGAGCACATATTGATGCTGTTGTGTACAGTGTACCAGCCACCCCCAAGACGATGCAGGAGTACAAACCGCCATCCTTCTGATTAGTGGATAACCCGCTCTACCTCTGGGCCACAGCTGCCCAAAAACCTGCAATCAGTCTGGATTTTTGAAGTTTGTGGACTGTGGCAGGGTTTTAGTGGAAGGGGAAGGGGAACATATGACAGGTGGCCTAAAATCAGTGTGTGGGTTTGAGGAAATTAAAACTTTGTTTGGGCAGGACTGTTGGGGCAATTACAATACAACCTGGCTACAAAACTAACAATATGAGGCTGTCTACAGTATTTCATTCATGTGTTTTCATTGTATAAATGATCTCAAGGATGTCAGTTCAATCGGTAGAGCTGGCAACCCATATATGCAGCAGCCCGGGTTCGAGTCCAACCTGCAGCCCTTTGCTGCATGTCGTCCCCTCTCTCTTTGCCCCCCTTTCCTGTCTCTCTCCAGCTATCTCTCTGTCAAATTGACAGAGAGAAATTAATAAATGAACATAATCTACTGTACTGATTCAACCCAGTCATCCTGCTTTAGAAAAGTATACTGTTAAAACAACCAAAGAGCTAATAGAACAACAAATACACATGTTAAACAGTGATTTTTTTTTTCAAAAAGAAGGCTATTCAGTATGTACGGTGAATGGACTGTACTTGCAACACTTTTTTAGTTTTCTGACCACTCAAGGCGCTTTTACACTACATGCGACATCCACCTATTCACACACATTCATACAGTGATGACAATGGCCATCACAAAAAAAAACTAACTCATTCCTCCACATTCATATATCAATGCACAGCATCTGGAGCAACTTAGGGTTCAATATCTTGCTCACGGACACTTCGACATGCAGCAGAAGCAGTCGAGGATCAAATCGTCAACCTTCTGATTAGTGGACAACGACCCCCTATGTATTAATGTAAAACAAAAAAACAAAACAATGTAATGCATAAAAACTTTCTTAAAATATCAGGCAAACTCTTCTCAGAGGAAAAAATCTGCTCAAAATTCATCCAAATTCCTTGTTTTATAAAAAGTACCTGAAGTTATTGAGTTAATCACTTTTTCTGTACTGTTAATATAATATAATAATATTATATAATATGATAATATGAAATATCCATAAAATATGTCACTTATATAGGGGTTAATGAAAGAAAAGGGGTCCCTTAAAGATAAAGGTGAGGATCCACCATCCTTGGGTTACTAAATACATTTAGAATAGATATCCACAAGTTCCTCAAACTTCCCTAAACAACACTACAAGATCAAATTTGTAATTTCTCTGAGACTTTCAATAATATCATGATCTGTATGGGGTTTTCCCAGTTACTGTATATAGTCATAATTAAGATCATGTATTATGATAGCAAGCTCCTGAATAGCTAGTAAGTGGACCTAGTTGTACATTTTTTCTTTCTACTCTCCCCACCACTGTCTTACTGCTGTCATGAACAGCTAACATCTGTGGAAGGTGCAGTCTTCCAAGGTACAGTGAAAGGAGTAAATGCATTTTAACAAATACTGAACAAATTCACAGTTGTTGCACAGCATCTGTGCTTTAGCTCTTATCCTCTACATAGCAAAATATAAAGGGCATGCCCATCTCATACTGCTGATAACCTGTAAGCCATCTACTAAACAAAAAATACGACATGAAATATTTCTGTTACATTCTGCATCCTGGCTGCATCTCTGTGGTGAATGCTGCCTCAGAGGGAGTGTCAGAGCAAGTGAGACAGCAGATAAATCGAACAATTTAACTGGCTGCTGGTTTGAATCCCAGCTCAACCTGTCCAGTCAAAAGTGCCTTTGGGCAAGATACTGAACCCCAAGTTGCTCCTTATGGCTTTTGTGTGTTTGTGTGAATGGGTAAGCTCAGAATTAGAGGAGGGAGGTAAGTACTAATTCTTCACGGTACTTACGTGTTTTTTTCAGGTATATGTACTTGACTTGAGTATTTTTCACAACTTTTCACCCCATATATTTTTACACAAATATCTGTAGTTTCTACGCCTTCCCAACATCAAGACTGTTGCAAATCATGCATGACAAACAGAACATGAAGAAATTGTTGTAAAAGACTTTGACAACAACAACAGAGGGAGACTTTACCCCATTTGAAGTTTCAGATACCCTTGCATGGAAACAGCTTCTAAAAGGTCCTTCAGAGAAACCAAGATCATACTTTTACATTTCAGGGCCTGTACTTTTTACCTTTTACTTGAGTAAAGAGGTTGAATTTGTGTTTTTCATGCATTTCATGGGTATCGTCACACTTGGAAGGGGAGGATGAAATCCTTTCAAAATGTAAATCGTATTTTCTGCAAATGTTGTCCTTCCTAAGAAGCCATAATGTCTTTCCCACAGATATGATAGAATTCTCCATGTCTCCATGTAAAAAAAAAACACAAGATGAGGTTAAAAGTAGAATTTGAGTTAAGATTTCTATTTGTTAAACAATTAGCTTATATATTTATTCATTTAGTGTGCTGAGTTGGATTTTGACAGTCAAGAAGCATGGGGCAAGAAAGAGTCAGTACACATCTTAACCACTCAGGTAGCAGGAGGCACCTTGTCAAATTCCCTTTTATGATAAACTAAACATGTATATCTGTTCCCACAAAAAAAACACAGTTATGACAGACACACTTTAAATGTTGCACTTTGAATGATGATTGGAAGTATAAAGCACCATCAGTCCTACATAATTAAGATTAATGTTTCAACTCTGGAAGCTTTCTCATATTCAAAAGGGATTTTGAATATTATGTTTACACAATATTCACAAATACTGGTTTATAATACATTGCCTTTGGGCATTTAGAAATATTTAGAAATATAACTTGAATTCATTCCCTGGAGCATACTCTTTAAATCCTTAACCTTAGCATTAAGAATAAAAAAGACCAGTCTTGCCTATATTGAAACAAGCTCGATCAACCTAGCTTAAATCTTCCTGAACTGTGACATAAACCATACATATTTATGCGAAACCTCACATCTGCTGACGATTTGCTCCACTGAACCTACAGTGGATGGAATGTAAATGGATTAGTTTAACTGACAAGTTTGGTGAGACAGTGATGAATGAGGCAGACTAATGAAAACAACTCATTCAGTAAAGCGGTGAATGAATTAATCAATTAATTTCTGCAGAATTAATAAAATTGTTTCATAATTCATTCATCCATTCTCTGCTGATGGAGACGATTAAATGTTTATCAAACAGCATGAGATATGAGGTTACCCTGTTTCAGCCTACCTTCTTCTGTGAACAGACTGTCGATTAACTGTAAAGCCCAGCTTACCACTGGGTGTCATTTTCCCGCAAACACCTCCTGTCTAACAACCAGAGCTCCGTACCTCTCTCTTTGTTGTTTACAGACACACACACACACACACACACACACACACACACACACACACACACACACACACACACACACACACACACACACACAGCTTTCAGCATCTTACCCGCATTTCGTAATTTACGGTTCCTGAGCACAGACACTATGACCAGCAGGTTTCCCAGGACATCCACGACAGTGGTGAAGATCAGCACGCTGGCCAGCGCCGTGATTGCCCATGCGGGACGCGCTGCCCCCTGGCTCCGCTCTGGCCCGTGTTCGGTCCGGTTCTTCAACAACGACTCATCCTCCGGCATGTCCATAGCCTCTATCTCCCCTCCTTCACACCCCGCCGTCGGTGTGAGTGATCGCTGGCATGCTGCTTCACTCTAGCAGCCAAAAATATCAGTTGTGTCCTTCAGTGGCCGCTGGTTTTCTCAGCACGGTCACCGTGTCCTCTTGCGCCAGAGTGCGGAGGCGCTCCGCCGCCCCGCTGGCAGTCCACCAGGAACGGATCATGGCCCGCCGAGAGCCATTGACAGAACAGGGACCCTGAATGTTGAGAGGAGAGATTCGCAGCCACACTCTCCAGACTTCACACCTCCTCACCCTTCAATTATTTTCCCTGCTTTGTCTCTCCAGACCTCATTCTCCTCATCGCTCGTCTTCTCTGCCTCTCCAGACACTCCCCCCCTCTTCCCTTCTCTGTTTTCTATGGGACTATAGGCAACTCTGCGAGGCTCCTCTGGCATTCCAAAGCTGCTGTGTTGTACTCTAGTGTACACTAGATGGCTTTGCTCACCATTTAAAAATTCCATCCAGTTGTTTCACAAAAATAAAGAATGTATTTTTTAGTGAGTATAATTTTATATTTTAAGTTACAGCAGAGATGTTACTTCCCATTCACCTATCACTTAATCACTTAATTGAAAGAATGACTTACTTTTCATTGCACATATAGTTTTTTATATTTCTGTGTTGTTGTATTTGATCTTATATCTCATTTTAAGGATTTCTATTGATGTGATTACTAGTGTTTGTGATTTGACTATTTTGATTGGTTGTTGCAATGTGTGGTTCCAGTATAAAGAGGTTCTTGTTTCATTTTGTGGATTTGATGACTGATGGCTACAACTTGCTATACGTGTGTGTGAATGGGTGAATGTGACATTTAGTTTAAATCACTGTGCAATCAGAAACTAGAAAGGCACTATACAAGTACAGTTAATTTACCATTATTCTGACAATGCTGACAGCGTTCAGGAAATCAACACTGTCTTTTGCATGTCTTCATTTCCCTGTGCACCTGTCTACCATGGTGTGCATTAGACGCCACTTGAATGTAAAAATAAAATATAAAACATAGTCTTTGAAATGCCAGTGAAACTGCAGAAATGGCTCAATAAATGAATGGAGAAACATAATCAATGCAAATGCTTCAATGCTGGCTTGCTATGTCATCACCACATCAGATAAATCATTAATTCAGTGTCTTCATTAATCCTTTTGTCCATGATGCCTTATAACCTCAAAGAAAAAGTGAAAACATGTTAATGTATTCAGTAAATAGAAAGCAGCACACACTGGTTTCTTACCTTTCTCCTGGAAATGCCAACCTAGGTATACCTCACTGCATCCATCTTCACTTCATATTCTCCACTTCCTATTGATGATATACTACACTTCACTGTTACGGCTTTCTTTCACAAATAACTGAAAGTGGGCTTGATCTTGAATTGCCTATGCCTTATTTATTACATATTTTCATAGTATATTGATGTGGCATATTTCTTTTGTCTGTCTTGTTCTGCATTGCCTTTGTCTTGAACCTTGTTTCATCCAACTATTGCATTTTGTTAACCTTCATGCTCTAAACTTAGATCACCTCAAAGGTGCTCAGAAAAGATGACCTGTTCAAGAGTCAGTTCAAGACAGTTCCAGTATTGTGGAGACATCCTGAGACAGACTAGAGCACTGGTTCCTACAGTTTTTATGCCCTCTGACTACATGACTTATTTTATGGATATTTCATATTATATTCAATGCATGCAATGCAAATGCAATACACAATTAAAACTGCAAGCAGTGATGATCGAGCCCTTGCACTCCACGCAACTCATCACATGCAAGTGTGATGTGCAGACCGCAACATGAAAATTAGCACTTAGATGTGTTAAGGCCAGGGCTCTTAATAAACTTGTAAAGTTTGGGTGCAAATGGAAAATCTGTACTGCAGTTAGGTTTATCAGTAGGGGTAGGGTTAGGGTTTCTATCATCATGTCAAGGCTGTTTTTTGAAGGCACGCCACAACACACTGTTTGACCAAATGTAAAGATTTAAAAAATGTACCACTCTGAACTTCCTGTTTGGTTTAGGATATGGCTCCTGACATGATACATATGCCTGCTAATTTCATACATGTCCGAGAAACAGTGCCCCGGGGCTGTTTTCTTAAAACTTTGTAGGGGTTGCTATCGAGCCATTTTGACACACCCATGGGCAACACCCAGATGAAATGTATAATGCTGACGTGTGTGCCAAGTTTCATGAGTTGTTGAGCCTGTTTAGCCCCTGCAAAATCGATCAAATGTTAGAACAACAGTTAATTAAAAATTCACAAGATTCACAAGATGTCATTGTCAGTATTTAAGGGTCCTGTGACCAAATTTCCGCTGGATGTGGTCAATTTGCTGAATTGCTTTTACTGAATATTATCACATAGATGTTGTGTTGAGACTCTTATCAGACACTTCAAGTTTGGTGCCTATTGGACGATGTACACTCAAGTTACAGCAAATTCATGTGCGTCCACCTTTGACGCGATGCCCTTCAACGACAACTTACCACATTCATCACATATCATCAACAACATGTTTTGCATCTTGTGACCAAATTTAAGCTGGATCTGATAGGAGCAGAATGTGATAGTATAAAACATGACATTTCCTGTTGCCAGTAGGGGGCGCTATGAGTATGACTGAATATCATGTCATGTAGACGTGTTCAGGGCAGCACTCTTACCAAATGTGACGTTTTGTCGAGATTGGACCATGTACGCTGTAGTTGTGACAACTTCCTGTTTCATGGCAAAACGTCAAACTTTGGCGCCACACCAGAGACACACCCTTCGGATTCAATGCACAAGCAGCACTATTTTTAATCATGATGATGTTTACATCATACTGACCAAATTTGAAGTCGATCGGATCAATTCCCAATTTTTTAAAATACGTGTGCAAATCGCCAGAATTTGCAGCTAAATCCATAATGGCTGACTTCCTGTTGGGTTTGCATATGGCTCCAACCAGGCAAAAAGAAACATATTGTCTTTGGGCGTCATTGTCTACCTCCTATTCAAGCTAATTACAGAGAATCAAAAGGAATTGTTTTTATAAAGAATAATGTGTTTATTCTGCGAAATAAATGTTTCAAGTTAATTAAATTCAAATGTATTTATATTGCCAAATAGATATCCAACAATTCCCACTGTGAGCAAGCACTTGGTGACAGCGGCAAGGAAAAACTTTTAACACTTTTACCAACAACATGTAGTGGCACAATGTAAGTTCCACATAGAAATGTAAAGTACCAGTAATGGTAATGATATTAGCCAATACTCCTCCTGGTGGATAGATACAATTTAAAAAGCAACTCACATCCACGGCCTTTCTGCGATGCAAACAGGTTAATCACCATGTCATTAAAGTCCAGTGATTTTTGGATGAAGTCCCGCCCAATAGACAGCATTAAAACATCCAAAGTAGCAGGACCTGAGCCTCCTCAGAAAGAACAGCCTGCTCTGTCCTTTCCTGTCAGTGTGGGTCGTCCAGTCCAGTTTGCTGTTGATTGTCAACCCCAGGAACTTGTAGGTGTCCACTACCTCTACCCTCTCACCGGAGTCCAAAGTCCACCACCAGCTCCTTGGTTTTCCCTGTATTGAGCTGTAGGTGGTTTCTGTCGCACCATCCTATGGAGTAAATGGAGAGGATGGGCGGAGAGAGGAAGTGGAGGGGGGTTGAATGGGAAGAGGGTGGATGACTTGTTGGCATGTCCCTTTGTCCCCTCCACTGAACCTACTGACCTTTTCATGGCAGTAATGCTCCGTAGTTGATGACGTCACAGGCGTGTTCCATTTACACCATTTGGAGTTAACAAAGACAGCAAGCCCTCCTTCTGACTTCTTAACGCTCTGTTTCTTCCTATCTGCTCAAACTAGTAAGAAGCCAACTAGTTCCACTGAACAGTCTGGTATATTCCCATTCAGCTAA
Source organism: Dicentrarchus labrax (assembly GCF_905237075.1). NCBI lineage: Eukaryota > Metazoa > Chordata > Actinopteri > Moronidae > Dicentrarchus > Dicentrarchus labrax. The sequence goes on from NW_026136704.1 coordinate 2,431,390, forward strand.
GTCTCAGTCAAGCATAACATGCTGCACCCCCCATACTCGCGTTGTCCACTGACCAGGGCCAAGAGTTCCTCCATTTTATTTGTCAGCGAGCGTACATTCCCCATGACAACCGGGGGAAGACAGGGCTTGTATCTCCACCACCTCTCTGTCTTCTTTTTCCTCACCAACGTGCCTGCTCTAGTTCCTCGCCTTCGTCTCTTTAACTCCACCAAGATCTCCTTCTGAAATGCGACACATAAATACTGGAGGAGCTCCTCACTTGAGTAACCCCTGGCGCTTTGTTGTGTGGTGGTCGTAGGGTCCACATTCTTGCACATTGTTTATAAACAAAAACTAAGCCAAACTAAGGCGAAAAATAAAAAACAACTACCAACACTGTGGGTCCTATTTACAACAATAAATACAGTGCTAGTTAGAGGGTTAGAAAAAAAATAAGGTAAAGGTTAAGAAGTGAAAATAGAGAGGGGGAGAGGGAGCTGTTGTGTAAAGCTGCCACCCTCTGCAGTGCCGGAAGTACTTAATGTGAATGTGTTTAATGGTAAATGGTAAATGGTAAATGGACCTGTACTTGTATAGCACCTTTCTAGTCTTCCAACTACTCAAAGCGCTTTTACACTACGTGCCACATTCACCCTTTCACACACATTCACACAGCGATGGCAAAGGCCATCGAACGGAAACTTATGCATTCATACACATTCACACACCGATGCCCATCGGGAGCAAATTGGGGTTCAGTGTCTTCAAAGCTACTTCGACGTGGCAGGAAGAGCCGGGGATCGAACCAACAACCTTCCGATTAGTGGACAACCCGCTCTGCCTCTGAGCCACAGCATGGCATATTAATTCATACACTGAGCCATTTATGAATGTATTAATTGATTGATGATTTATTTGAGCAAGTGTGGTCCTCTATAAGTTATTACGTTCAACTCAAGAATTATTGTTATTGGCAGTTATTAAATTAACAGTAGTTATTATATTATAAGCTGCTACAGACCATGCCTAAAGACAGCCATGCTTTGAGGTGAATTCTATCAGCATTCACAATGAGTTACCATGCTGATTTTTAGAGGCAATGTTTATGTCAGAGGTGTGAGACTCAAGTATCATCAAAAGGTATTTGACATGACAGCCAGTAGACAACTGTAATGATCTGTGAGGCCAGATTTATCTCAGAATTGAGGAAAGGTGACATGGTGCGCAAGAACCTTTTTATTTTCAGCACTGAATTGAAAAAGAACAAAGCTACAAAAAAAACACTCACTTTTATACCCTCAATTTCTGCACATAGGGGGCATTTGACATTTCCTAATGTCTTTGAACACTAGGAATTCATCAAAAAGATTCCCTTACAACGATAAAAAAAATTTAAAAAACAAAAAAACAACATTTGCTGGGATGTAATGTCTGTATTTAATAGTGTGCAAAATCCACCTATAACATTGAAATGGCATTCAGTCAGTCAGTGGCAGAGGAGGAATGATGTGAAAATAATTGGCATCCCAAAGTCTCTTATTCACATCCAACAGTCAAATAAAACAAAGAAAAGGCAGTTCAGGATTTGCAATTCCATATCTACAAAATCAGCATTTTAACAACCTAGCTATATACACTGTACAGAGGTTTAAACACAAAGATACATCTTTTACAAAGAAAAAAAGAGCTGCATGCCCGAATAGATCAGGCAGATTATAGTACCAGACAGTGACGATTTGAAGCAGTCTGGAGGCCAGATGGAAACGCCATTAGTGACCTGGATAAGGGTTTGACTTCTGTCTGCAGTTATGGTGAAAATGCTACAAAGTAACAGAAAACACTGGAATGCTATTATATCAAAAAGGTTGCTGCTCCGCATTATTTTTTGAGAATAGTGGTGTTACATTAAACAGGTCTAACAAATGGGGTGAAACAAATAAAAAATCTATTTTCTTCTTGACTGAATAATTACAATGACATACCACCACAAAGGCTTGTAGGATTTCAAAACATAGCGAATACCTAATCACTAGTGCAATTCAATAACATAAAATGACCAATGCTAAGAGTGGCTGTGGTTACTAATATGCACTTTTAGGATTTGTCTTGTAACATTACTACATCTTCTGCTATCTCTGAAGATAAACTATTTTGTCATGATCATGTTTTAATTATGTAATCTTTGCAATTCAACAAACTATGTTGTGGTTGTTTGTGCTTTGTCTTCTCACGTGTTCCCATGGGTTGTGGTTGTGCCTCGATCAGATTGTGCCTCCTACTTGACTAGCCCACTGCTTTTATTATTATTATTGTTATTATTATTATTATTATTGCTGTCATCATCATTATTATTTTTAGTCATGTTTATACTATTATAGTTGCTATTGTTACTATAAAAAGTACTGGAAGTACTTTCCCTCCAAAGTGTGGTGAAGTAAAAGTTGCATACAAGAAAATACAAAAGTAGAAGTACCTAAAAATGTAACTGAAGTCTTTCTACCACCACTGTTATCATCGGCTAATAACGTTTATTAAAGAGATAAAACAACAATAAGTTAATCTTGATATCAAACCTCCCTCTCCAGTGCTGTCTGAAAAAATAGAGTTGGATACGCATTGAAAGTTGATATGCTGTTATCCTGACTTGAGTGCTGATCACCTTAAAACAATTTTGAGGTAATATTAGAATTAAATATTTATCCCATAGTAGTCTTAAAAGACAACAATATAAATACTGTGGTTTGATAAGACAATTGCTTGTGATGTTGAGATAACGCCTTAAATGCATTAAAACCCACAGCATCTCTTGGCTGGTTGAAGGATGGTTGAAATGTCATGGCTTGATGTGGAGGATTGATTTTTTGGGAAAGGAACAAGCACATTCCACATTAAAACAATGGCTTTTTGAAATGTGGCCACAACACTGTTTCATACTTATTCACCAGTAAGGTCATACTATTTTACAAAGTCTGTACAAGCTCAGAGCACTACAAAGTTTACAAATCAAGGAGGAAAAAATGGAACGTGGGGATTTGTATCTTTTTTTTTCTTAGAAAGAAGTTGTCTGGGCTTCTGTAAAGGAGCAGGGAACAAAACAATGCTTTCACTTACATGATTGTCCCTTCTCTTTTGTCTGATTTTCTCTACCACATCTGTTTTAGTCTCATTTGAATTAGTCTTCCTCATTTACATTCTCTACCTTATTCTTTTCACGTTACAAATCCCTTTAAGAACAGGAAGGACACTTCTGATTGTTCAGCACAGCAGGGACAGGACTGACAACACAGTTTGATTTAATGTTAAAACATTTCCATTTCTGGACCGAGTTGCATGGGAGAATAGTACGTAGAACAAGTGAAATGTGGTTTTAAATTTGCAGTTTTAATGTCATTGTTACTGACAATGTCTATGGTTGTAGTAGTACCTAGCATTGTTGACAAAGCATTTCTTCCCCTGTGATAACATCTGCTTTTACTGTCATCTGCACCAATGTTATGCTCCTTATGGCCCATTATAGACCCGACAGAATCCCTGTACTAGTCAATCAATCACACCTCAGTCTGTTGCTGTGAGTCAGTGATGATGGTCACCCCTCGACGAAGCTCATCCATACTGTCAAAGTCGCTGCCATGTTCAGAGTCATCCAGCCCACATGGAGCTGACACGTCTGAGGCTGATGATGCACCAACAGACAGTCGCATATTTAGCGACACAGAGTCATCGGTGTCCCCATTTCCTGCGGTTACCCCACCCACTGAAGTGTTGAAGTCTCCATGGGGCCCTTCCCCAAGGGGCAACTGGTGTGGAGGCAGGTATTGGCTAGGGTGGAAGTGTGGCCTGGCATGCTGATGCCCAGTGCTGCTAGAGCTCAGGGTGCTCTCCTTTGAGACAGGCAGGTTGGCAGGCATTGGCGTATAGGGTTCAGGATAGTCCTCACCTGAGGGCAGCGGAGGTGGCAGCTGGTCTTGGCTCAAGAACTCTTCTACGTGGGGAGGGGGGTAGTCGCTGTCAATGTCATAGCCTCCCAGATAGTAGTCTGACTCCAGTTCACGGGTGCTTCCTCCAAGGCGGGGAGCTGAGCCTGCTACATCACTGCCAGGACCTGCTTCATAGTTTGGCACCTCTTCAATGTCTGACAGTCTGGTGCTCGGCATCCAGTCTGATGTGTCCCAGTGATATGCTAGACAGTAGAAGGGAGGATTGTTAGTAACAATTTAGACTATGAAAAACAAAAACAGCCCCCCATATGGCTGAGTCAACAAACTAGTCTCCAGGTGTGGAGCTGTGCAGCAGACATGCCTTCAGTATGCACCAGGCATGATAGAGTGAATAAGATCAACCCTACACAAAGGTCTTGAAGGTCAGGTACATAACAAGGCACAACCGGCACAGAAAGCATGTTAGGTCTTTGAGGATATTTGACATGCACATAGGAGCCTTTGAGGGTCAGGGTCAGTGGAGTCACAGCATGCTGAGCGTCATCAAGATTTGCAGCACTACAGCCATGTTGACAGGATCAAAAAAGAGTTATATGTCAAATATCTGGTAGATTTTCCAATTGGTCAGTGTAGCAAAGTGATAAAAAAACATGTTTTCAGTGGGTTGTTGGCTCTGATGCACTCCACTCCACTTAAACTTCACACAGATACTTATATGCAATATGAATACAATGATTAAGAATATAATTAATCAGTTTAGTAGTTGTGTCCCATTTTAGCAACCACAGCAAGACTATCCTCTGACAGATTAGTTCGAAGGTCCATTTTTAACGTTTTGTTTACATTTTCCTAAGAAGTGACCTATTGTGGACTTTCAGAAGCAAAAACAGAAGTACTACTACTAGTAATACACTTACATATAAACATACATATATACATACACATATATACATATAAATATATATACACATATATACATTTACACATACATACATATACATACACATATACATACATATATACATATACATACACCTATGTATATATCGCTTTTAACTTTTAACCATCTTCAAATGTGTTCGTTTTTTTAACATAGACGAGCCTAACAAATAGCATATAATCTAATAAAAGTAAATAATAAAAGAGAAAGTTGACCAAGGTTCTGACCGAGACTTGCTCCACAATTTAAACTAAACAAAAAAACTGGGGCTAACTTAGAAAGGGACAATTGGTTCAGTTTTTGTTAAGCATTTACTGGTGATGGATGACCACCAAAATGGTAAATGTGAAGTGTCATGTGATTTTTTGACTTTGCAAGTTGATGAAGACTGCCACAAAGCAAGCACAACACAACAGAAAGGCCACAGCTGGGATTCAAACCCAGGACCTTCTTGCTGTGAGGTGACAGTGCTAACCACTGAGCAATCGTGCTGCCTATATGCTTTTCTGAAATGTAAACTGAAGTGGGCATCTGACATGGGACTCAGGTTGTGTTAAGGTGTTAATATTGAGCACTGGGACAAACAATCTGCTGACATTTAGTAGCATGAATGATGATTCTCATTACAAAAGTTTGGCTGACCAGAAGGAAAATCTACCAAAAAAAACATTAATTTATAGTGGAGGCAAATTAAATAACAAATGGTGAGTGTTCAAAAGCAATGACAAAAAACAACAACAAAAGACATCCATGCATCAAGCAACAATTGGCACAGTACCATCATTGTGCTAGAGATAAAAATCTAAACAAAGTGAGATGCAGAAAGGTGACAGCGGCAGGCACAAATTGTTCGGAAGGGCCTGGGTTGCCAAGTCAGCACAGCACAGTGAGCTGGAGGGGTGTGAATCATATCAAATCACACACATATACGCACACAAAGCGCCGACTAGGGAAGGGGACGAGCAGAGGAATTTACCAATGACCAAGTCTGGAAGTATGAAAATAATGGGTATACACAGAGGTAGAAAGATACAGAGGGTAGACAAAATAATTCCAGTCAGGATAGCTTAGAGATGTATGTATTGATAGCTTAGAGATGTATTGATTTAAGATTTGATTTTCATGCACTCTATCTGAGGTCAATGGCTGTCCGATAGTAAATTAACCCCCATGATGGTGGGCAAGGTGGATGTTGGTTGTTTGCTTTTGGTTCAGGAGCCTGGAGTAGCATACTGTAGTAGCAGCTAATTTGATATTAATTAGCTCTTGGCTTTCATGCACTGAAGGCGTCCTGTGGAGTTTTCTTTCAAATAAACAAAAGTTATATTTACATTCAGTGTTAATCACAAAAATGCACTGTGTACATCCTTGAGGTCCAACAAATTTGTTGAATTATTTTCCTTATCATAAAACATTTGCAAAGCCATTGTTAAAGTCTATATTTAACAACTACAAGCTCCTTTGTCTCTGCCTTTTGCTGATGCATTACTATATTTCTTAACACGTTACACAATTAGCAAGAATGTGTATGGCATCACCTGTGTGTATTTTCATGTACATCCATGCACAAACGAAAACAGGTACTCACTTGGCTTCATAGTACTATGAAAGGTCAAAACCTCCACAGGGTACCTTTAATATAAAGGCCTGGTTCGCAAAAATAGTGGCAGAGGTTTGGGGACTTACTGACTACTCCCAGGGCTCATTGGTGAACTAATACACATGCTGAGCTAAGTTCACCAAATTTTGGCTTAGTGCAAGTATTTTGCCCATTATTTATTTCACCCATGAGTGGGTCTGCAGATCGCGGTGAATTGATTAAGCTACAAAATCTCACTGCCCTTTGGAACTAACTGCCTTGTGTTCTGGTTGCATTGCGGCTACCAGAGAGAACAACAGACACTCTCCAATGAGTCAAACGTATAGTATATATTCCAGGTTTGGGCAGGAATGATTCAAGGACTAGGGGGTGATCTTAACTTAATTAAACTTTCACTGGTACTATAACTCAGAACTAATTGAATGAATTTGCGCCAAAGGTGGGTCATCTTAGGTTGAATGCTAATTAGTAACATTTGTCTGCCATAAAACATGTCTGGAAATAAGCTCTTAAAGTACTTGAATATAGTCAATGTTTCAAAGTAAGCAAAATGAGGCTCAATCATCTGAGCACACACTGTAAGAGTAATGGCCAAACAAGCCCAAAAGCCAAAAAGCCATTTGACACAGGACATTTTTTCCAGCTGTTGCTGCTAACACACACATTTGTCCTTTGGGGTACATAATTATCCACAACAGATTACATGGAATTAATACTTTTGTAATGGCATAGTAGTTTGCAAGATATACTGAGACAAAAATGTGATGCTGGCACTAGAACAGAGATCAATTGGTCAATGCCAAATTCAATGGAAATTTGGTCAAGATATCCTGTTCTGGACCAAATAATTGGATATACTGACCTACCAGCATGATCATACCAGCTTCATCAAACTCTGATGAAAGCTGGTACCTCATTTAATATATCTAGAACATCAGTTTTAAAATGTATTGAATAAAATCTGTTGAACACCAACACAGACAGACATTTACACTATATAGGAGTTGAAAATGTTAATAGACATGCAGCCTATTATGACCCAACTTTTTAGGAGTATTTACAATGTAGATTTTGTTACTTTGTTTATTTTTAGTTACAGTAATTTTCATTGCATGATGTTTTGTCTACTCGCTGCAGATAGACAGACAGAGAGAGAGATAGATAAGATAGATCGATAGAGGGTAAAGTTGGTAGTCACCTCTGTTGTAGGTTTGACCGTGGTCCATAACTGACACTGTCAGATGGAAGAACAACATAACACAGAGGCCTTTAGCATTGGATCATGAGAGTTGATCTACTGTTCTAAATGTAGTCTTACAGGATAGAAGAAGATTCAGGGTGGAGGTGCTGGAGTGCTTTTGTAATTATACCAACATAAATTGACCGTCCTGTTTAATGTCCTTAAAGGTCTCAGTTGGAACTCAGAAGTAAAATGGTGAACATGCATCTCATCATTTTAGCCATGATGAAACCATTGCTGTCTTGAAACAATTAAACAGTTACAACCATAATATTACAAGCTCATGAAAGCTGTAGTTGTTGAAGACACTGTCCTTGCAAGAAATATGACAGCCAGATCAGTCACGTGTGTTTGGAAAGAGTCCCTGTATGCATTTGTGCTGTGTCTGACATTTGCTATGCATTCCAACTATCTGATTAGGGAAGGGGACGGGCATGATAGGCCATACAGTGTCTGACTTTGAAACAGGAGTCCTTGGTTTGTATCCCACACTGACAAGTCACCTATGTTGTTTCTGGTATTAGGACTAGTTCACCTTAATATGGTTAAAATGATGAGGTGTTTACTTTCCTGTATAGTGGTAGATGCTGATTTACCAAAGAATGTGGACAGAATATTGACAGAAAACCCCACTTTCATGTTTTAAAGATTTTCACAAAGAACAATGAAAAAAAACATCATGGGTGACCAATCATGTTCCATTAAGAGCCAACAGTTTGCAGGTTTTCACTCCAACCAATGAAGCATCACTGATTGACAATTCCTGAGGGAGTAGAGTAACTCATATGTAGGATCACCCACTGAAGTGATCAGTTGGAATCAAAACCTGCAGATTCTTGGCCATAGGGCTGTCCCCTAGTAGTTGACTAAAGTCGATGAGTCGACACACTTAATTTTTTAAGAAAAACAATGTCAAACTTGTTTCATAGCGAGTTGATTTGTAACTAATGTTGTACATCATCTATTGTATTGATAAGAGTATATTTGTTTTTGTAAAGTTGGAAGTTATTTATTCTGTGTTTTGAACAACGAGACTTGTGTGATGTTATAGAGTTGAAATAAATTAACTGAGTGTTCAACCCTTGTTGGTTACTCCAACATATTCAGATTCATTACTGCATTTTCTGTTAGTATTTAACAGGCAGCTGTTAAAATTTTATTATTTAAAGAATTAAATTAATATCATAAACATACAATGACCAGTCGATCATCGGCTCAAACTAACAACTAATAGTGCACTAGGAAAATGTTTTGTCGGGGACAGCCCTGGTTTGGCTATTAGTGGGACATGGTTAGCCACCACTGCTTTTTTGACAATATACTGAGAATTGAGAGCTGCTGGAACAAAATCTAACCTGGAAGGGGTTTGGACTGAATACACACTGATTGTGAAACAGCATGAGAAAATAATCTGTAAACATAAATCTTGACATGTTGGAAGCTAATCTAACAGTTCCCAGGACGTTTGATTTACTGAAAGATACAGATTGTAACATACAGTGCGAGTGTATTTAGCTTGGCTTGTCTATATAACTGAAGACACTTTGTTCAGAGGTTAAGAGATACTACAATGACAAGAATGAGATAAGAGAAGAGAGGAAGAGTGAGAGAAGAGACACAAGGGGATGAGACATGGTACCTTCACTTTCGATTGTGTCGACTGCATCATTGACCAGTCGAATGACAGTCACTATGGAGGCTTGTGGGGGGAAAAAAGGAGGAGATAAGTTTTGAAATAAAGTCATTCAGTCATTCAAAGTGAAAAATGCTCATCATGGTGTTAGTCAGGGATCATCCCTCACACCTGTGGCATTGCTTATGGCTACCCACTACTGTCAGTCCTGCAGAGAGGACCACCTGGTCTGCCTCTGGCACAGTCAAGACCCCTTGTTGATTTTAATGCATGTGGGCAATTTTCATTCAGTATTCTTTAGATATATTGAGATAGTATTTAGGTAAAAAAAAATGCAAAGAAAACACTGCCAAACAAAGAAAATGAATTTCCCATGTGCAAAGAAAGCCACATGCGAACAAAACAATATTAGAGCATAAAAAAAAAAAAAACACAAAATAAACAACACCAGTTCATTTCTACTATTTGTCATTTTAGTGCAGACACTTTCATATCTGGTGACACCAGTCAGACTTCAGCAAGCACAGGAATGACAATGGCAAGAGTTTTAATATGGCTGAGGAAAAATTCAAATATTTAATTAATTGATGATTAAGGGCAAAGAAGCTAAAAACTTTAAATTATGATCATTCTGAAAAGTAAAACAATGAATGCCATGTTTTGCAAACAAAATCTAGAGGGAATAGCGTAATGCAATGTAAAAAGATGAAACAAAAAAACAAATATACAGCTCCAGCACAAAGTCCACGACCAACACTATGCTGTGAAGCAGTAAAAACCCTTAGCCTCTTCTAGGTTGCTTACAATGATGCTGTTGTGAAATCGTTATAATGTTTAGTTGTGAGAAGTTTTTGAAACCCTGGGAATGTATTCCTGCATTATTTTGCAGCAATAATAGCAAATTGATAATACATGCAAACGACTAAATGTCTGAAACATCTAGAGGCTTCACTTTTTTAACAAAACGTAAAGGTTGGACAGAAATGACACTAAAAATATGCATATGTATACGCGTATATAGTATATATATGTACATATATATGTATATCATCCATAAAATTCAGCCATAACATTATGACCACTGACAGGTGAAGTGAATAACACTGATTATCACCTGTCAGACATTTTGTCCTCAAAGTTGATGTGCTAGAAGCAAGAAAAATGGGCAAGCGTAAGGATTTGAGCATCTCTGACAAGGGCCAAATTGTGATGGCTAGACGACTGAGTCAGAGCTTCTCCAAAAGTGCAGCTCTTGTGGGGTGATCCCAGTCTGCAGTACCGGTACCTATAAAAGTGGTCCAAGGAAGGAAAAGTGGTGAACCGGTGACTAGGGCGTCAGGGCGACCAAGGCTCATTCATGCATGTGGGGATGTGGCTCAGAGGCTCGGAAGTAGAGCGGGTTGTCCACTAATTGGAAGGTTGTCGGTTCATGCTCCTCCTGCTTCATGTTTACAGCAAGATATTGAACACCAAATTGCTCCCGATGCTGCATCATCAGTGTGTGGTTCCTATAGTCTCTAAAAGTAGAACAGGAGCCAGAGCCTTCAGTTACCAAGCTCCTCTCCTGTGGAACCAGCTTCCAGTTGTGGTTCGGGAGGCAGACACCCTCACCACATTCAGGAGTAGGCTTAAGACATTCCTCTTTGATAAAGCTTATAGTTAGGGCTGGATCAGGTGAGTCCTGAACCATCCCTTAGTTATGCTCCTATAGGCCTAGACTATCGGGGGATTTCCCATGGTGCACTGAGCTCCTCTCACCGAGTTTATCACCTCTCTTTCTGCACTCATTCATGTCCCATTAATGCATGTTACAAACTTCACTTCTTCCCCGGAGTTCTTGTGCTTTCTCGTCTCGCAGGTTCTTATCGATCCTGGTGGAGCCTCCTGCCATGGTCCTGCTAGATTGCCATTGCCAATACTGTTGTTGCTGTGCACCGGTCTGTCTGTCTGTCTGTCTGTCTCTCTCTCTCTCTCTCTCTCTCTCTCTCTCTCTCTCTCTCTCTCTCTCTCTCTCACCCCAACTGGTAGAGACAGACGACCACCCACCTAGAGCCGAAGGATCTGTCCTAGGTTTCTGCCTTTTAACAGGCAGTTTTTCCTTGCCCTTGTCACCAAGTGCTTGCTCATGGTGGTACTGTTGGGTCTCTGTAAATAATGTTATAAAAAGTTCGGTCTAGACCTGCTTTATTTGAAAAGTGTCCTTAGATAACTTCTGTTATGAATTGGCGACATACAAATAAAATTGAATTGAATTGAATTGAATTGAATTGAATTGAATTGAATTGAATTGAATTGTGTGAATGTGAATGAATGAGGTAGTTTCTGTTAGAGGGACTGAATGGGTGTGAAAAGGTGAACCTGGCATGTTGTGTAAAAAGCACTTTGAGTGGTCGGAAGACTACAAAGGAGCTATACAAGTACATTTACCATTTACCTTGTGCAGAGTGAAGGTGGGGAGTGAAGGCTGGCCCATGTGGTCTGATCTAACAGAAGAGCTACTTTAGCTCAAATTGCTAAAAATGTTATTGCTGATTCTGATAGAAAGGTGTCAGAACACACAGTGCATCGCAGTTTGGGGCTGCATAGCCACAGACCAGGGGTGCCCAGGTGGTGATAATGTTATGGCTGATCGGTGTATATTTCAAATAATTTCTGGACAGTTTACTTGATAAATAATAGTGTAGGAACAGTCTTCATCTAGACGATTTGAAGATTGAGGGTACTCAGTCCAGCAATAGTCCTAATTGTCCCAACTGTTCCCAATTTAGTATACTGCATGCATCCTTCCTTTCTTGTGAGATTGGACTCCTGAATTTTACTTCCTAGTTTTTAGTTCTGGGGATCTCAAACTTGGCAAACTGTCATGAATCGGTGTCTTGGTCCTGATGTTGGGGTTAGACATTGGCGGGTTTACAGCAAATACTATTATTCTGTATTTCTCTCTACTTCTCTCTCTCTCTTCTTATTGTTTATACACTCTTATAGACCTTTTACACAACAGGAACTATGAGCGGCAGTACCTCAGTCCGTAGGACTGGAGGGTCACTGGTTCAAGTCTAGCAGGGACCACAATCATGGAGTGTTGACTAGTAGCTGGAGAGGTGCCAGTTCCACCTCCTTGGCACTGCAGAAGTGCCCTTGGGCAAGACACCGAGCCCTAGGCTGCCCATAGCCCATCGCTCCACCATCTCTCCACATCTGCATGTCTAAAAACCCTATTATGTCTGTGATTGTATTTCGGGCCTATGTATGTAAAAAATAATAAATCTTCTTTGAAATGCCATTTTTACATGTTCTGCTTTCCCCCTGCCCATTGTACTCATCCTTGAGATAGATAGATAGATAGATAGATAGATAGATAGATAGATAGATAGATAGATAGATAGATAGATAGATAGATAGATAGATAGATAGATAGATAGATAGATAGATAGATAGATAGATAGATAGATAGATAGATAGATAGATAGATAGATAGATAGATAGATAGATAGATAGATACTTTATTTATCCCGAGGGAAATTCAAGATTTGGGGGAGTACAGATTTTTGCCTTGCTCAGAAGGTGGTGTTACAGAATTTCAGGTACTCTTGGGGTAAAGAAATGCTGCAGCTGGCTTGCAACATGGTAAACAATATTCTGTCTTCTTCCTACGGTGCACAGGGCTTTTCTTTGAACTTATCAATACTGACATTTAAACATCATCACATGTACATGTAAAAGAAAATCAATATCAATGCCTAGTTTCCAATTGCTGTCAGTACTGCATCTGCACTACACTCACCTAATAAGCAATTATGACATTGGTCCTGGTATCACCATATGGTGTTGTATTTTCACTTATGTACTGTATATCTAAAATATTTTGGTTTGTAAAACACAGTGGAAACACAAGTCAGGACAAAGAAAACAGACCTTACAAGTTCTTATAGTTATATGTTATTGAAAGGTCAAGATGATGGGTTGATATGTTCCCATAGTGTAAAAGAGCTGTACTCTCCTATTCTTTTCATGTTTTCCATTCCTCCTTCTCCTTTCTCTCTCTTACTCTCCTGCACATACCCAGGTAAATATGAGGTTCTCTATGGCTATTAACACTTATTTGATCATTTTCTAGTTTAAAGTACATTATTCTAATGATTATTATTTGCTTTTATTGTAGTTGTAGAGATGTTTATGGTGTCTGATGACCTGGGGTTTTTAAAGACATTTTGTCACACTCCTACAGCGGCACAAGGTACCATGCAGCATCTGTATGAGACACAAAGGGCTGCCAGAATGCCTTTAGGAAGTCAGGTGATGTAGTTTAAAGAGTGACAAAGTCTGCCTATGGAGGAGGTAGAAAACACAAAACATTCACCCAGGAAGCCGGGGGTTCATGTCCCATGAGAAAAAAAACATTGGCTTATTTTAGTTGTCACGTACGTGACTTACCTCATGTGACACTTAGCTGAGCCCAAAGCATGAGGTTTCCATGAACCTAAAGTTGTGTTGTTGCCTAAACCTAACCAAATTGCAACCCTTTCACAACGTTAACCACATTTTAAAAGGGCGTGTCATACAGATGCAAAAGGGTATTTGTATGAGACTCCGAGGGGCGTGACAAAGCAGTCCCGGTTTGGACGACCTGGGATGAGAATATGTTGGAAAGAGAGTACAAGTTTTGCAGGGGTATTGATAAGAACATTTTTAAAACACAAGAAAGAGACCTCCAGTGTAACCAACCAATACAAAAAAACAAAGCTTTTCAAATAACCGTATTTAAAAGAACTGAAACACTAGGGATTTCGGATCTGAGTCCCCTAACCACTATTGCTTGCGGGGTGGGATATGTGTCTTACCATTGTCATCACAGGAGTCAGACTGGAAGGAGCTCAGTGATTGGACCTCTGAGTTACTGCCTTTGTTGCTCCCTGAGAAACATGTTACTTCTTCTGCCATGTCAACCATCTTACCTGCAGGGAGAGGTCAGGGAGTCAGGAAGGCCAGATTCCAAAACAAAAACAAATGCAGAAAAACTGCTTTTCTAATTTGAGGAGTTGAAACTATTACCATGTATGATGTGAAAAACAGTATTGTCCCATCTGCTGGGATAATTGTTGTTTGGATTGTAGAATATAATGTGTTTTCAATTTCATATTAGGACAAAAATGCATATACTGAACCTCTGTGTGCTCACAGAAACACATTCTCCACATACATACTAATACTGTAATAACCCTAGCCTATTTCTATTGTAAGTTGTAGCAGGTACAGTAGTAAAAAAAACACAGACACACACACCCTCATCACTGTCCCATGGGCTCTTGCGTATGGAGTCGCAGTCTGAGCGACAGGGCGACACTGGCGGCAGGTTGGGGGCCACACTGCACACCACCACTCCCCTCCTGGTTGTTCCTGACAGGATCCTTGGTGACTCGGGGTGAAAGGTGCTCATCTCTGTATGCTCTACACCGCGCCCATCCACCATCTTCTCCAGTGTGGACCGTGGGTCTCCTTGGAAACAGGGTGTGTATGCCATGGGCCTCACAGGGACTTGTGGAGGTCCCATCATCCCACCAACCCCCACCATGGTGGGCCCCAGCCCTGGCTCTGCATACAGGTTGAGAGGGTCTCCTGGTGTGCAGTGTAAGGTCTTAAACTGAACACCGTTGGCCTTGTTAAGGAGTGCTGCAGTGGCTGGGTCCTGGACCAGAGACAGGTTGTTCCGTGAGTAATTCTTCTGGAAAACCTTCTTGCGAAAAGCAATAAAGAGGATGATGAGGGTGATGATAACAAAAAGCACCACAGCAATGCCGATCAGTTCCTCTTTACCCACGACAGCATGACCTGCCTGCATGTCGGGGACGACAACAGGCCGCAGGCTACAGCGCTGGCCCACGAAGCCCGCTGTGCAGTTACAGTAGAAGGAACCTTGAGTGTTGACGCAGACGCCACCGTTCTCACACTCACCCTCTGGATTGTTGCGGTCGCACTCATTCACATCTTCTTCACAGCTACAAGATGGAGGAATGGCAGAAAGAGGGCAAGAGACTGGTATTAGATGGTAGCATATGAATAACTTTAGACTGTTCAGTTTTGTTTTGTTTTGTTGTTTGGCTGTGCTAAGTTAACATTTATAATAAGAGAATATATCTATAATCCTAATATTTGGCAAGCTGCATTTTTGACAGAATTTAGTGTTTTATTTAGGTTTTCAGACATTCCAATATTAATTGGTGGAAGTGGTAACCCTTTTTATGAATTCCAGACAACAATATGTATAACAAATATTTGGAGATATGCTAATAAGTAAAATATACAATTTACTCTAAGGTTAAAAACTATATTATATACTATATTATACTATACTATATTCTAGGACTGAGTATTTGTTACTATCTAGACATACAGCTGTGGCTGTGGCTCAGGAGGTAGAGTGGTTCGTCCACAACAGTTTTCTCTCTTTAGGAAGCCCTCAGAAAAAATTAAAGAACCCAGCTCTAGATAATCCAGGGAACACACTGCCAGCATTTTTCAAATAGATTATTTCTTTCATGGAAAGTGGTTCCAGACTCTGGAAAAAAATACACTGCTGTGAAATTCTTTCAACATGATGTTACACTGAGCAGCCCAATCCTCCATTTACCTCTGTTGTATTTGGGTTAAGGTGACGAGGTGATTTTATTAACTGTCCCATGTCACACATGTTGAGATAATGTCCCACATTTTGATTGGCTCTATCTAGTTTTCAAAAGTCAAACCACTTATCTAATCTATCTAATTTCATCCAATGGATCTGAAGAAAGCAGGAAAGGCTGTTATCATGGGACTGTTTGATGCCGATCAAAGTGCGCACATGGGACAAGTGCAGGATAGACCACTATCTGTGTGGGAAAATACTGCTAGATGTATGAAAAAATGTATTTTTCCTGAATCTGGGTGAATCAACATTTAAGGACTTTCAGAAAACTCACGTCAGACCCTTGAAGCCTCTCCTGCAACTACAGAGGAAGGCGTTGCCGATTGGCTTACACGCACCACTGTTCTGACACGGGTTGGGAACACACGCTGTAATCTCCATCTCACAGTGTCCTCCGGTGTACTGGGGGTTACAGCTGCATGAGAACCCTGGAAGACAGAAAGGGAGGAGGGGGTTACAAATGTTATTACAAATTCATTACAGCGCTGCCTGTCCAAAACAGACACACCTTTGGGAAATCACATGAGTACACCCATACAGCATAATGAAGAGATACACACACACATACACAGTCACAAGGGACATAAAAAAACATGAAAAAACACACAACTTTAAATGACAAACACACTTGAAAGAAAGTGCTTGGAAATTAGCAATATTTTATTCTGTGTATGCAATAAATAAAATAAATAAAAACAATGTCCTGCAAATTCCCAGGATGAATTGCTAATTACAGTGTAAATGAGGAACATGTGGCATGTGGTAAGTCTTACAGCAGCGTTCAATGAGGCCTGCTGGGACCTCTAGTCTTATAGAAAACACATACTTCTGCTAAAAAAAACTGTGCTGGTAAACTAACACTTTATTCATACAGTGTCGAGATTTTAAACCATCAGCTGATCACTGCTCTGCCTCAATAACCTCCTCCAACTCTCTGGGATCTGGCCTTCCACAGTAGAGGCCTGAGTTAGCTGGGTTTGATTGTAAATGACAGATGAATCTGAATTTTTCAGATCTTCAAAGTGGCTTCAAATTCATCTGAGCTGTTGTTAGAACAGCTAAACTTTGAAGCAACATTATGTCCTGTTATGTAATGGAGTTGCAAGCTGCAATTATACCGCTAGATGCCACTAAATCCTAAACATTGGAACTTTATATTAAAATTTTAAATTAATATCATATTGAGTGTTTTCCTTGTCTCCCCCCCCCAATACATTAGACACATTTGTTAGCTTGTGAGTTTTGCTAGTTTTGTTCGTTTTCAGGACCTTCAGTGTGAAGTCGCTGTGCGTTTGTATTTCCTATTACTCACCACCAGAGGGCAGGCTGGTGCAAGTCGCTCCATTACGGCAGGGCTGCTGCAGGCAGGCATCAGGATAGAGGATGCAGCCCAGTTTCATCTCTGTCAGTCCTACCACCTCTGCATAGCGCGAGCGTTTGTTCTGTAGTGGCAGCTCATTGTTGTTCAGCATGACTGAGTCCAAGCAGCCCTGGAAACCCTCAAGCACCTGCGGGTCTTTCTGGGAGTCCACGAGGCTGCGAGAATGAGGGTTCTGCACCTGAACAAGAACAGAAGAACCAGTATCATACACATACAACAGCATTTCTTTTGACGTTACCTGACACACAAATCCTGTCTGGAATAACAAGTTAGTGTTGTATGGCTCAGTCTGATCCACTTCTTTTTTCAGTTCACACACAGAGCAAAGAGCTACATTAACCTCTGCTGTATTGTCAATGCACTAACCTTACTGTATTTACATCTACAGGGAGCTCTGGCATCTTTTCAGAGAATATAAACTGTAGAAACAGATTAAATTATCTTTTATATATATATATACACACCTTTTTTTTATCTGAAAAACATGCAGAGGAAGCGGAGGTACTCTTTGCTGCATACAACCCCAGTAACAAAAGAGCTTTTTCTTTGAGTGCTCAGGTAAGTGTATCAACTTTTTTATGAACTCAGATTATCACTATGGTGGCTGGACAGTAAGAGAACAATGTTCGGAGTTAGGGGACAGACATGTGAGGGGGGACAACACTATAGGGGATATAGTTCCTCTTTTACATATTTGTACCAAGAGACTATGTCTCAATCACTCCATGTTACATACATTGTAGTGCCCACAAGGAACATACAAACTGTGGAAAAAACATCATCAAGTGTGAGCAGCACAGCTATGCATAGAATTTGACCCCACATCAATACAATGGGCGTGGAATAGAAAAACTACATTGAGCATTTGACTAGTGCAAGTATCATTTTACCAGATAATAAGTACCAATTAGAGGGAGTGTTGAATTAAGCAAATATAAGCAACCATCTCTGGATGCCTAAAAGCAGAGGAGCCCTAACATGGCTGCCACTGCAGTACCGTCTGAACCCCTACAACTACTGAGGAACTGACCAGTGCTCCAAAGTAGATGGTTCTGTCCGGAGCAAGTGGTCGTATAAATGGAGGTCCATGGCGCCGCTCAATGTAGCTGTCATCCAGCGCCAGACTACTGAAGTTGCGGTTCAGCTCCAATGCCACAGTGTGCCAGCTGCCATCATTGATACGTCGGCCAGAGATGCCCAACATGTCCGGACTGTCACCACCTCCACCAACACCATCGCCATCGCCAAGGCTACAGGCCAGCTGGAACCACAGCTTCCCCTCCTCCAGCTGCTCTCTCACACACACACACACACACACACACACACACACACACACACACACAAAGCTTTAATGCTGCACAGTATATCTAAGGGTGAAAATACACACCACGATCCTATTCTATTGAAAAAGAAAATCAATTCAACACAGATGGGTTAGATGTCAAATATACAGAATAGCTCTCCCTTTATGTAGCCCTCGCAAGGTTGGATAGCTCTGCTCTAAATGTTTCTAAAATTTTACTAAACTTTAACTGCCCTAGTGTACAGTCAAAAACCGTCTGATTAATATGACACCAAAGAAAAAGTTGATCATAATAGGGAAACTGAACAATATGCCATTCACCATATACAAAAGTAATGTATCTTTATCCAGTCTATTCTTATATACCCTTCAGCGTCTGTATGACAAAGAGAGGTGCATGACAAAACCGTGTTTCAATGTAAACCCATCCGTGTCAGGT
The DNA here is from genome assembly GCF_905237075.1 of Dicentrarchus labrax. NCBI lineage: Eukaryota > Metazoa > Chordata > Actinopteri > Moronidae > Dicentrarchus > Dicentrarchus labrax. Next base: position 2,450,525 of record NW_026136704.1, read on the forward strand.
AACGCAGTATAAAAAACAAGGAAGTCTGCACCATGATGTGGTGGAGTGGATAGATGGCCCAAACAAATACAGGGCCTGAACCCCAGGAGACTGGGTTGCGTTCATGGTGGGAATTGAGACACACTCGTGTTGGGAATTATTGGGTCTCTGTAAATAATTTGATAAGGAGAACAGTCTAGACCTGCTTTATTGGAAAAGTGTCCTGAGATAACTCTTTACGTAACCGAAGGACTTTCAACCAGAAGACTCCAATTCGTGTTCCATGTGAAAGCAAAAGTAAATTATTTTAAGTTTATGTTAAATAAATTATGTTACGTCCATCATGTGACATCACTGCATCACCATCTGTAATTTTCATCAAGTGACCTTCATCCATGAACTTAACATAGTTATTTTAAACCAAACCATCCTAAACCTAACCAAACTGTGATAGTTTCACAGCGTGGTTGTAGTACTTTTCTGGCAGAAAGGCTTTATGGCAGTCAGACACTGAGAGAGTGTAGTCATTTGACGACCTAAGATGAGACCCAGTTGCTATATGTCAATGTTGTGAACAATTCTTTTCAAGTAATATTGTAAGTTTTCATGCTTCAAATTATAGTTATACTATTTAAGAGTTTCTTAACTGGCTCATGCCCACATTTTAAGTGCTAACTCTCTCACGATATCAGCAATAGAGTTGTCAAGTTGTACTGAGAACCTGAAATATCTGTAAAATAGATCCACAAATAAACAATAAAAATATGTTATATATAGTGGATATCAAATTAATCTATTCATTATTATTCTAATACATTTTTCCATAATTTCCTTCAATTTGTTCTTTGGAGGATACACAGAGAGAGATGAGGCACCTGTGTGTTTGTCTGTGTACCTTGAGCACAGTGCAGGGTTCAGTGTGTGTGTACATGATGATTCCTCGGCTCTGCAGTGTTCTGATCCTCAGGCTGAGTTTCAGCTCCGTCTGCAGCCGGTCAGACAGTCTGTACTTGATGTAGCTGTTACCCGAGAAACTCAGAGACGAATGACCTGCACTCCCGCCCACACACACACACACACACACACACACACACAGGCACATGGATTAATAAATCAAGTTCCAGAGTAATGCACAAGTATGTGTTTGTGAAGCTGTAAATACACTTAAAATGCATTTTTTTCAATTTAAAAGTTGTCGTTGTATGTATTGCTTTATACATCAAACTTCTTTCACACGCACCTGCACACTCTCCTAGTTTGCCCGGTGGACACTGGCATGCATAGCGCCCTCTATTGGCCTCAATTGAAACACACTGCATGTCTGCTGGACATGGCTGGTCCTCACACTGCTCTGACAGGAGAGCACAGCTGGCATCTGTACAAACACAAAGGAAGAAAATATACTTATACTACCATTATAGGTACCATAGTTGTGTAAATTGCTTTAAAGTCTTCAACCCAGTGCATGGAAAGGGACAAAACTATGTAAGCACTGGTATGTAAGTATGTACGTTCACGTTTTTTTTGTATGTGTCTATGTTGAAACATATGCATTCCTGCTGTAGCAGTGACGTAGATCAGAGTCTGATTGGTCAGAATACTGCTGAATTTTCCATGTTGTCAGCCTGTCTTGTTTGAGTTTCTTAAGCAAAACTAAGATGTGGTTTGATTTACCAAAGGGTGGTTAACAGAGGGCCTCATATCTGTCCCAGAATGGAAATGTAAACATGGTCAAGTGTGTTGCCACCACACATAGGACAGGCTGCCACGAAAAGTGCATGATACTAAGCTCACAAACCAAAACCAAACCAAAGTCACAGCCATAAGGAGCAATATGGGATTCAATATCTTGCCTAAGGACAATGTGGGAGCTGGGAATCGAATAAGCGACCCTGCAATTATTAGATGACCCATTCTAGGACAGGACCATAGCTGTGTTGTAAGGACAAAATGTATTTCGTGTGACAACACATCGTTTTCTATGCATCGTGATTAGGATGCATGCAGGTTCCAGGGATTAATTTAACATATTCTAAGACAAATACAGCACTTAATATCAGAAACTGAAACCAATTTTACATGTAAACAAAATTGCTTTGTGTGCACAGCTCCTGTGAAAAAAAGTGCAACAGAACAGGTACCTCCACCATCATAACTTTGTTTCGTCAATATCCATAAAACTCAGCAAAGCACTCTTCTTAAGTTATTTGTTTAGTTTTCTAGCTGTAATCTCTGCTGTCTAAAAATGTTACATTATTCAGTCCTCTCGGTCCCATGGAGGTCTAAAGTTTATGAGAAATTGTGCTCTTAAAGGCCTGTAAAAAAATAAATAATAAACAATAGCAGAAATAATAAATAAACAATACTGAATGGAATTTAAAAACATACCATTCTTATGTAGAGTGAAAGGCTATGTTTTAAGGCCAGATATGTTGTACACGTATATGCTGAATTAGTTTCTGTTGGTGATGGCCTTTGCCATCATTATGTGAATGTGGCATGTAATATCAAAGCACTTTGAGTGGTCAGAAGACTACAAAGGTGCTATCCTTTTATTTTTTTAGAACAAAACACTGAAATTCCAGTTTTACTTTGATATACACCAAATATATGAAAACGTTCTCGGACTGCAGCGGGCTCGTGCACATTTACAAGATTCTATCACTCACCGTTGCATGTGCAGCGTGAGGTCCGGTGGAAGCGTGGTGAGACAAAGCTGACCCGTGGCGTGCTGTATGTAGCCAGGTTGTGAGAGTCCAGGATGATACTCTGTTCGCACTGTGCCCCGCGACACTCCAGCCCCGAACAGTTCTTATCTAAGATAGCTGACACTCTGAGGACCTCTTCCAGCTGCCGCCGTGATGCACTGAGTTTCTGGGTGAGATAGGCTGCCTTGTAGTACCCGTCCCCTGCTCTTTCCACTGCAATGAGCATGTCCAGCTGTTGCGTCCCGCCAACTGGCTGCAGACTAAGCAGGTGCAGCGTGTCTTGCTGCTGTGAAGTGGCGGCCTGCTGCAGTACCTTCAATACACTCTTCAGGTGCAACGCCACAAAATCTTGTGGTGCCACACTCTCAAAGCGTACTGTCACCGCCTCACGCAGCATCTCTGGGGTTGCCTGCTCCACGTGCACGCTCACTGGCACAGGCACGGCAAAGCGCCCATCGCTAACACTGGCATTGAGGGAGTACCTGCCTGCATCTAACCCACCCAGGGCGATGATCTTCCCATCACGAGGACTGATCTTAAAGAGACTGCGCTGGACTGGGGGGGCATGGCCAAATGTCAGTGCATCATAAGGGTCAGCGTCGGTGGCGTGCAGCTGGCCAATCACACCACCAGGAAATTCATCCTCCATAGTGACAATATGAACTTCTAGTGGAAACGCCACTGGTCGGTGGAGGCTCTCCTCAATTACCCTGACTGTCAGCATAGAAGAGGAGGACAGACGAGGCTTTCCTGAGTCTGTCACCTGGAAGGAAGAGGGATAACAGGGAGAGAAAAGGAGATCATAAGAAAAGACAGGAAAAGATACGCAAAAAAGAAAGAGAAAAGGAAATAAAAGGAGTTCAGGACAGGAGAAATTACTTTGTAAAATCTCAATTTGGTTTTACTTCCTGCTCTCCTACAATGCAGACACTTCGCTGCTTGCTCTCTGCTTTGCTTGCATTCTTTTGCTGATATTTTTTCTTCCAAAAGCTATGGAAAGTGAATCCTGGATGGTCAGAAATCACTGGGACTTTAATTTATGAAAGACACTAGCCCCAACCATATTTATTATTACCTTTATTACTTCTTCAGTACTGGTGGCTGACCTGCAAGCAGTAAAAGCCTATGTTTGTGACTGGAAACTTTGGATTAGTACAATGACAAGATGGCAAAATCTATGAGCTGCATCGAGTATGAGCGACTGTCTGAGAGGATAACACAGCTTGAAAAGAAGACTGAAATGGACAGACTTTCATACACAAGATTACATAAAATGTAGAGCAGCCCACAAAACTGTGCAATACCATTTTACACAGAACAATGTCTGTGGATTATGTCCATCTCTTTTCCATCCATTTGTCTAGAATAAACAGGCTATGATTGTTTTGCCAATGGCTGTCATTTTGAACACCTTGTTCAAACATCTTTTTATTCATATTTTATAGGCATTTAGTGATTCACAACGCTTTTGAATCTGACGTGATGCCAGATAATATGCCACAATATGATGTGACTCCAAATAAAATGCCACAAAACACCTGCAGAGCTGCTACAAATACTGTAGCAAGCGTGATGTTAAATAGCAGTTTGACTCTACCTGTATCTGAATAACATATTCAGTTGCCAGGTCCCTCCTGAATACTTGATTGGCCACAAGTGTTCCATCTTTATCTAGCACAAACTCTCCACCTTCGTTTCCTGACAGGAGGCGGAAGTCAAAGGGTGGGCCATTGTGGGAGGAGTCCAGATCTGTGATTGACAACTGTAGGATGCTGGTGCCAATCGGCTTGTTTTCCTGGGAGAAGAGACATGTCATTTGAAAGAGATTGTGGGCAAGGTCTTGTGTTGAAAGAGAAAGATTTCATTTTAATACTCTGAAAATAAACCTTCGAGTTTTAGAACCTAGTCACATAACTGAGTCATTGGTATTGATAACTAACCCATTGGAGATATATAATTTTAATATGTCCCTCCAGGAAATTCTGGTGGCACAATTGAAACTGGTTTGATGAATTCCTGTATTATAGTTTTTATCATTTGCTTTGGTTCATTTTGTGTAGTATTTAGTGGCATCTAGCAGTGTGGTTGCAGATTGCAACACACTCGCTTCACCCTCCTTTGCAAGCAAGAAACGTGAAATGCGAACAGCCCCATTCTTATTTTCAGTTGATTACACATGAATGAAAACATACAGTGGGTACGGAAAGTATTCAGACCCCTTTAAATTTTTCACTCTTTGTTTCATTGCAGCCATTTGCTAAAATCAAAAAAGTTCATTTTATTTCTCATTAATGTACACTCAGCACCCCATCTTGACAGAAAAAAACAGAAATGTAGAAATTTTTGCAAATTTATTAAAAAAGAAAAACTGAAATATCACATGGTCATAAGTATTCAGACCCTTTGCTCAGTATTGAGTAGAAGCACCCTTTTGAGCTACTACAGCCATGAGTCTTCTTGGGAATGATGCAACAAGTTTTTCACACCTGGATTTGGGGATCCTCTGCCATTCTTCCTTGCAGATCCTCTCCAGTTCTGTCAGGTTGGATGGTGAACGTTGGTGGACAGCCATTTTCAGATCTCTCCAGAGATGCTCAATTGGGTTTAGGTCAGGGCTCTGGCTGGGCCAGTCAAGAATGGTCACAGAGTTGTTCCGAAGCCACTCCTTTGTTATTTTAGCTGTGTGCTTAGGGTTATTGTCTTGTTGGAAGGTGAACCTTCGGCCCAGTCTGAGGTCCTGAGCACTCTGGAAGAGGTTTTCTTCCAGGATATCTCTGTACTTGGCCGCATTCATCTTTCCTTCAATTGCAACCAGTCGTCCTGTCCCTGCAGCTGAAAAACATCCCCATAGCCTGATGCTGCCACCACCATGTTTCACTGGATTGTATTAGTTTGATTGTATGTAGTTCAATCTTGGTCTCATCAGACCAGAGAATCTTATTTCTCATAGTCTGGGAGTCCTTCATGTGTTTTTTGGCAAACTCTATGCGGGCTTTCATATGTCTTGCACTGAGGAGAGGCTTCCGTCGGGCCACTCTGCCATAAAGCCCCGACTGGTGCAGGGCTGCAGTGATAGTTGACTTTGTGGAACTTTCTCCCATCTCCCTACTGCATCTCTGGAGCTCAGCCACAGTGATCTTTGGGTTCTTCTTTACCTCTCTCACCAAGGCTCTTCTCCCACGATTGCTCAGTTTGGCTGGACGGCCAGGTCTAGGAAGAGTTCTGGTCGTCCCAAACTTCTTCCATTTAAGGATTATGGAGGCCACTGTGCTCTTAGGAACCTTGAGTGCTGCAGAAATTCTTTTGTAACCTTGGCCAGATCTGTGCCTTGCCACAATTCTGTCTCTGAGCTCCTTGGGCAGTTCCTTCAACCTCATGATTCTCATTTGCTCTGACATGCACTGTGAGCTGTAAGGACTTATATAGACAGGTGTGTGCCTTTCCTAATCAAGTCCAATCAGTTTAATTAAACACAGCTAGACTCCAATGAAGGAGCAGGACCATCTCAAGGAGGATCAGAAGAAATGGACAGCATGTGAGTTAAATATGAGTGTCACAGCAAAGGGTCTGAATACTTATGACCATGTGATATTTCAGTTTTTCTTTTTTAATAAATTTGCAAAAATTTCTACATTTCTGTTTTTTTCTGTCAAGATGGGGTGCTGAGTGTACATTAATGAGAAATAAAATGAACTTTTTTGATTTTAGCAAATGGCTGCAATGAAACAAAGAGTGAAACTTTTAAAGGGGTCTGAATACTTTCCGTACCCACTGTACCTGTGAATATACTTTTTTCCATTTCTGCCAATGGATCCTCCATTGGTCAACCCTGGAAATGTTTATTATACAAATCTGTTTTGTTCTGTTTTTGTGTTGATACTGACTGCTTACTGTACCATACAAGAATGAAAAAATGAAAAAACTATACTGTACATTACTCTAGTATACAGAAAAGGATATACAGGATATGCACATTTGTATGCAGTAAATTTATTTGTGTAGCAGAAAATTCACATTTGATCTTTGGTTTAAGTGAATACCATGTCAATCATCGGGTTTACCTGTATGACAGTAATGAGGTTGGCCGGGGAGAAGGTGGGGGGGTTGTCATTGATGTCAGAGATATCTATGTTGACCATCACAGTGGATGACATGGGTGGGATTCCACTATCCAGAGCTCTGATGGCCAATGAATAGCTGGGAACCTAGAAGGACAGACACAATGGAAGATATAAAAACCACAAAAAACACAAAATCTGTGATCATATAAAGATGTGCAAATTGACCATCAGCAAAGTTGCTCAAGGAGTTTGGATGAGACAGAAACTATAAAGTTCAAAGGTAACATTTCCTCTATCAGTCCATATGATAGGGAAGCTGAAGCAGTCTGTTAGAAAAAGAGTTCCACTGTCAAGTAGGTGGTGGTTTGGATGGTCAGGATTATCCATAATGGATCAGTTTATTCAACGTCCTCCTCTCCATCACAACTTCAAATATGTCTGGTTTGCAGCCAATTATGGAGCCTGTTGGTATTGCTGGCTCCAGTGCTTCTCACCAGGCAAGCTACAGCAAGAACAGCTTGGATTTCTGCCATTATGGTAGTGGAGCCAGAAAATACAGATTTGATTAAAGTAGAGCTGTCCATGTTGGCCTGAGGTTAGAACAGCTAGCAACCACCAGAGTAGATATGTAGAGGGTGTACTTTTCATTACACCATGCTGTTACAAAAATGCAGAACAACAAAAGACTGATGATTTTACTATTCTTAGAGCCTTTCCTTGTGGTGAAAGTAAAGTTTGTCCTGAGGGTGGCAGTAGAGGATAGGCAAAGAGTTATTCAAATCGAATGGCATTATCCCCTCAGGATGTGTCCCCAAAAAATGGGCTAATTGTTGTATTTGACTGTGAATCATAGACTGGACAGAAGCCCAATGTGAACTTCTGTTCAAAATGGAATTTCTTTCTTCCTTGTCACTTTGTTCCTTTATGAGACGATTCAAGTATATTACAGGCTGGGTCTTGTCTTCATAGTGTTGCCCATCATTTTCATCATTTATAATACTAAACTCAATAGTTTTCAATAGCTGAGATCTGCACATCACTAAAAAGCCCAAATGGGTCAACAAACATGAGCAGCATGACCTGTCTGATGAATTTGAATCATCCTTTAACCTTTCAGTCACAGGCCAAAAATTTTATATTTTTAATCAATTGTTTTTATTTCACAAAAGGTAGAACAATAGTCATTGCTATACAAACACAGCAGTACCATAGTGTAACTACTCCTAGTAGGACCAAGAAAGGAAAAGCATCTTTGTATCACTTCCATTATCTACCTCTCCTAACCAGAGCTATTTGTAAACATGAGGTGAATATTTGTAGTTCAGACAGAACCGGAGTTTGCCTAAAAGAATTCAGTTACCAAATGCATTTACTAGAATTCTGAAGGCTATTTAAGACTATATAAGCCATCAGCCAGTCTCTCTCTCTCTCTCTCTCTCTCTCTCTCTCTCTCTCTCTCTCTCTCTCTCTCTCTCTCTCTCTCTCTCTCTCTCTCTCTCTCTCTCTCTCTCTCTCTCGGTTTGGTTGAATTTAGTTGGTCTTTAGCTTCATTTCTTTTAGTTATGTAAATAAAACTTGTTGTTTTCCCCTTCTTTGTCCAGCCTTGAGCTGGGCTGTGACAGTAAGTGCTACTGAAGTGGAGATTTCTGGTTCAGAGTGTGAGGAAAAACTATTTTAGAAAAGGCCTTTAAAGGTATGTGTTGTAAAATCCATACTTTCTTCAAATCACTGCAGGCGAATAGGTTAAAAAATGAATAGACTTCTCCAGTTGATTACTTAAATTACAAAAAATATTTTTTCTATTAATAAAATTTAGGAAATATCACTAAACACAAAAAGATACGAAAAATTGTAGAAAAATAAACCCCCTTAAATATGTATTCTTTCACTAGTCTGAAAGAAGACATTATGCAGTCAAAATATGCCTAAATTTCAAAATTGACTAGTGCTTAAAGTCACCTTGACTCAAGTTGGAATTTGTTATAATAATTTAGCAAGCCTAATGGGATACAGATATTGCGCAACATTTCATTGTCTTTTACAATCACTTAGATGACTATCAAACAAATCAGCTCTGACTAGCAGATAAAGGCTTTTTGAAAGGTTATGGGCCTTTGAATCTTGAGATGACAGAGACATTACAAAAAAACCATTGTTGTCTGAAGGAGTCTTCCCTTAACCATGCTGCAGGACTATTCTGTTTCTACATATAGCTTTATGCTTTACGGAAGCCGAGAACGGCCATGGATTTTTTTATTTTTATGCACTGTTATCTCGTTATCTCAATATAACAAAGATTGTTTTCTCGTGAAAACGAATTAATTAATAAATAATGTGTTCGTCTTGATTTCAACCTACAAGAGCTGCCACGAACAGCTTCGGTAGCCACTGGCTGTAGCTGTAGCCTACCAGTAAGTTACACTTTATGTTAGTTTGTTTACTTGACTGGAAGCCGTTCGTGGCAGCGCTTGTAGGTTGAAATTAGGACGAACACATTAGTTATCACAAGAAAACAATATTATATCGAGATAACAAAATAATTAATTCGTTATCACGAGAAAACAAACTTTGTTATATCGAGTTAACAAGATAATAAGTCTATGACGATATAATAGTGCATTAGAAAAAAATATTCAAGGCCCTTCTCGGCTTCAGTACTGCTTTATAATAAGGAGCTAATGAAGCACGCTGAGGAGAAATACAAAAACAGCACCAAAACAATATTCTGCTGCCTGAGACATATGAAAAAATAAACCTCAGTAATAAACAACTGTGACCTGCTTAGAGAAAATAGAACCAGTATGGAAATTAGAGGAGGAAACCTTTGTAAACACACACGCACATACCTAAGTATTAACGCATACACACATGTATGGACACATCAGGATTGAGCGCACGCATGCCTGCACACACACACACACACACACACACACACACACACACACACACACACACACAGACACACACACACACACACACAGAGAGAGAGAGAGAGAGAAAGAAAACGCTGCTGCTAGCTCTGTGTGTGATAACCCTAAACACACTTTCATCCGCTGAAAGCTTTGATCCCCCACACACCCCTGCACTCTTTTTCTGAGCACGCTCAGACAGCTCATCGACTGCATACATTAATACTTTATGATAGGGATATGAACATTTCTGAAGTTTTCAAGCACTGTATAGGAGAATGAGATGATGAAGAATCAGAAGATGAAGAAGAAGAAGAAAGATGAAAAAATAGCTCAGAGGAGGGGGTGGGACAGGCAAGGGTTTATTGCCTTCCATCTTCTTTTTCTTGCTGCAAATTAAAGAACTGTTATTCAAAACTGATCTGTGGATGTGTTTCCTGTTCAAGTGTAATTAGCAGCCATCTGGACAGGGATCCATCTCATAGCAAAGTAGCTCCCAGTAAGCTCACCAGCTGCCAACAAGCTCCTTCTTTACACACTGCAGGTATTCACTAAAAACTACAGTAATTGATGTCATATACTGTTTATATTTGCATGGAGATGGTCAACTGGTATATACAGTTGGATATCAACAGACAGGATTGGAAACATGTGACAGTAAGCTCTTAAATAAAACATAAAGTAAGAAGGGATATATTTAGTTGCCCTTTTTGACCATATAGATTATAACAGTTGCTGCAGGCTGAAATATTTCAGAGACTGTTGCAATTATTTTCTTTGTTTATTTTTCCTCTAGGCCTGGTGGATTCTTGCAAATGCCATTAGGAGCACTAGGAGGAGCCAAAGGAGCCTGATTCTTTTATAGATTATCTGTCTCATGTACTAGAGTCAGGATACAGTGGAAATTTAAGTAAATATGACAAAATTATATATTTGTAAAAGTTACCTGCTTTATCTTCATCACATTTTATACACACTTTAATATACATATAATTTCCTCACTGTCTCACGGTCCAGTTGCTTGTTGACCTTGATGACAGCACGGAGTGGGTCAATGAAAAACTGGTTGCCTCGGTCTCCACTGATGATGGAGTAAAGGATGGCTCCATTCAGCTGACTGTCAGCATCCTCTGCTACTAGCTGCAAACACACACACACACACACACACACACACACACACACACACACACACACACACACACACACACACACACACACACACACACACACACACACACACACACACACACAGGGTTTCATTAAATTTGGGTAGGACAGTTACACATTTTAACCATTTGTCCCTGTCCAATACTTAAATAAACCTATGCTTTATGAATGCAAATTGGATAAAACATTTGTCATCCATATATTACCAATTCCCGTTATAGTATACAAATATGAACCTTCTGTTCCAAAACTCTCTTCCAACCTGTCAGCACTCACAGGTTTCTATGGTTACAGGGACTTGGGACGATGTCCACATGTGTGACTGTAATGCTTTGCCGAAACACACTTTTGAGGTGATTACAATAATCTGTGTGCTCTGATCAAAATAGTACAAAGTCTTTACGTGTATATGGCCTTTCTAGTCTTCCGACCACTCAAAGCACTTTAACACTACACCACATTCACCCATTCACGCACATTCACGCAGTGATAGCAAAGCCCATCAAACAGAACTAACTCATTCATACACATCCATCCACCAATGCATACCATTGGGAGCAATTTGGGGTTCAGTATCTTGCTCAAGGATACTTTGACATGTGGCAGGAGGAGCCAGGGATATAAACCGCCAACCTTCCAATTAGTGGACGACCTGCTCTATACCTCTGAGCAACAGTTGCCCAAAGTTTCAAGTGATGCTGCAATCCAAGGACAAATGTGTAATTGCTGTGGTTGTTCTTTGTTTTGTTATGTTGGTTTATTAATATAGAGAACCCACCTAGAATGCAGCAAAGGGCCACAGGTAGGATTTGAACGGTGCACCAGCTCTACCAGGTGAGCATTCAGGATGCCTCAGGATGGCTAATTCTATCTTTTCATTTAAGTCTCTTTTTAAAACGCACTTTTATGCCTTCTTGTGATCCTTCTATCTTTCCTTTTATTCACCATTGTTTTATTTTTCAGTAATTTATTGCTACATTTTACAGTGTTTGATGCGTATTGCTTATTCCATATATTGTTTACTGATGGTGCTATGGTTCTTAGTGTTTGTATCATTAACATCCAGGATTCCTGTTTTTACCCTGTAAAGCACTTTGCAAGGAAGTAAAGAGATATGGAAAAGATAAGATAGTGAATTCATATAACAGTACATTCTTGCATTTTTATAGATATAAAGCAAATACATGAATAACCAGAAATGTTTGTAAAATGTAATTCTATTACAGGTGAAACTGACTCAGGTCTGCTTGCATGCTCAGCACCTGTTCTGTCTGTGAAGCTCAACCATGGGAAGTCAGTTAATGTTAGAAACTCAATAATTGCCAACAGTATTATTAACATCATTATTATTATAAAATCAGTACACAAACTCTCACACACAGACACATTCTCTTACAATTTCATCACATATTTCAAGGAGACTACTGAACAAAGACATTTCAGTGATGACAAGCCACTAGTCTGGGCAGCTGTGGCTCAGAGGTAGAGTGGGTCGTCCACAGGTTGTTGGTTCGATCCCCAGCTCCATTCGATGCATGTGGAAGTATCCTTGAGTAAGATACTGAACCTCAAATTGCTGCAGATGGTATGCATCAATGGGTGGATGTGTATGAGTTAGTTATGTTGGATGGTGTTTGCCATCACTGTGTGAATGTGTGTGAAAGGATGAATGTGGCATGCAGTGTAAAAGCGCTTTGAGTGGTCAGAAGACTAGAAAGGTGCTATACAAGTACTGTCCATTTACCATTGACCATTTATTCTCTCATATCGCTTCACAAAAAGTAAGTAATACATCAACAGAGAATATGCTGGGGCGCCTGGTTAGCTCAGTCGGTAGAGCTGGCGACCCATATACGCAGCGGCCAGGGCTCGAGTCCGACCTGGGGCCCTTTTGCATGTCGTCCCCCCTCTCTCTCTGCCGCCCCCCCCTCCAGCTATCTCTGTCAATAAAGGCATAAAAGCCAAAAAGATAATACTAAAAAAAAAGAGAGAATATGCTGGCTAACAATTTATAATAAAGGTCTAAAGTTCTTCTTGCAACAAGCAACATAAGCAAGACTAAGCTTGAGCCTTCTTGAGGATATCCTGTGTGAAGTTGGCTAATAATAATTATTTATATATATATAGTAAATAATAATATAGGAAAGGAAAATGTTTGTCCTCTGGGGATCAGAAATTTGCTTAGTAAATGTCATGGCAAACTGCACATTAGATGTTGGTACTGTGCATGTATGTGTAATTTGGAGTAGCTGAAGAAAAGGTCAGAGGGTCCCTAAAAAACACTGCATTCTATCCTCTTGGGATCATGAATAACAGAAATCCAGCCATTAGTAAAGTTAAGTTAAGTGTTAGTCAAGGAAATTATTAAAGGATAACAGCCCTACTGCAAAAGCAAAAATATTAAGACAGCAGACTCTTCAGACCATAAACATCTATTTCCTGAAGATTTAGCCATTAGCTGTAAAGGTATTTTGTTCTGGATTGAAAGTGCTGTATAGCATGCAAGGAAAACCGGGACCTACCTGAACAACAGACTCTCCAATGGTGGCATCCTCTGACAAGACTGCAGTGTAGAGGTCACAGCTAAACATGGGTGCGTTGTCGTTGACATCTGTCAAGTTTATGTTCACTGTAGTAATGGCACTAAGTGGTGGCATGCCGCCATCACGGGCCTCGACTGTCAGGAAGTAGTCCCTGCAGGTCTCATAGTCCAGAGGATGTGCAACTAAAATAGCACCTGGGGAAGGTGAGGAAAGAGAGGGAACAGATAGTGTTAAGCCTTTTAATGAATGTGTAGTAGAGTTTAAATGAAAATATCATGTGGGGTATGCACTTAAGGTCTACTGTCAAATGAAAAACACAGGGGTATTTGTAGCTTAAAGGAGTTGAAGGTCTGGCGATCATCTATAGTTTTTTATAACTGTCAACAAATGTTGTGCGCAGAACCAACAGTCAGTGTAGTTTAGACCCCCAACTACTAGATAGCAGTGTTGTAAACATAAACTGAAGTCTATAATGTTGGATGTTACAGGGGCTGTGAGAAATACAAATGCAGAGGCCACTGTAGTGCTGTGCAGTTTGAGCAAAAATTTGTATCATGGCATTTGTTTTGATATTCTTGCGGTTTCATGGTATATCATGTGTTTGTTGAGGTGGAGTACAGGAGCCTGGTCGAGGACTTCGTGAGGTGGTGCAGGTCCAACCATCTTCAGCTGAACAGTAAGAAGAGAGACGCCGGTCGACTGGACAGACTGCTGAGGAGAGCTGGCTCAGTGGTGGGCACAGAGCTGGACTCTCTGGTGACAGTGGCAGAAAGAAGGACCCTGGACAAACTGCTGTCCATACTGGACAATGCCCACCACCCTCTGCACAACACCAGAGGAGTGTGTTCAGTGGCAGACTGCTGTCTCAGTTCAGCTCCACCAACAGACTCAAAAACTCTTTCGTCCCCCTGCTATATATATATATATAAAATACTTCGGCATCGGCACTGGGGGTGCCAACAAGCTTAGCAAGCCGGTGAGGAAGACCAGCTCGGTGGTAGGGATGGAGCTGGACAGTGTGGAGGCTGTGACTGAAAAGAGGATGAGAGGGAAGCTGAAAGCCTTCATGGACAACCCCTCTCATCCTCTCTACACTGAGCTGAGGCAGCTCAGGAGCACTTTCAGCTACAGACTGGCCCAGCCCCGAGCCTCAAAGTGGTTTGGAGGCTCGTTTTTTTCCGTCTGCCATTAGACTCCACAACGCCACAGCACCCAGTACCTCCAACCCCCGCAGACAAAGACTGGTTTAAAACTCCTACCTACAACGCACAAACCTTTTGCACTATTTATATTTAATTTCCACTTGTACAGTTTAGTTTTAGTTTTTTAGTTTTAGTCAAGTCAGTTTTTGCTCATATTTTGCACTCCATGTCCTACTTGAACAATGCATAGTGTATATGCTTTAATTTATAGCTTTATATCTTCTATTATATTTTGTATTTTGTAATATTTTTATTTGTGATATTCTTTGTTCTCTGTTTTGAAATACTTTGCCCTATTGCTGCTGTGTCAACCTGAATTTCTCTTAAGTGGGATGAATAAAGGAATATCTTATCTTATCTTATCTTCAGTAGAAGTTTCATGTTATTAGTTGACAAGCTGGAGAATTTTATTTGAAATTAGGTGGCTCACCGTGGTGGGAATAGTAGAGTGGTTAGTCCAGGAAAGCGCAGATTCTGCACTCGGTGGATTAGTGTTCCAAAACTCCAAATGAGTGATATTTCATTTCTTGACCTGACTGATGTCAATTTCAGTTGCACTTGATCGACACATCCCTAAGTAATACATGATTAACACACTGATATATCACCCAGTCATTAACCTGCTTTTATGTTAAATTTATAAATACAGTGGACAATATGAACAATATCGCAATCATAACATTAATTTGCTTTACCAGACCTGACACACAAGGCCCTATCACACCTGTTGGGAAGCACTATAAGAGTCATGTTCTTTGATTTCTCCAGTGCTTTCAACACCATTAAAAACAACAGCCCTGCCTTAAAAAAAAAAGGCCCCTGGCAATGCAACTGCACCCTGCCCATGACTACATAGTATGTCAGTGTGAATGGTTGTGCCTCCGAGGTTGTACTGATACCATTTCTTTTCCCCTCTCGCCTCCTCATTTGATTTGAAAACATAATCCTTATATTACTGCCAAAAGTAATGGAATTGCAGTAACTTTATAATGTGTAACACCCAACAGTAACTATAAATGATGCACACTGAATATGGCTATAATATTCTTTAATGCCCTGAGACATTGTGATATGTTTTCACCCATGTTAACTGATTAGAGCAGTCATATTGTCCACGTCTTAGCTGCGTTTGCAGCAAAGCTTGACTTGAGAGTCAAGGTCTCTCCTATTTTTACCACGAGCAGCAGGCATCTCCCAGCAAAAGAAGACAGTGAAAGGATCTATTGGTATGCATATCCACATATTTCACTACAGTTTAAACCTCCTTTTCAAAGTAGTGTAGTATTTTATTTAACACAACTTCACTTGTGAAAGAATTTTTCGTAGTGAGCTGGCTGAAGGGCAGTATCTTTGCACTTCTTTGCAAACTACATGTGACTGCTCTCTGTTTGACACGTCACATTTACATTTAAACTAAGGCATTGTAAATTAAATTATATAAAAAATTGATTTACTTTTTCATGGACATTATATAGGGGAAACCTGTATGAAGAAACACAGTGCAGCAGCCACGAAGCTGACACGCTGTCGGTGTGAACTCCACTCAGGCGGCCTATGTGAATGAGGCATAGTGCAGAAATGTGGTTAGCACACTAACCAGTCAGTGGGTGGATGTGGAACTTTCCGTGCTCGTTGCCTGATCGGATACTGTAAGTGATCTCAGCATTGGTCCCAATGTCCTTGCTGGCAGCATAAACTCTCAGAACCTCTGTTCCTACTCCCACATCCTCTGGCACTGTTGCCAGCTGATCACGGCGCTCAAACACAGGCGGGTTGTCATTGATGTCCAGCACAGTGATTGTGACATTGACCAATGAGGAGAGGGGCAGTGGTGAGCCCAAGTCAGATGCATGGACTGTTATCTGATAAGCTGGCTGGATCTCACGGTCGAGAATGCGTTCTAAGACGACAATGCCTGAAGACTTATCGATGGAGAAGGAACCTCCTGCAGATTCCGTGAGGGAGTAGACCACCACTCGGCCTGGACCTGCTGCAGAGCCAATAGAGAGGTGTTAGTTTCACATCAGAGACATCAGAGGTTTAATGTCTCAGTATGAAAGAAAGTGCTTGACGCATTGTCTGTGTCTTCCAATAATGGCTGCTTCTGACAATTTTTTAATATTTTTGAAACAGACACACTGCCATTCACACCCATTTATACAATAATGGGCTGTGTGTGGAAGTGTAGGAAGGGTTTTAGTACTTCTCTTTAAAACTCTATTTTTTCATTTTTCACACAACTACTTCTGTCACTTTGACGTGTAACACCATGTCTTCCAGGAGAGACTGTTGGTAAGTGTACTCCATCATCCCCATTTCTTCCCATGCATTTAATTGAGTCAAGACTACAAAGAAACATAAAACAGAGAGTTGGTGGACAGAAATGAGGGAGGATTCTGTGGTGTCACGCTTCTACTGAATCATTTTACCTATTATTTTTATTTATCAATCAAGTATTATTGCCAAATAGTTAACGAGTTGTAATGTAACTTAAAAAAATTACTTTCCCCAACTTTCTTGGCTGCCTGTTGACTGATTTATATGCATTTACACCACATGCACCACATGCCCCACAGAGTGCCAAAGGAAATTCCTGCCTGTGGTCATCAAACTCTACAACACCTCCCTCAGAGAGTCAGACACCCCCTCTCTGTAATCTGACCTCAAACACGGACAATAATTTTTGCACTTTTTGCACATTTTAAACTGTACATTTTAACCTTAACATATATAATTATCTATATACTCTTAATATATTATATGTTCTGGAGTATGTAACGAAAGTAATTTTCCCCCGGGATTATTAAAGTATTTCTGATTCTGATTCTGTTTATATGATGCAGGTCAGATTTTTGGCGAAAATGTGTGCCTTCTCTCTCTGCTTCCCTACATTGTCAACAGTGTGCGCCATGAGCTAATGTTAGCTTATAAATGGAGTGTATGGTTAGCAAGCTAATATAGCAAAATACTGTCAGCTAGCTTCATTCAGACTCCCGGGCCTGATCTGGCTGGCTTGCTGTTTGCAAGTTACTTTGTCGGTTGGCGTTGCGGGGTGGCCAGTGCTGTAGAACGTTATTCAGCATGGCTGGGTTGCAGCTGGTTGGATAACTTTGCTTGGTCACTAATATTCTCGCTAGCAAAAAGTTGTTAGTTGGCTAACGTTCACATGCAAAATTATTCCGCAGCTAACATGCTCAATGATACTAACTCATATATTACAAATGGTTTTGGCCAACAAAAAATGACGTAATGGTACAAAGCAAACAGCTGCTTTCTACTAGCCAAGAGCTATGCAAGGAGGGGGATCCAACTAACTTTAAGTTAGCCTAAAATAAGCTGGGGAAGGCCAGCAGGCTGTGGCTTGGCTGTACGGTGTGGGTCTGGCATTGGTTGCTTCGTGGTGTTGGCAGATTTGAGTCAATGGTCTCAATAAAATATAGGAACATAACAGATAGTAACGTTATTCTAAATATGAATGTAATTTATTTTCCAGTGTTCAGTGTTGTGTATATCATCTTTGTCTGTGGACTGAGTACAGTGCTTTGAAGCCAGCAAACAAAGTCAAAAGTACATAGCGCCCTTTGCTGTTTAAAAAGAGCATCACAATTAATTTTTCATCTCACCAAATTGCCTCTTTACATATTTGTATCACAATTTAGTTTGTGATGTATTGTTAGAATCCTAATACTTTTATTAATTAATTTCATTATTCCCTGTACTTTTGCTCTTGTTACTCATCTGATCTTGTCTGTGTGTCTGATTCTGCTTCCATTTTATGCTGCTTCTGAATTGTATCTTTACTGGTCTGTTCTTCTAAATTAATACACCTTGTATTTATATATAAAGCTTTTATTTTAACTAAAATATAGTATAGTACCACTTGAAGCACTACTTGCATTAGTGGTAACACCAAAAGTAATAGCAGTAGTAGTAGTAGTAGTAGTCAGTAGTAGTAGTAGTAATAGTAGTAGTATAACCTTCATCAGGGTCTATGGCCTGGATGCGGGTGAGCAGGGCTTTTGTGGCGGTATCTTCATAGACGCTGGCGGTGTACTTAGACAGGGTAAAGATGGGCGGGTTGTCATTCACATCGGTCACTACCAGCTGCACCTCAGCATGGCACCACCGCCCACCACCATCAGTTGCCTGGGCAACCAGCCGGTAGTTGGGTGTCATCTCACGGTCCAGAAAAACAGATGACTTGATCTCACCTGAGAAACATTAAGAGATGGAAAAAAATAAATGTGTGTCTTGCTAGCCCCATTACACTGCTGTATTTTACTGCATATTAGATTAATTTAAGTAGCAATTTATTCAAGTTCAGTGAAATGGGGTTATGTTTTCCAAGAGAAATATACTGTATAGGTGTGTTTTCAGAACCAAACTATGTCCATACCGGTGTCCGAGTCCATGCTGAAGTCCTGGGATCCAGGACCGTGTAAGGAGTACTGGATCCAGGCATTGATGCCAATATCTGCATCTGTAGCTCCAACCCTCAGCAGCACACTGTTGACTGGCAGGTTTTCTGGAATGGAGGCAGTGTACATAGGCTGCAGACACACACACACACACACACACACACACACACACACACACACACACACACACAGCAGAGAAATAAAGAGACCCAGTCACTGGAATAAAATTACACTATGAAAGGTTGGTGACAACTGCTGCAATTACAGTTAAATAAGTCAAATAAATGAAGTACAATGGCTCTAAAACTAACTCATTAACAGTAACTGTGGTTGCATCTCTCCTTTAAAAAGTGCAACATGTGGTTCAATTCCTCACCTGGTCACAGATGGGGCTATTGTCATTGGTGTCTATTACTGTCACCTCCACCATTGCTTGGGAAACAAAGAGTCCATCGCTAGCAGTGACGTTGATAATGTAGCGGTTGTGTTCCTCCCTGTCCAGTGGCCACTTCACATACATTTTCCATTCACCCTGAACTAGACCCAATGCAAACACACCACGATAGTTACCACCTGAACAACACACAAACAGACAGAGAGATAGGGTTAGTGAGATATAGGATCAGTAAATAATATTTTAGACACGCAAGTCTACGTGGAGTTTTGACTGATTTCCCTAAAAACTGCATGAAAGCAGAACATCAGTTGATGTTACACATGTATTTCTAATGGAGCTGCTGTTTAAATGTCACACTCAACGATTTCGCAAGACCAGCAAAACTGTATGTTACTGTGAAGTATTATGTCAGGCTTCAAATAAGAAGTAGTCTATTTGTTGGTGCCCCTGTAGCTCACTGGGCAAAGCATGTACCACAAGGCTGAGCCCAGGCCCCTTCGCTGCATGTCATACCCTCTCTCTCACCCGTGTCTTTCCTATGTATCTCTACTGTCCTATCAAAGTAAAGCAACATGCGAAAAATATATATGCATATCATTTAGTACTACTCCATTTGTTTGCAGAGGTGGGACAAAGTATGCCTCAAGTTTTTTGGTTAGTCAAGTCCCATGTCAAGCATGGAGGAGTTACTCTGTGCCTTGCTGTGTCCAGGTTGCAAGTCATAAATGTAGGGAATCTGAGAAATAGTTATCATTTCCATGTTTCCTGTATGATCAGAGACTGAAAAGACAATGGATAATCAAAGCCCAGACATCAGGCCACATACTTGATAACCCAACAGCTACCATTACAAAGCAGCCAATGTTACACGATAGGAAAGGCATAAAATCATTCTGAAATATCATGTACATGAACATGTATAAGTTTGTTTAAGCCTGATAGTAAAACATCTCCTACTCTGTGCTTTTTGACACTTCCTCATTATAAAATGAGTGTAATGTAGCTACCTCCCAAAATATGACTCCTCTTTTTGTTGTGTTTGTACTAGAGCCCAATTGATATAACCAAAATATATGTAATATCCAATTGATATAACCAAAATATTTGTATATGCAGACATGAGTTAAATGGGCACCCTGGTGGTCATAATGTTATGCAGCTCCATACACAACAAACTGCGATGCACTGTGTGTTCTGACACCTTTCTTTCAGAACCAGCATGAACTTTTTCAGCAGTTTGAGCTACAGTAGCTTGTCTGTTGGATCAGACCACACAGGCTAGCCTTCGCTCTTCACATGTATCAATGAGCCTTGGTAGCCGGTTCACCACTTTTCCCTCCTTGGACCACTTTTGATAGGTACTGACCACTGCAGAGGAAACAACCCACAAGAGCTGCAGTTTTGGAGATGCTCTGCTTCTAACGCATCAACTTTGAGGACAAAATGTTCACTTGCTGCCTAATATATTCCATCGAGGTATAAAACACCAAAGAAACTAGTCCATAATAAATTTAGACAAAATGAAAAGTAAGCAGGTGGTTACAGAATTCAAATCAAATATCAAATACCTTCCCCTTAAAAGTATCATGGTAGTCCTCTGGTCTTAGTTTCTTGGGGAGTCCTTACATCATTACTACCTTCTGACATGTCAATGAGCAGATGACAAATCAACAAAGTCAGTCTTCTGATCATATTATTTATGCAATTTCAGCATGAACCTTTCTTTACATTCCTGTTTTTGTTCTTTTGTTTGCCTGTTTTGACTGGCATATATATTTTTGTGCCTTGCGCCTTTGCTTGTCTAGTATGGAAACATGATTATCTCTTGTACATTGGGAAAAGGTAATGACACTGTATTGATTTCCCTGGGTAAAAAGTGGCTTATAAGTCTTGCATCAAGACTACCAAGAAGCACAAGATAAAATTGTTGTTGAAATTTCATTCATTTGGAAGTAACATATAAAATTTGTAAATGATGGTCTAAATCACACCTTTAAATAACACCTCATGTTTATTCATGGTTGTGGCAATGGTTTAGAGATGCAGAATACTAACAAGTTTGATGACTACTATATCTTGATTAAACCACTAGGTCAAGACAAAAAGAAACACAATGGTTTTCAGCCATTTATAGCCCTTTTTACAGAGATTCTGCAACATAACCACCATTATGCTGCCTTTGTTCTATAACACTGATGGCATTATATCTCTTGCTCACTCACTACACACACATTTCCTATTACGCAGCCTCACTCTTTTTAGACAAATTTAAATTCAGCTCTGTTACCACCTCTACTGCTGGTTCAGAGGCGGAACAACAACTTCCCATACCATCTTCGTAGCTTCTATATAGAACGGCAAGGTGGAATAACGGTGCAACATGCCCTGAATGGGCTGTGTAAAAGCGACAGCCTAGTAGCCCTAGGACCTTAACTATACTGCAGTTGCCATGCACAGATACTGTGGAAAACAAGCTCTTTAAATACATTGGCATTAAAAAAATTGTCATTGGACAGAATCCAGGGTGTCAAATTGGTTAATATGAATGTTCTTGTCTGGCCATACAATGACATTTACAGAGATACTCACCAGTAATGTGGTAGCTGACTTGTCGGTTAATGGCAGAGCTGTCATCATCTCTGGTGTTCAGCACAGCTACCACCTCACCTGGCGGGTCGCTCTCCTGAACTGAACCAAAGTAGTGTTGCTCCAGGAACCTGGGTGGGTTGTCATTGATGTCTGACACTGCTATGGTCACAGTGGTGGTACTGGAAAGAGAGAGGGTCTCCCCAAGGTCTGAGGCCACCACTGTGAATGTGTAAGAAGGGCTGGTCTCATGGTCCAGGTCCTTGCGTGTGGAAATCCAGCCTGTGTTGCTGTCAATGCTAAAGGTGCCAACCAATGTGTCTGAATTACCTTCTGACTGAATTAATGCCCCAAGACCATATGTTACCTGACCATTGGCCCCTGAGTCTGGGTCCAGTGCTTGGACTTGAATGATTCTGGTTCCAATTGACATTCCTTCCATAACTGTGGCCTCATAGGAGTTGGCCTCAAAGGCTGGTTTGTTGTCATTTAGATCCAACACTTTCACTTCAACATCGACAGAAGTCACAGAATCAAGCTTAGCCTGTTGTACAGTGGCAGTGACTTTGAAATGGTATCCTTTGATCACCTCATGGTCCAAGGTCTTATCAAGCTTGATCACACCTGTATCCTTTTCCACCACAAACATCCCATCTTGATTGTTTTCTCCAGTCTCTCCATTAACCAGGGCAAAGGTAGCCGACAGTGAAGTATATCCAGGAGGAGCATTTAGGCGCACTGTCCCTATGGCTGAACCTATGGGGGTGTCCTCTGGCATGCTAAAGAGGTACTGATGTTGGCTGAAGGAAGGAATGAAAGCATCTGAAGAAAGAACATGGATGTAGACAGACACTAGAGAGTGCCGGACTGGATTTCCTCCATCCACAGCCTTTACAAAAAAAGATAATACAGAGTTTCTCAGGTGGCTGAAGCTACCTTTAGTTACCATCCAACCATTGTCTGGGTCTATCTCCAAAATGTCTACCACAGGAACATGTGCTTCACTGTAAAGTGAATATGTCACTTTGGCATTTGTGCCATCATCAGGATCATACGCCTGAATCTGTGTCACCAGAAAACCTTTAGGCACATCTGATTTGACTGAAGCTCTGTACTCTGTGGCACGGAAGCGAGGTACATTATCGTTATCATCCAGCAGAGGAACTTGTACTGTACAGTAAGAGACACGTCCACCTGAGTCCTGGGCCGCTACTGTCAAAACAATGTCCTTATTGGCTGGGTCCTCACGATCAAGCTTTTCTACAGTAGTGATCTGACCACTTGAATCAATATTAAATTGGTCCTTGCCCACATCATTAACAAAGGAATAAATGATGTGACCGAACACCCCAGGGTCTGCATCTGTTGCCTTCACCTGAAATTTAAAAATAATTAGTTAATACAGACATGAGCATTTTATATTTACAATATTATATTAGTCATGTTTCTTCTGAAATAAATATACAAAGGAGAAAAAACACATCAATGAATTTTAATAGCACTTACCTGTAGAACTTTGGTTCCCACAGCAGAATTCTCTCTTAACTCTGCCTCATACATATTCTGTCCAAATACTGGATTATACAGGTTGGCCCCCAACACCTTAACATGAACCTGTGCAGTGCTGGTGAACACCCCATCAGACACTGAAACATTGAGGCTGTAGGCAGGTTCCATTCTTTGCTTACGGTGGCTGGATAATGTGATGATTCCTGTCTTTTTGTCCATTACGAAGTTCATTTTTTCATTTCCTGACAAAATGCTATACTCCAACTTGTCAAAATCAGATCTGTCAGCATCTGAGGCCTGGACACAGGTTACAAAGTGACCCCTAGGTGCTAACTCATTCACGTATGCCTCATAGAGCAGCTGGTTGAAAACTGGAGGATTGTCATTCATGTCATTCACCACAACTATGACTGATACTTCACTACTCAATGGTGGGAAGCCATTATCAGTGGCCCTAACAATGAAGTCATACTTCTGGACTACTTCATGGTCAAGCATACGTGCTGTGAGGATTAATCCACTGCTACTGTCAATATGAAAGTAGTCTGTGTTGTTATGCGCATCTGAGAAGATCTGGTAGCGGACAACGTTGTTCTTCTCAGAATCTTTGTCAGTGGCAATAACTTGAAGTGCTGGAGTTCCAATCATGGCTGTTTCAGACAAAACTACTCTGTAAGACATATTCTGGAAGATAGGTGGATTATCATTTATATCCTGGATAACCACATCTACATCAACCTCAGCACGGGCACCAGTCAGATAGTCTGTGGCTCTGATGGTCAGATGGTAAGATGATGCTGCTTCGTAGTCCAAAGAGTGGATGACACTTATGACTCCAGTATCAAAACCAATGTCAAACTGAAGAGCTGGATCTCCATCAACAATAGTGTAAATTATGTTTTGACCTTCAGGACTAGTGGCATTGATTCCAAGGATAGGGGTGTGCACAGCCACATCCTCATTCACAGAAACAGAATAAAATGATTTGTCAAAGACAGGCATGGCTTTGTTGACTACAGTGATGGGGAACTCTATAGTAGATGAAAGAGGTGGATAACCACCATCTCTGGCATATATCACCATCTGGTATTCCACATTGGACAAGTCAGACTCAAAAGCCCTTTTGAGGCTGAGGCTGCCTGTCTGCTGGTTGATCTCAAAGTGGCCGTGGTCATCCTTGAGATAGTAAGACACCTCTCCATTAATCCCTTTGTCACTATCTACTGCCATTACCCTGAAAATGGGTGATCCTGGCTCAGCTTCTACTTGAACTGCTGCATAATAAGGAAGCCCAACAAACACAGGGACATTATCATTTATGTCCTCAATTTGGACTCTAACCATAACTCTGGCCACATGCTGACAGTCGTGTTCCCTTCTTGCCTCGACAACTAGTTCATAAAACTCTTGCTCTTCACGGTCAAAGGGTATACCTGTAGTTTGGATCACACCAGAAGTTGGACGGATTCCGAAACGTGTACCAGCATTCAACAAGGTATACTTCAATGGTTCATTGAGGTGGTTTCCCACAGCATTGACCACTGCCACTTTGGTGATATTGGATACATTCTCTTGAATAGATGAAGAGTAAAGGCTATGGGGGAAGCTGAGACCAGAGTCCAGAGCTTCTCGGACAAGAATGGTTACCAAAGCCATGTTGGAGAATTTCCCATCTGAAACTTTGACACTGAAACGGAAACGTTCTTTGGAGAAGTTGTTGTGCTTGACTACGATGACTCCACTAGAAGGTTTGATGGCAAAGTGCTCCAATACTCCATCAGTCAGAGAGTAAGTGAGCTCTGTAGAGACATCTTTGTCAGGATCTATGGCTGAAACCTGCAGAGCCTCTACTCCCACATATGTGGGGAGTAACAGGACTGTTTCATAGGCATTCTGGGTGAAGCGAGGTGGTGAATCATTTGTGTCAATCACTTGTATTGTGACTTCAGCTGGACTGTCTGCTGTCAACTGTGGCCTGCCATTGTCCCTCACATGAACATGGAAGTGGAAGGTTGCCATTGTCTCATGGTCTAGATTAGCAATGGTTCTGATGGAGCCAGTTCCCGAGTCCACTGTGAAGAACATTTTTGCAGTGTCCTCAACAATCTGGTAGGCCAACAAAGCATTTTGGTTGCGGTCAGCATCAGTGGCCTTGATTACCAGAGGTGAGTCATCTAAGTTTAAGACCACGCTGTTGACTGGTGCTGCCTCGCTGATGCTGCCACGATAGTGAAGCTGCTGGAAAACTGGTGGGTTATCATTCTCATCTACTGCCTGGATTAACAGAGTAGCATTGCAGGCCATACCAGCCATGTTAGTAGCCTGGACTATCAGGGTGTAAGATGCTGTTGTCTCATAGTCTAGAGGCTTTTGAGTAGTAATCACTCCACTGTACTGATTTATCTGAAAAACACGATTGGTGTTGCCCTGCTTGATGTCATATGTGAGGGTAGACTGGCTGACTGCACTGACTGTGGTGACGGAGGTCCCAATGACGGCATTCTCTGTGATCTCAGCCTGGTATTCAGGCTGAGGGAACTTTGGGCCGGCATTGTCCGAGAGAGTGACAGCAATACGCACTATAGTAGTGGTTGACAGAGGAGGGGAGCCATTGTCAGTAGCTCTAACAGTGAGAACATAATGGCCTATGCTGGACAAGTCCAGATCACGTGCAACAGTGATGATACCCAGAACTGGTTCAATATAGAATGCATCTCCAGTGTTCCCTGTTGGAAAATCAAAGACAAAATTTAAAAATGTCATCAATGTGGTAGTTATTACAGGTATTTATAGGTTCGAAAATAATGAAAGATACAAGAGCAAGTATTTAGTTGTCACAGGTGCCTACCTGCATCAATGGAGTAGTGTAGTTCTGCGTTCCTGCCTTTGTCTTTGTCCAGGGCAGTGACCTGGACCACAGCCGATCCCATTGCTGCTGACTCATAGACAGAACCTTCGTATAGAGCATTAGTGAAAATGGGTACATGGTCATTTATATCTTCCACTTCTATAAGCACACGAGCCAGGTTCTTTCTGTATGGGAACTCTTGGTCCTTAACCTGTGAACAACACAAACAAAAAAACAAACAAAGCAAAACCACAATAAAAAAGTAATCCTTCACGGTCACTATGAACTCAATAACATTTGATGATCATATACCTGAAAAATCACAAATTTTCTAAGTGATATTATTAGACACAGGAATACAATACTCAGAAATGATTTCCTCCTCAAAAAAATGTCTACTTTCAAAGCGATCCTTTTGTCTTAACCACTCAAAAGATCAATAACCAATAAGAGGATAACAACCATACATATTTGACATGTGCCCTTGGTTATAGAAGTTTCTTGATTCTGTTTAACCAAAAACACTCCCTGACTTAGACCTGGGTATCAGTGGCCCTAACAATGAAGTCATACTTCTGGACTAGTTCATGGTCAAGCATACGTGCTGTGAGGATTAATCCACTGCTACTGTCAATATGAAAGTAGTCTGTGTTGTTATGCGCATCTGAGAAGATCTGGTAGCGGACAACGTTGTTCTTCTCAGAATCTTTGTCAGTGGCAATAACTTGAAGTGCTGGAGTTCCAATCATGGCTGTTTCAGACAAAACTACTCTGTAAGACATATTCTGGAAGATAGGTGGATTATCATTTATATCCTGGATAACCACATCTACATCAACCTCAGCACGGGCACCAGTCAGATAGTCTGTGGCTCTGATGGTCAGATGGTAAGATGATGCTGCTTCATAGTCCAAAGAGTGAATGACACTTATGACTCCAGTATCAAAACCAATGTCAAACTGAAGAGCTGGATCTCCATCAACAATAGTGTAAATTATGTTTTGACCTTCAGGACTAGTGGTTTTGATTCCAAGGATAGGGGTGTGCACAGCCACATCCTCATTCACAGAAACAGAATAAAATGATTTGTCAAAGACAGGCATGGCTTTGTTGACTACAGTGATGGGGAACTCTATAGTAGATGAAAGAAGTGGATAACCACCATCTCTGGCATATATCACCATCTGGTATTCCACATTGGACAAGTCAGACTCAAAAGCCTCAAAAAAAATCAATAACCAATAAGAGGATAACAACCATACATATTTGACATGTGCCCTTGGTTACAGAAGTTTCTTGATTCTGTTTAACCAAAAACACTCCCTGACTTAGACTTGGGTAACTTTTGATGAACCCTGACGTTGACTTTTGATTATTCACTGCACTAGCAGTAGTCACTCTAACACCAATGGATGTACAACTAAACTGTGCTTTTAAATGCAGTGCTTGCTTTAATGATCAATTTAAAGGTCCAGTGTGTAATATTTAGGGGCATCTATTGGGAGAAATGGAATATAATATTTATATGTATGATTTCATTAGTGTATAATCAAATGAAAATAAGACTCACTGTGTTTTCATTACCTTAGAATGAGACATTTTTATCTACAGAGGGAGTGGGTCCCCAGCCCAAAAAAGTTTGCAATATTTCAGCCCATGCCCAACCCAGCCTGAGACGATACCAATTATGATACCAATTAAGCAAACAGACAAAACAACACATACATACTATGGACACAATGAAAGGAGAAAAGTTAAACAGCTCTCTCCGATGCTCGCACAGCATGGTCTCTCATGGTCTCTCTAAATATAAATCATTGGCAGAGACTGTGACATTGACTTACAATGACAGTAAGGATGTGATGGGCACAGGCTTCGTGGTCCAGCCTCTGGGCAGTGTAGATTGTCCCAAGGGTGGGGTGTATGTGGAACAAACGCATGCTACTGGGGTCTATGGAGCTCTGCAGCGAGTAGGTCAGCTGGTGATGCTCATCGCGGTCTGATGCTAGAACCTGGACCACCTCAGTGTCAGGTGGCGTGTCTTCAGAAATAGTGACATCATAGGTTGGTTGGGAGAAGATGGGAGCATTGTCATTGTTGTCCATAACAGTGATGTGAACCTGGACAAAGAGAAATGAATGAGAGCGATGAAAGATGACATCATTGACTGCTGCTGATGAAAAGAATAGTTTTTTCAAGCACAGGCATGATATTTTAGGTATAAACGTTTTACATTGGCAGTGAAGATGCAGAAATGTTGAATCTAAAGCTTTACTCCACATGTTGATAACAATACAAGCATTACATTTTCTACAAAACATATTTGATAATGCAGATTAGTTGTATATCAACTTGGAGACAGTAAAACTTTTCAGAAACAACACTGGTTCAGAGGGTTTCTAGTCCATTAATCTCTTAGCCATTATCATCCCATGTTATAGTCAATAGTATTCTCCTCCTTGGTTTCCCTGTGTCTGTCTGTTTGGACTCCTCCCACTCTCCTTGATTACCTGCTCACCTGTCTAACTGCTCAAACTGTATTCTGTATTTAAACCCTGGTTCTCCATCCACTCTCCACCAGATCGTTGCAGCTACAAACCTGGTAGTAATCGTCTAGGCCAAGTAAGAGAAGTGCTTTTTGCTACAAACTTTAACCTTGTTTTTCCCCCGTGTCTCAGGATCATACTCTTCACTGTAGCTACCTGTCCTCTGCTATGTTATAAAGAGTTCGGTCTAGACCTGCTCTGTTTGAAAAGTGTCCTGAGATAACTTCTGTTATGAATTGGCGCTATACAAATAAAATGTAATTGAATTGAATTGAAATTGCTTCCTGCCTGCCATACTGCTGTAAGATTCCAGACACAAACACTGATTATCTTGTTATCATGGCACCCTTCAGTGGGTGGGATATATCGGGCAACAACTGAACATTTTGTCCTCAAAGTTGATGTGTTAGAAGCAGGAAAAATAGGCTAGCGTAAGGATTTGGGTGACTTTGACATGGGCCAAATTGTGATGGCTAGACCACTGTTTTAGAGCATTTCCACAATTGCAGCTCTTGTGGCGTGTTCCCGATCTGCACTATACTGTACTGTACTACATAGTGTATGTTGAGTGTCATTGTGCAGACTGCAGAGGAATCATGCAGTGTGTTTGTGGTTGGTTTGTGTCATGACTCATGGAAAGTTCCTGAGTCACAGATGACTGGTGATGAAACCCAGCATGAGTCAGGAAAATTCACTAGGAGAGGCAAAGACAAATAGGTAGGGAAGGAAGAAAGGCAGCTATTAAAAAAGAACTGTGATACAAAGCCTCTTCAACAGAAATGTGTGATGAATGTCTGACTGTGTTTAGCAGTGTAACCATTTATTGTGAAAACGTGTCTTATTAGTGTTGCTGTCTACCCACTGTAGAGTTTTGGGGTAAGGGTGGAAGTATGCCAACCCTAGTTCAGGTAAGGGGCCAGGGCTGGAA
Organism: Dicentrarchus labrax; assembly: GCF_905237075.1. Lineage (NCBI taxonomy): Eukaryota > Metazoa > Chordata > Actinopteri > Moronidae > Dicentrarchus > Dicentrarchus labrax. Next base: position 2,480,326 of record NW_026136704.1, read on the forward strand.
GCCAGGGACAGCAAGATACAAGCTGTTGCTACAGTGAAGAGCTAAGCAGGGAAAAAAGAGGTAATCCCGTGCAGTCTGGTTGGTGACAGATATTGGCATGCCAGGAGGAAGGGGAGATAGGTCTGGGCAGGATGATGAGCAGGCGCTTGCAAGGATGGGAAGTTGGGAATGGTGACTGATTAAATGAAAAGAAAACCTGACATAACGTGTTAATCTAGGATTATACTTCATACAGGGGGTTAAAGGTGGTCCTGCTGTGATATCTATTGTGTAGGTTTTGATTTTTAGTTCAGTGTCAGATTTTGCCAATTGATATCTTCACCACCATACTAGAGAAATGCAACTGTGACAGTGGGCTATGGCGTACGTCCATCCCTTTTCCACCAAGGCAATTTGAGGGTCGGTTTGCTGCTGGTGAGTAATCTTAAACCAGTTCTTTGTGTTTTGATAGCCACAGTTGGACACAACAGTTGGTTTCCAACATAGCACCAACATGCTGCTGGTCTAGAACCTAGATTATATCATCAACTTCTTAACATGAAGTCACATTGATCTTATGAACCTAGAGTCTGTGCCATTTCAATGTCACTTTAATATTGTTTTCATAACATAAATGTTATGTTTGAGGCTATAAACCTTGATGTAAAAAAAATGAGTAGCTATGTTTTATGGGGTAACGTTGGCTGACCAGAAGTGAGCTAGCTAGCCAGTTAGCGTATCCTAGGTAACAAGAGCTTACATTGGAGAAGTATATAGTCACATAATGATGTTGCTCTATGCTGGCTCTCTAGCCTGGTTCTTAACAGGTCCGCAAGTTGAACCAACTCCCAAAACGGCACTAGTGCCAGCCCTGAACAAGCATTAGGTTTGTGTTGGTGAAAGGGGGTATTATAGAACTTGAGTTATGTCCAGGTAACTAATTTCACCTTGCCTCATTACTGATCTATTGTCAGCCTTTGATATATGAGTGGACGGTATTCTTCTTGCAACTGCATTTCTAAAAATTTGCTTAACCGTAGCCTAACCATGTCATGTGATCTGCTTCAGTACACCTTAAGAACGAATATAACTGGTACCATGAATTAATATTGCAGATAAACACTAACACAGCAATTCTTAGACATTACTGCTGATGATACCTGATCTATAAAATATAGTAGTGTGTGTGTATATATAGTATAAATATATATAGTCTTCACACAGCTACTTCAGTCACTTTTCTTATGAACTATGTGAAAAACCATAAATGCCTTTGAGGAGACTATCTAAAACTGGCCACCATAATCCGCATTTGTTCAATTCACTACCTTGACACTGCAAAGACAACAGAGACAGTGAGAGAGATCAAGGAGGTGTGACACAGCATGATTTTTAGTGGGACTAATACTGAACACTTAAATGCCCTAATATACACCAAAACAAGGACAGCAGGGTGGACAATGGACATTGTTTGTTTATACTAGATTGGGTGTGTGGATAGGTGGATGTGTTTACACATGTCCATTCAGCAAGCACAGTCTGCACTATAGTCCCTGTGGTCCTACATTTTGGCAGCACACAGGTGTCTGGCAAGATATCCAGGTGAACCCCTGCAGACATGGGCACATGACAAAATTTACATCACATGGACCTGCAAGCCTTTTGGTGTGGGAGAACACCAACAGAATAATCGGTGGAAAGCCCTTGGAGAAAATAAAAGCTCAAGGGCTAGATTCAAACCCAGGACATCCTTGCTGTGAGGTACTAACCACTGAGCCAGGGTGCTGACTATGTATCTGCCAAGATATACCAACTGAACTCTGTAGTAGTACAAAATAGCAGCAGGAGCAGGAGTAGGACTTTATGGGGGAGGAAAGTGACAATGTGCACTATACACATCCAGAAAAAGGAGCTTGAGATTTGTACTGATTCCTATACAGGGAAAACATAAAGAGAAGTGGAGGGAAATGGAGGCGGGAGTCAAGTGCTGCCAGGCAAAAAGTCTCAATTTAAATCCTGCTGCAGCAGTTGGCCTTCTGTTGCTTAACTGTGAAGAAATTCCCCGGCATCATAATGCCATGTTGACCCTCCATCTGGGAGTCTTCCTCCCATCTTACAGGTATGTGAGTATGCAAATAAGGAGTATGTGTGACACTGTGAAAAAAACACAAAATCCAAAATGTGAAGAAGGCGTTCCTGACTCTGTTCAGACAGGATGAAAGGCAAAACTACAAAAAGCTGGCAACGTTTAAGTCTTACAAATTAGTCAAAATAATAACTATGGAAATTTTTTGTCATTCAAGTATACATAAACAGACAGTACATTTGGTTACAACCTGTACAAACACCTGTGATAAATGAATGACATATAGGACAACCAAAATAGACACCTAGCAGTTATAAAGGAACAACCAAATCATTACAGCATCCCAGAAGTGTCATAAGCAAAAAAGCTGTCCCATACCCTCTTAAAATTACCATCGTCCCATCCAATCGTTATTAACTTTAGCTAACATGTGTTGATATTATTTTTTTCTGCTATAGACTCTATCATTTTATATCAAATAATTTAGTTTTTCATAACCCGAGGATCGTTTGCGCAGTCGTGACCACCCCAACGTTTATCACTGTAGTGTTATATTTTGATTGGTCATATCTGTTTGATGGAGTGTTTGATGGAAAAAAAAACCAATGTATTAACTTGAACTGAATGAATATTTGATAATATTTTTAACCATTCCTCATTACTGAAATCACATCCTTAGTGACATTCTTATTTAAAGGTACTTCCAAAATTTACCTTTCCTCTCCAAATTATATTTTGCACATGGTCAGAAAAAGATATAAACACAAGTCACTTATCATGCATATCCCTTTCATAAGCCATTTACTCCAGTAAACAGACTTGGTAAATGGACCTGTACTTGTATAGCACCTTTGTAGTCTTCCAACCACTCAAAGTGCTTTTACGCTACGTGCCACATTCACCCTTTCATACACATTCACTCAGTGATGGCAAAGTCCATCGAACAGAAACTAACATTCATACACATTCGCACACCGATGCATGGCATTGGGAGCAATTTGGGGTTCAGTATCTTGCTCAAGGATACTTCGACATGTGGCACCAGGAGCCAGGGATCGAACCCACAACCTTCCGATTAAGGAACGACCTGCTCTGCCTCTGAGCCACAGCCCCCACTTCTTCCCAATACATATGGCTGGCTTATGCCAGATGATTGTCAGGTTCATCTATCGGTTTGAAGATGCTGAACCCGATGGCTGCATCATTGGTGTGTGTGAATATTAATGAATGAGTTAATTTCTGTTTGATTAGCTTTGCCGTCAATGTGTGTGAAAGGGCAAATGAGGCATATAGTGTAAAAGCACTTTGAGTGGTCGAAAGACTAGAAAGGCGCTATACAGTACAGTCCATTTACCATATCTCCAGAATTACATGTATTGGATATAGGCATACTCTCCGATTTGTGCCAATTTGTCTGATAATCTGATCATTTGGAATATGACTTGATATTCAAGTAGCACCAGCGGAGAGTACACAGGATCAGCTACCATTGCTAAGATACCGTCTGCATACATAAATAACTTATGCTCCCTGCCCCCTGCATGCACACCTTTAATTCTTACATCGGCTCTGACTGCTACAGCCAGTGGTTCTAAAACCATAGTGAAGAGCAATGGCGAGAGAGCACAACCCTGTTTAATCCTTTTAGAGAGGCATTTGTGAGAACAGGTGCTTTCTGGTTGCCGTAGAGTACCTTCATCATATTACAAAAGCCAGGACCAAATCCCGATTTTGAAAGAGATAACATAAGGAACCTCCACTCAAACCAATCAAAATCCTTCTCGGCATCGGGTGAAAAGGCTGCCACCGGCACCGGACTAGAACCATTCATATTGGCGGCTGCGGCTCAGAGGCAGAGCAGGTCGTCCACTAATCGGAACGTTGTTGGTTCGATCCCCGGCTCCTCTCGCCATATGTCAAAGTATCCTTGAGCAAGATACTGAACCCCGAATTGCTCCCGATGCTGTGCATCGGTGTGTGAATGTGTATGAATGATTAGTTTCTGTTCGATGGACTTTGCCATCGCTGAGTGAATGTGTGTGAAAGGGTGAATGTGGCACGTAGTGTAAAAGCGCTTTCAGTGGTCGGAAGACTAGAAAGGCGCTATACAAGTACAGGTCCATTTACCATTACCATATATGTAAGATGCATAAGCCTTTGTTCTCCTGGTTTTCCTGGATGAGATAGTAGCCCTAATAATTTCTTCTGTTATGGGAGCATCCAGCATTTCTTTTTGCTACTCTGTGAAGATTTTAAATAAGTCTCACACTGTGTATTCAACCTTGTAGTTATTTTGATATTGCATTATATAGATAGATAGATAGATAGATAGATAGATAGATAGATAGATAGATAGATAGATAGATAGATAGATAGATAGATAGATAGATAGATAGATAGATAACTTTATTGATCCCACAATGGGGAAATTCACTTGTCACAGCAACATTTGAGTAGGAAATAAATAGGCTACAGATAAAAAAAAACAGGAACATTTGCATACAGCAGGTCCAAGGTCATATTGACATATGATTTAACCTGCTTGGGTTATTATTTTAATACCGAACAAATTGCATTTTGGTGGCCGCAACATGCTTGAAAATTTAAGTATTCTTTTGGTTCCGTACATGGGTGTTTATATAGCTTAGCCACGCCCCCGAGAATCAGCCCCCAAAACACGTACAACCGTCATATATGAAAATTGGTATCAATTGTATCCTGATGAGACAAGCAAAGAAGCCTCTTGGACTATTTCTATTTGTATAGCGCCAATCCATAACAGAAGTTATCTCAGGACACTTTTAAAAGCAGGTCTAGACCGTACTCCTTCTAAAATTATTTACAGAGACAACAGTTCCCACCATGAGCAAGCACTTGGCGAACAGGAACAGGAAGTCGGGCCATTTTGAATTCCTTTTCTGTGATCATTTACGTTGTATTTGAACGAAACTTCTAACTTCAATGGTTACATGGTTCAATCTCAATGAAACTTTAAGGGCCCTATCTTGCCGATCTGAAACGCAATTATCAAACGCAAGTAGCTTTGTGGGCGGATCTCGAGCGCTGTTGCTATTATGCCGGCGGGATAAATGACTCTTGTGCCCGGCGCAAATCTAAAATGGGTTGGTCTGAAGTAGCTACATTATAGGTGTGGTTTGGGCGTAATGTGCAATAAACCAATCAGAGCGTCATCTCAAATTCCCTTTAAAAGCAGGCTTGCTATTATAACGGCGGATTTGCCAGGCGCACGCCAGGAGCGGTTCACAGCCGAGGAGACTGACGTTCTCGTCAGGGCCGTAAAATACAGAGAAGTGACATTATTGACATGAAATAAATGTAACACAGCCATACAATAAATCAAAACAATGTACTGCAGCTTCGCGGGAAGAAGACCCTGGCCTCGGGAGCAGTGCGCACGGGCCGAGCCGTGCGCAAGGGCCAGCTGAGGAGGGAGCAGCGCAAACACCAAGGTGCAGAGGATCCAGACCCACTACACGCTGGAGGACCACCCGTTCCTGCAGCAAACCGGGTTTGACATGCTGGAGTGGGAGCTGTCCGTGATGCGGCAAAGTATTAATGCCCATCTTGACCGGGTGGCGATGTTGCTGCTGCCTCTCAGGCACATCCCCTCAAGTCTGCACCCTTAAAATAGCATCTGAATAAGTGCCACTGACTTTAGACTAGGTTTCTCCTGGTCTGTGGCGGAATTGTTATCTGAAACAGCAAAATAGCACCAGGGAACGTTTGCGCCGGAACACGCCTCCTCTTTTCACTGAACCGCCCCCCGGAGCGCAAGTTCATTCCCTAATTTAAGGACGTGCATCGGTGGAAGGAAAATTCCAATGTGCGTCGAGTGCAAAATAGGAATTATACAAGCGCCAGTGTACAAAGTCAATTGCACTGAGTGCAAGATAGAGCCCTAAGTTTCATAAGAGTCTTGCCCTGAACATGCCAGTATTCAGTCATAGTCCTAGTGCCCCCTACTGGAAACAGGAAATTACACTTCTAGGGTATGGGGTGCTTGTGTATCATTTCTACTAAAGGGCCAAAATGCCGGCCTGCTCATTCTCTGTTCAGAGGAATTATTGATTGATCTAAGTGTGATCCAGTCATTTTGATTCATGGACAACGTTTTAAGAGTATTTTTGAATGAGAAGACCAGATCAGACCAAAAGTGGGGCTGCAAAAACTTATTTAATATATCTGTTGGTTAACACTGGTTACTAACCCACTGGAGCAGTTACATGAACACATGTTCTTCCTCTGTGGCATCTGGCAGCAGTGCAGGTCAGATCTTTGCATGGGTGTAATATAATTACACTATACAGTATAGTATGTTTTAGTAGTATGTTTCAACATATACAAACAAAAATGAAAGGCTGGTGAAATAAAGGTAATGCCATACCTGTGTGTATGCAGTGTTGGTGCCGTCTGTGGCCTGCACCGTCAGGTTGTAGAAGGAGCGCTGTTCAGCATCCAGAGGCCTGGCAATGATGATGGTGCCCACAGCCTTCTCTATGTCAAACACACTGTCACTGTTGCCACCTGCTCAACAGGAGAACAGTCAGACAGGAGAAGGGAGATGCACACAGAGTCAATATTACAGACTTACACACCAGGTATGATGAATATGTGAATACACAAATCAGACAGTTTCATTTATGGACCAATGGTTTTCAGTCATTTGCAACCATGTGCAGACATGTCCTGACATGTATTGTTTTGCATGCAACCTGTGTGTTCTCATTCAGAGGACTGAGTGGCTACAGTGATCAGACAGACTGAACAGCATATGACTGGAGACCACTGCTGCACCACACAATATCAGCACCACACACTCTCGCAAACCAACAGTCAAAAGCACAAAACCACAGCAACACAATGAAGCCTGAGCATGCCATGCAAACAGCAAAAACAACACATACCCTGTGTGTGTGCGTGTACTCCTATTACTGTCTGCACTGTTCATGATACAAATAGATTTATCTATGACATATGGCACGTACAGGTTCAACACATGTTTGACCGGATGGCATTTATTACAGCATTCATTACTGCTCTACTGGCCAAAGCATCCTCCAAGCCCACTGATGATATTGTGAAGGGAAAATCAGTGTTGGATTGGCAATCTAGTGACAACCAATCATGCTGAATTCAAAAAAGTACATTTAATGGGGCAGCTGTGGCTCAGAGGCAGAGCAGGTCGTCCGCTAATCGTAAAGTTGTTGGATGAGCCCCTGCTCCTCCCACCGTATGTCAAAGTTCTTGAGCAAGATACTAACCCACTGGAGCACTTGAGCAAGATACTGAACCCGGAATTTCTCGGTGTGTGAATGTGTTGTTGTGTGAATGAGTTCTGTTCGATGGGCTTTGAATGTGTGTGAAAGGGCAAATGTGGCATGGAGTGTAAAAGCACTTTGAGTGGTCAGAAGACTAGAAAGGCACAATACAAGTACAGGTCCGTTTACCAATGGTCGAAATAGCACCTGAGTAGCATCCGTGTGTAGCTCTGTTGGAAATGTATTATCTGTATTTTAAGTATATGTTTCTATCTTGTTATTAGGTTAAAGAGACTTTCTCCTACTACTACTATGGAGGTATGGCTGTTCTGTAGGTGGAGCTGTGATGGTTATTACCATGCAAACGTCCAGCCCTAATTCACATCTGAATGAATTAAATTAAATTTAAAAGCTTAATTTAGTCTGAGCTCGACTAGGTGTATGTTTTAACGAAAAATAATCTTTCACGTCTACATGCCTGTGTGTGTGTGTGTGTGTGTGTGTGTGTGTGTGTGTGTGGTCTAAGAGGAGTCTGTCTAATAAATAAATTTTGAAGAAGTGCACAACCCAGCTTCCTCTCAGTTCAGTCATATTTTTCATTTTCTCCAAGACTACTGAGCTCCTAAGCCTAAGCAGGCCTGAGTGTGACTGTCACCCAGCCCTGTGGTTTCGAACCTTTTGCGTAAGGGACACCTTTTCTATCAAGTACAAGTTACTACAAGATGACCCTGACAATGTGACATATATTATGTTTATTTTATATTACATTCATTACATAACAATAACAATAAAAATACAGAACAATTGATTGATTGCAATAACTGCAGGAAGTTTGGGTACTTCTTGTAGACTTTTGAGCAGATTATTTCCTGTGTATATTACATTAGAGGTGAGTTTCTGTTATTGATTTTTAAATGCAGGGATATAAAACCTACAGTGTATACTGTAGAAAAATTTTTAAAATTTTTTTTATACCCCTCAAATTCAATGAGGTCTTATGACTACCTGTGAAGCTTTGGTGACCCCTAGTGGGGGTCCTGACCCTAGGTTGGGAACCAGTAACCTAGCCTTACAATGTGATGTAATATGGTAACAGATAAAAGGCTGAATACAAACCATATTAAAATGCACTATCCCTCAATTGTATCGTAGCCCATGTATTTAGATACCTATTGGATTTGTTGATGTAGATTTTAGGGATACACAACCCTAGTACACAGTAAAAAAATCTTGAAATAATTAAAAAAACTAATAAATATAAATTAGGGCTCACGTTGCTGTTTACTGTATCCATGGCAATATTATTCTTCCTGTTTCGTGTTTAATTTTTCACAAGAGAAGACTTTTAACATGACAAACGTGTGATTTTCCAAAATACAACCTAAAAAAAACACTTATTTCACCACTGACTTCCTGGTCACACAAATTGGACACATTAAATATCAAAATAAAATTTGGTCCTTGGGCTGTTTTTTCTTTCCCTATTTTTGACTTGAGCATACAATTTAAAAAATAAACTCAAACTCAACTGGACATTGTCTACTGTTTCGACAGCAAGAAGAGAGACAGAGAAAAAATAATGTGTCTAACTAGTAGTGTAACTAATTACTTTTGGCAGGGAGTAATGAGTAATGTAATAATATTACTTTTGAAAAGACTAATTAGTAATAAGTAATAAATAACTTTTTTTGAGTAACTAGCCCAACACGGTTTGTTCCTGCTTGCACTGTAACCATAGATGTACTACAGACAACTATCAACTGAATTACTTTATTAGTGAAGAAAATAATATGATGGTTATGAGGGAACCTGAATTTATTTATTCATTTAAAGAATCATCTTTCATATATTCAATTTATGGACATTTGTATGTTGGGGTGTGATTTTATATGCCAATGATGTCAATGTGGTTTAAAGAGTTAAGCAGACAGCTGATACAGATTGACCTACAGTAAAAGTGTCATTCAACTGTGAGTTTTTAATGAACACTATTTTCCATGGCTATATAAAGTTTAAAAATATGCCCACATGCCCCTACTGTGCACGGGTGGACATCTGTGTAGGTGTACAAGCTGTATATCTTGAGTGGTGAGTGTGTCAGGTACTGTGTCACAGACTGAGGCTGGTCTGTGATCCAGTCTGATCGCCACTGGCTGTGTCTGTCTGGCTGAGCCTGCTTGGTGGAGCACAAGCAGCTTCAGCTATTAATAGAGCACTGCATGTGTGGGATGTTAAAGCACTCTTCTCTCACACAGATGCTCCACTCATCCATCTATAACATTCATCACTGAAGTAAACTACTTCTCTATTGCTTTCTCTTTCTCTATAGTTTTTTTGAAGCATTTTTGAGGTCCATCACTTATTACTCTCACAGAAAAAATATGCTTATAGTTTTTACAAATGCAATTTTTATACACTTTGGTCCAAGTGCTTATTTTCTGTTTCTTTTTTCTTCTCCCTTTGACTCTACACTGCCCAACATCTGTTTCAAATCACACTTTGTATATTCACACAGTTAAAAGTTTCACTTTTCACTTGCTGGTTGTGAGGTATTTCATGTTGTCGTATTGGGTTCTGGATAGTGAATGCTGGGTGCTGGGTGTCAAGTGTTGTGTGCTGGTTGTTGTGGGAGGAGCTTTGTGCATTGGTTACTGGGTGCTGGGTGTTTGGGTATGTGGTTTTACTGGGCATTCTACTGGATGTTGGCTGCTGGAGGCTGTTATGTGCTTCAGCTCCAAACCTGCTACCCAACAGTTTAGCGCAGCCATTAGTTAGCCAGACTGTTTAGTGGAACTAGCTTTTCACTAGTTTGGGCAGACAGGAAGAAACAGAGCGATAAAAAGTCTGGAGGAGGGCACGCTGTCTTTGTGAACTCTAAATGGTATAACCCTGGACATGTTGTCGAGAAGGCAGAAATCTGCACGCCTGACATTGAACTGCTGGCCATAGGGTTAAGGCCATATTATCTGCCCCGCGAGTTTACGGCCACTATTGTCGTCACTGTTTACATTCCTCCATTGGCAGTAGTGGCGCACGCCTGTGACGTCATCCACTCCACCGTTGCAGACCTGCAGACACGTCATCCCAGCGCATTCATCATCATAAATGGAGATTTTAACCATGCCAAAATCTCAAAGACCCTGACAGACTTTACCCAATATGTCACCTGTAACACCAGAGGGGAAAAGATCTTAGATCTACTGTATGCCAATGCAAAGGAGGCATACAGCGCCACAGCCCTCCCCCCTCTTGGCAAATCTGACCACTGCCTGATACATCTCAATCCTAGATATAGACCTGCTGTAAGGAGGAAACAGTCCATCACCACCAGGACTGTGCAGCAGTGGTCGGTGGAGGAAGAGGAGGCCTTGATGGAGTGTTACAGGCAACCGACTGGGAAGTGTTCCAGGAAGACTGCGGAGATGACATTGAGGGTCTCACCTAGTGTGTCACAGACTACATCAGGTTCTGTGTGGACAGCGTTATCCCCACCAAGAGGATTCGCTGCTTCCCCAAGAAAAAACCCTGGATCAACAGAGACATTAAAGCCCTGTTGAACAGAAAGAAGATGGCTTTCATGGCAGGAGATGAGGAGACCAAGAAAGACATTCAGAGGGAGTTGAGGAGAGAGCTGAGGAGGGCCAAAGAATGTTACAAGAACAAGATAAAGGGGAAGCTGCAACAGACCAGCACAAGAGAGGTGTGGAGGGGGGATAAGGAGCATTACTGGCATGAAAAGGTCAGCAGGTTCAGTAAATGGGACAAAGGGACGTGCCAACGAGCTAAACCTGTTCAATAGGTTTGACTCACAAACCCCCTCCACCTCTTCAGGTACCCCCTTCACACCCTGGATACCCCACCCTCCTCCTCCACAGCCCGTATTCCCCATGACGACAGTAACACCACCCCCCTCATCTGCCCTAAACCCCCCTCTACTCACTCCCCTTTCCCACCCCCCCATCCTCTCCATTTCTCCACCCCACAAACCTCCACCTCCTCCCCCCACCTACCTCTCTCCACTACACCAACTCTCCCACCCCCTTGCACCCCTCCCCTCCTCCCCCCTCTACCAATCACCTCACAGCTGGGAACTGTCACCAACCAATCACTGCCACAACAAACCCGGTCATCACAAGATGCCAGGTGAGATGGCAGCTCACCAGGACCCGGATAAACAAGGCCAGAGGTCCAGACGACGTCAACCTGAGAGTCCTTAAGGTGTGTGCCGAGCAACTGGCAGGAGTGTTCCAGCATCTGTTTGACCTCTCCCTGAGCTGAAGAAGGTGCCAAAGATCTGGAAGACTTCCTGCTTAATTCCTGTTCCCAAAAAAGGAAGACCCAACGCTCTTAAAGACTTCAGGCCTGTAGCCTTAACGTCACTTATATGAAGACCTTTGAGAGACTTGTTCTGCAGCACCTCAGACCCCTGGTACGCGACTGCCTGGACCCTCTGCAGTTTGCGTACCAGGCCGACATTGGCATGGATAATGCCATCATGTACCTGCTTCACAGAGCTTATACCCACCTGGAGAAGTCACAGACCAACGTGAGGATCATGTTCTTTGACTTTTCCAGTGCCTTTGACACCATCAAACCTCTCCGGCTGGCAGAAAAGCTCTCTGTGATGCAGGTGGATCAGGACCTCGTGGCCTGGGTCACTGACTACCTCACTGACAGACCACAATACGTCAGACTGCACAGCTGCTTGTCAGATGTGGTAACCAGCAGCACTGGTACACCCCAAGGAACTGTACTATCACCGTTCCTGTTCACCCTCTACACCTCTGACTTCTGCTTCAACTCTGGAGTGTGCCGCCTACAGAAGTTCTCCAATGACTCCTCCATTGTCGGCTGTATCACAGATGATAGGGAGGAAGAGTACAGAGACCTGATTGAGAGCTTCATTGGATGGTGCGATAGGAACCACCTACAGCTCAACACAGGAAAAACTAAAAAGCTGGTGGTGGACTTCCGGCGCGGAAAGAGGACCCCCTCCCCAGTTGTGATTAGGGGGGAGAAGGTAGAGATGGTGGACATCTACAAGTTCCTGGGGGTGACACTCAACAACAAACTGGACAGGATGGATCACACTGAGGCCCTCTACAGGAAAGGTCAGAGCAGACTGTTCTTTCTGAGGAGGCTAAGGTCATTCAACGTGTGCACTCGGCTACTGCGGATATTCTACCAGTCTGTTGTGGCCAGTGTCCTCTTCTTTGCAGTGGTCTGTTGTCTGGGGGTGCCAATAAGATTAGAAAGCTGGTGAGGAAGGACAGCTCGGTGGTGGGGATGGAGCTGGACAGTGTGGAGGCTGTGACGGAGAAGAGGATGAGAGGAAAGCTGAAAGCCATCATGGACAACCCCTGTCATCCTCTCTACACTGAGCTCAGGCTGCTCAGGAGCATCTTCAGCCACACACTGACCCAGCCCCGAGCCTCAAAGCGGTTTTGAGACTCATTTGTACCATCTGCCATCAGACTCCACATCGCCACCGCTCCTAGTTCCTCAAACCCCAGCAGATAAAGACTAGTTTAGAACTCCTACCTACAACGTGCAAACCTTTTGCACTATTTATATTTGATTTCCACTTTAGTAGTTTAGTAGTTTTAATTTTAGTTTTAGTTTAGTTTTAGTTTTAGTGTATATACTTTAATTTATAGTTTTTATATCTTCTAATATTAATAATATTTACTGTGATTTTGCGCTGCTTTGCCCTATTTCTGCTGTGTCAAAATGAATTTCTCCTTAGGGGGATAAAAAGATGTGGGAGACTTCAGTGGGAGATTTGTATGCGTGTGTGAACCTGCCTTTGAATACATGAGGCATGTCTTAGATCCATAAGGAATGGGTGTACAGGTGCTGCTTACAGAAGGTCATTAGACAGGACTATCACTGAGGTAACTCAGGGATAGTGATGGGAATTGATAAGAATTTAACGATTCCGATTCCATTATCGATTCGATTCCTTATCGATTCTCTTATCGATTCTCATTGGTTGAGGGAATAAGTACACATTTGTTTGTTTGTATTAACTCGCTTTAATATCTGATCAGAAGACACAGCAAAGAGTATACACAAATTATGTGTAGCAACCTCAGAACAAACCTAAACGTAGGTGAGCTACTTCTCAAAGTAAGGTCATCATCATCTAAATTTGATGGACAATGACAATGGAGCTCACATTAACTAAGTAGACAGGGCCTGTCCTGCCTGGAGAGTTTAAAGTTACCTTCGCTCTATCTCTTAAATTAACCTTGTCTGAAATGTCTATTGATGTGACACACACACACACACACACACACACACACACACACACACACACACACACACACACACAGAATAAACAAGCACATACAGAATAAACAAGCACATACACAAACACACACATCCACTTAAGCTGAGCTTCCATGTGGTTTATTCCCCTCGGCCAACTAACCAATCATTAGAATGTCAGCAGCACTGATGAGAAGCACAGGGCGGACAATGAGCATCAACCAAAAGGAAGAGCAAAGGAAAGGAAAGGAATAAGAGAATAGACAGCAAAGAGCAGTAGTGGAAGTTCGAAGCGAGATACCTTCTGAGGAACAGTTCCTGCCACAAGTGCTCTGCAGAATATAGAACATCTCACGGAAAGACCTGGGACCTTCCAGGCATGAAGCATTGAGGAGAGAGAGGAGAGAGAAGGTGAGACAGGAAGGACAGACAAGGCTTGGGGAGGAGGACAGGAGGATGGTGTGAGGAGAAAAGGAGATGAGGAGACTGATGAGACAGGACAGAGACAGCTGCTTCAGATGAGCTGAATTTCTAGCAAATGATTTGTACATAGGATGGATTCTACGGAAAAATAAAATATTGGTCTAGTACTGCCACGCTGGCTCATGGGTTTTAAATACACTAATATTGATATTTGTGGATTACAGTTGCTTTGCTAAATTTCTTTCCTGGGAAATTGTCGTGATTCAAATTGTCTCATTATTACTATTAAATGAAAAGAAAAAATGTTTTAGAAACAACATTATGACTGTGATAGCTGTGATTCCAGAGAAAGGATATTTACATTCTGACAAATCATGGATGAAAAAATTAGAAAGAATGTGAGGGAGGGAGACATTAAGAGAAATAGAGAGAAGAGATGGACAGAGCTATAGAGAGCCACAAGCACGAGCCAGAAGGTATCTCCAGCCGGATACACACTGAGTGTCACTGCACAGTGACAACAAAAGAAAATATGGATGGTGCATTGTGGAAACCGCAGTCCTTCCCGGTCACTGTTGTCCATCTAGCTTGGGCTGCCTGGAGCCCACAGTGCATGCATCACGGCTGGGGAAGGGTCAGTGTATATATAGTATTGAATGGCATTAAAAACTAATATAATTACTGATTAGTAAAATTATTCAGTGACTTGTACCACACCAGAATTGTCACCACACATAATGCATAAAAACTGAGCTTAGTGTGCTTGGTATGACATAATCTGGTTAAGCCTTTTAAGTGGGTGAAAGTGAACTAAGAGGGATTTAACGGTGCCACAGTGGGTATTTCCCATTTATAGGGGAATGTCAGACTAGATTTCAAATCTGTCAGAATGTTCTTTGCTCAGAGAAGGCCCTGTCTCACTCTCAGTAGAGACATTATGAAACTAAATTAGTCACATAAGAAGTATAGTATAATACTTATATATCTTAATCTCTTAAAGGTAACGTTAGAAAAAAAATCTCAGGATAACAAACATGGAGATACGGTATTACTGTATTACCAATGTAGTTTTTGTGAACTTGGCTTCTGTCCTTTTTTTCAGGAAGCTCCCAATGAACTAGCTCATTAACACTGGTTTTTCCTTCATGTTGCTTTCATTGAGCCAAGGTCATAACATATGGTCCAGTCCGGGATCCACTTGCTAATTCAAGGATTCAAGGTTAATTTATTGTAATCTACAATGCAGGGTTGTATAATTGAAATTAAGATTAGAGTTAATTTTATGTAAAACAAAATACATATTGATCAATAAGTCAATATAATAGAAAAATAAAAACTATTTTGCATGATAAAGTGCTGAGGATGAATTTAGAAGTCTCATGGCCTATATTTGGTTATTTCCAAAGGTTTTTGGTAGCTTTTGGCTTTGTTTGTTTTTTAAAGTGTGGCATGGAGGTAAAGAGTCTGTCTGTCCCTTGTTGCACAGCGGGGCAGGTTATCTGAGTTTAGAAGTAAACCCTGCTAAGCATGGGAGGCTTTAGATGGGTGGCAGCTGCTACCCCTCAAAGTCTCCATGCCACCCTCTTGCCACCCCATGACTATTTCTCTAGACTGCTGGTAACTTAGGTGCTGAGTGAAACAACTGACCTGATTTCTCAGTTCTTCTATCAGCTCACGATCATATTATTATTTTGTTTTAACGTAATCCTAGGTGGAAATGCTAGTCTTTGTTGGGGCTGTACTGTACAGTGTTTGTGGGCCAAGGCTACATCCACACTACTACATTTTCGTTTTAAAATGCCATTTTAAAATGACAACAATCCGTCCAGACAAGTGCTTTAGCACTGTTTCAGAAATGATCTCTGTCCATACTAACACACCTGAAAACGCATACCACATGACCATTCCATGGTTCCCACTCTTTTTAAGAAGTCATTTTCCAGGAGTTTTCTTGACAACACAGGACAACACTTGCTCACACACCTATAATTTACCAGTAGGCCTAGTTTTGACACATTTAACCCCAGTGTTATTCCTCCTTTTTATGCCAGGTTTTTGATAAGGTATCTCAGGTTCAGTACAGCTAGGTGGTTACACTCCATGTTATTTCGCATTTGTGGCATGCTTGGCTGTTTACCACAGCCAATTTTTCCGCTGTGTACACTTCCTGTGAACTCAATACAGTTTTCTACAGCCCATTGGTAACATTCACGGTGTAAACAGGAAGCATGACAAAGAAATGTGACTGCTCTTTCCAAAATTCTCCCGAAAAATGTTTTTAATATAAGACTTCGCACTTCTGTATTTGTCTCTCTTTTTCATCACTGTATTTTTAAAGTCCCTTTGTGTCTTTCTAAATATAGACGATACAACATCCACTCTGTCAGCATAATGTTACAAACTCAAATACTCCAATATAATATCCATTACAACGTTACACATGTAGTCTTTAACCTACATCTTAATTGTATTTGCTTTACAGCAGAATCGACTTCTATCTATTTAATGTATTTTAATTATACCAATTTACAATACCTTAGTATTTAGCTTAATGCTAAATGTAAAGACTAAAAGCAGACTGATCAAAGCTATCACATACTAGCAAACCTTTAAACACTGATTGGACAACGTCCATGAAACAGACGTATCCAAACGTCTCTGCTCTAGAGGATTGAAAACGCTGGAGTAGTATGGATGCTAGGTGCAAACGTAGCACAACTAAAATGTTGTAGTGTGGATGTAGCCCTAATTTGGCTGATGGTGCTGTGCAGCACTTTTACCTTGAGCACAACAAGCCTCACAGAAGATGACTAGGTATTAGTTTCTGGTAGGTAGTGACTGGGGTTAACTGTTGAAATAGGGTCTGTAAATTCCTCACTTCTCCTATCAAATCAGTGGAACCTGATCCACCGACAAACGTTTATTCTTTGTTTTATTTTCTTTACTATATAAACCTAAAACTTGGTTTATCCAACTTTGTTTTCTTTCTTCTTGCCTGACCCAGGGTAGTAACACTTTTCCTCCAATGAGGCATACAGACCTGACAGCTGGAGAAGCTGTCGCCATGGTGACTGGGATGGACAGAGCATGACAAATCATGCAGCAAGGCCACAGTACCTCAGCTGCATCTCATATAACACCAACACACACCAACACACTCTAACACTGTCAGCCCAACACACACCATGCACTAAGCCTAGGCATACCCTACCTCACAATACACAAAGGGCTCCACTGCTGACAGAGGATCGTCCTCACCTAAAGGGGGATTTTACCTGTGATGTCAAACCACAAGAGGGCGGAGTTCTGCTGCAGGGACACCACACCCACAATCTCAGCCACCTTGTCATTCTCCATGACAGTGAAATTGTAGACTGGCTCATCGAAGAGCAGTGGAAGAGTCGAGGGAGGTGGTCGGCGGATCCATTCAATGTGCAGACGAGCTGTGGAAGACTTCTGAGGACGGCCGTTGTCTATCGCTTTGATCTGAAGAAAGAGGCACAGAAGAGCTGAATGAAGAATGTAAAGTCGAAAAACCATACAAAAAAGTAAATCACAGAAACAAAAAACAAACAACAAAGATGGAAAGAGGTTTCTGGGTACTAAAATTCTAAAATGTGAAGTGAAATTTGGCAACCCCCAAACTAGTATGTCAATACTGGGGGATTAAGTAAAACCCTGAATTACGAGCAATGCCAATGTTTTTGAACTTTTTCGCTATCCACATAATCTGTATGTGACAGCTACAGTATGGTTCACATTAGGGTAAGAATGTATTTTCTTAAAAGGTGAACACTAACTAAAGTTTGTGATGGGATGAAAACTTCAGTCATTATACATCTATTTACCACCCCAACTTCCACACTCCTACTGTCAGATGGCACAAACCGAAGGCAACATGCATTGGCACTGAAAGTTGTCACTCAAATCTGGCATAATGAAAACCATTAGTTGCTAAAACATTTTGAACTTACAATTCATTTCACATTTTTTACTCAGATGTATATAAAAAACAAACTGGTATTTATGTTTTTTTATATCAATTTTATGATTTGTGAAAATGAAAATGAAAATCCATGAATGTAATGTCAACATCCCTGCAAAGGTACATCTGTTGAATTGAAATTTTTTTACTTGACCGAAAGATTTGCACTTGCGGCAGCTATTACAGTTAGACTAAGAACTAACTCATTCATGCACATGCATCGGAGAAATTTGGGGTTCAGTATTTTTTGACATCCAACAGGAGCCGGGGATTAAACCAAGTGGAGGACCCGCTCTACCTCTGAGCCACAGCCGCCCCAACATGTAGTTAGTGGTCCTATTAGTTTACTGTAGCCACACTGGGAGCATGATATTTCAGGGGAGGTTTGTTTACACCACTAGCATAAGAGCTGGGCTGGAATGAGCACCATAGCCAGTGTTTTATTTTTTACTTTTGTATATGTTGTATTTTAATATGTTGTGTTTTTGACCGACTGCTATCTTGGTCAGGTCTCTCTTCTAAAAGAGATTTATGATCTTAATGGAACTTCCTGATAAAATAGAGGTAAAATAAAAAACTATATACATGAATATATATTTTTAAATAATTAAATTAATATCATAAACGTTTGACGACTAGTCAACTACTGGCTTTAACTAATCGACATGGAAAAGTCTTTAGTTGGGGACAACCTTTGAATAATGTCTGGAAATTAGATTGTTGTGATTACAGTCTCTTTTTAATACAGTGCCTCAAGATCAGGCCATTATTTTGATATAGTGCATCAGTGGTGTGTATTCCCAAACAAAGTTTCAATCAAATTATCACAAAGCAGCCGACATACAGTTTACCTGCAGCTTTCAGTCCCCCTGGAGTTCTGGGGGGGGGGCCTAGGCCAGTTGTCTGCTTTGCTTAGTTGGTAATCCAACATTGAGTACATCAGGTTTAAATAAAAGCAAGAAATATAAAATGCTAAATGTAAAGCCATTAACATGCAAATTAAAATAGTTCTAAACCAATCACCCCCCCAAAAACCCAGAAACAGTTCAGAAAGAATCACCAAGTGTACTTGGTCAATAGTCAACTATCTATCCAAGTCTTTTTCCTATCTTAACAGAAAAAAATTTGAAGTTTGAAGTTGTGGCGTCAGGTAGGTTTAAGACTCAAACACAACATCCATCCATGACGAAGAGAAGATGAGAAGATGTTTATATGTCCTAAAACATGTTAGCAGACATTCTTAATAGTTGATTAAAGTTTGCGTACAGTCAGGATGTCGTAGCTCCCCGCAGTGAAGGCTTTGCGTGAAGATACAACTGCAGTCTTGGGGTCGATGAAGAACTTCCCGTCCTCGTTGCCGTCCACAATGCTGTAGGAAAGGTCGCTGTTGGGCCCGTCATCACGGTCATAGGCGAATACCCGATAGATGGGCTCGCTCTTCTTTCTCCGCTCTCTCTCTGGTAGTTTGATCTGGTAGACCTTCTCAGGAAATGTGGGCTTGTTGTCATTTTCATCCAAGACCTGAACCATCACCCACACTGTACTCTGCCTAGGACTAGGACCACCATCTGACACCAACACCTGCAGGGGTTGAACAGGGTGAGAAATTTAATACAAAATCACAGAAAAGACTGGAAGATGAGACCCATGAAGGAGTGTATCTTGGGGGACATGAGAGTAGGGTTGAACCTGTTCCTCATCCCCTAATTAAGCAGACTAACCTCACAGTGACCTAAATAATGGTGAATTCAGGTGATCCTCTTTAACAAGTAACGTAGCAAATTATCTTGACTTTTGATCATCTGAGGCCAAAAACCAGTTGAGTCTGACATGGTGACATGATATTTCCTGACATAACAAGTTGCTGAGGATCAGTTAAATGTAATGGTACTCTAACTTTAAATGAACAAGACAAACATTTTGTGTTCGATTCATTCATTTGTGTAGCTAGAACAGGAATACATACTTTTGCTTTTAGACACACACACGCGCACATACACACACGCACACACACACAAAGTACTTTGTTTGACAACTCTGTAGCTTTTTTGCTCTCCTAAATCCTTGAAGAGATAACTTTTATTGATTACAGTTCATTAATATGAAGGACAGAAAATGAAATAAATAAATAAATAATAAATTAATATTCCATTAAATGCATCAATAACAATAATAATTTAAGCAATGAAAGGGCCCTCGCACTCCACGCAGCTCGGGGTGTGCTGCAGCCGTGTCACTTGCCCTCGTAACACATGCGGACCACAACATGAAAATTTCACGGAAATCAGATCATAATCACAGCACAGCGCTTACTTCCTGTTGCCAGTAGGTAGCACTATTACTATATCTGAATATTGTCATGTAGACGTGTTCAGGGCGGGACTCTTATTAAACGTGAAGTTTCATTGAGATTGGACCATGTACACTGAAGTTGTGAGGATGTGTTCAGGGTGGGACTGATACAGAATATGTGAAGTTTAGTGGACATTGGACATTGTACACTGAAGTTATGAGTACTATCTGTTTTACGGCCAATCGGCTGATTTTGATGCCACACCACGGACACTCCCTTCAGCTTACATGCACAAATAGCACAACTTTTAATCAGCAACATTTTTTAACTGTACTGACCAATTTTGAAGTTGATCCGAAAAATTCCCTCGGAGGAGTTCGTTCAAATACAGCGCGAAATGACTGCTAAATCCAAAATGGCCAACTTCCTGTTAGGTTTGGGTACAGATTATGGGCCCCTGAGAGGCCATTTCGCCATGCTCATAGTGGACCCCTAGAAAATATGATTTTTTTTCGCCACAACTAACATGTGGGCCGTGTTTCACGAGTTTTCGAGCACGGGAAAGCCTCCAAAAATGTGTTTGTTTGGAAGGAAAAATAAAAAGAATTCCTTCAATTACAATAGGGCCTTCGCACGGTCATTAATTTATAAAATATGACATAACTGTTATTTCTGGATGTATATATTTCTATTATCTACTTAACTTGTTTCTCCTCTGATTGATACAGTTGATCTGAAAATAGATCAGTCTCATAGCCTCAGAGGTAGATAAACTAGGTTTACCTCCCATCATGCCCCTGGTTACGATGCTTTTACTCATTTTACTTTTACTAAGTACGACCAAATATGCATAAGTGAAATATGCAACTATTTAGATAATTGATATGTTAAAGTTGTTTGTCAGGCTGAGAGTGAACCATTCTCTGGCTACAGCTTCTTAAATGTGAAGGTCTGCTACTTGTGCGATTTGTGACTGTACGTTGAAGGGCATGTCCGTGACATGCCGTCAAAGTTGGCCATTTTGAATCGAATGTCAAACTGTGATGCCATTTCCGGCATTTCAGGGCCGTCACTGTGCGTCAAACGGCGTGTCAGTGGCGTGGTGCTGAATTTCCACGTTTCGCAGTGAAGAGTCTCGCTATGAAAGCCTAAGTCTTTTGCACAGTGTCTGAAATGCATGACAACATAGAGCGGTCTCCCCCGGCTTCTGGTGATGAGGGCTTGGGCGTGGGGTGACGTGACGTGATGTGGCGTGGCGCGGCTGCGGCGAGCGACCGCCGTACAGGCCCCGACGTAGGTTGATGGCGAGGTCCCGTCCAATGCTGCTTGCAGCTTTAATTTAATTATATTATCGCATCCGAAAAACCAAACCAAAAAATCAGGCCGATCCCTAGTCTGTTCACAGATAAGTCCAGACATGTCAAATGTGCTGTTTGTGAACTTAAATAATGAAATAAAATCAAGTAAATGGTAAATGTACTGCACTTTTATAGCCCTCACTTGTGAATGGACCCAACAGAGTTGCATTGTAAGCCGCTGGACTGTCCATTAGGAGAAACATAGGGTTCAGTGTCCTGCCCAAGGACAATTTGGCCTAACTATAAACCTCAAGACGTGGGGAACCCTTGAAATATTTTTGCTTACCGCCAACATATGTGCACACACGCTGAACTCTATGAGTCATGAGAAAGTCAGTGGCAAACTTGATCTCAAATCAAGGTAGAGCTGAATAGACAGGTTGACATTACTATCTACAAGAGACCAACACACGTCTTCACTGCAGCAAATAACTCTGTGTGTGTGTGTGTGTGTGTGTGTGTGTGTTAGGGGTAGAGATGGGAGAACCGATTTGTTCTGATCTAAATCCTGGCAGCCTATGGATTGGTGCACAAATTTATGGACTTAAAACACACTCCGCATTGTCAACTGTGTTACATTCATTTCCAAAGAAAGCAGTGTCAGTGCACCCTCCCTGTGAATCCCTTGTTAAGCGACAAAGCAGGGCTGGACATGTATTGTTTAGATACGAATGTCATAGTGATACCTGAGTTTTGGCACAAATATAACACTTTTTTTTAAAGTCTTACTTTGAGAAATATAAACATGTTTTTTTTTATATTTTATGTTTTCTTTAGTGTATAAAACCTCAAAATAAGAATCATGTTTTTGTTACCTTTTTAAAATGAGCTCTTTTTATCTACAGAGTGAGCTGATCCGCTTCTGATCCACCGTGTTGAACTGCCATGTTTCTACAGTAGCCAAGAACGGACAAACAAAGTACTGGCTCTAGATAGGTCCTTTTGTGTTTTTCTCTTAGGTCTTGTCTTTATGGTGTACCAGCAGAGATCTTGTGGTGTTGAATGGTGTTGTTATGACTTAAACTAGAGTTAATTGTTCTGACAGACCAGCTGTGTAAGACTCCCACTGGGATGTTTCTAGTGGTCCCAGATGATTTCACAGTGAACAAAATTTTAAATTATGTAACTACCTGATCAAAGAAGGCAAATCTGACTGGCCATTTGATGACAAATATTGGTACATGACATACTTCCTGACATATTTTGGTCAATAATGACATACAGAACATAATAACAAATACAAAGAGTGTGCCATATTTTTTAAAATTTATTTATTGTATTCCTAAGTACTTTCAATGATTTATATCTTTATAATACTCTTTGCTTCAAATTCTTGTTTTTTGTTTCCTGGTCCAGCACAAGCAAAACCATTCAGAGACGCTGGCATATTGAGATTATTGCATACACACTATGTCCTCACCTCTAAAACGTGTTCTGTTTGTTGTTCGCGGTCCAATTTCCTCTGGGTTGTGGTGATCAGACCTGAGACAGCAGAGAAAATAATTAGAACACACACACACACACACACACACACACACACACACACACTATCTGTTGTTAAATGCCCCCCGACAGGAACCATAATAAATTAACAACAAAGACCAATATAACCAATACAAAAATACACACAAAAGCATTACATGTTGCATCTTTGCACATTATGAGTGTGTAAGTTATAAATAGATGTAGTAAAGTTATGCCAGCAGTACTGTCTGTATTGGTATTTAACCTGGAGTCCTGATCAACTCTAATTGCGGTTATTTGAGAAGCAAGCCATCAATCACAAACCAGAGATATAAGCAACATTACAGTGAAGAGATCCTAGCGCAAAACAATATTCTCTTACCATACAATGTCTTGTCCAATATGTCCATGTGGGCCCCTTTGATAATTATGCTTCTCGATATTTAGCATTTCAGTATTTTCCTAAGTTAATATTTGGCTGCATTATCTGGACATTATTTGAGGTTATTGTAGTTTGTTTAAATGTTTTAGTTGTTTTAGTCTATTCCCACTGTGTGTCAGAGTTACCTGATTATTTAAGCTTCCCCAATGTCTCAGTTTAGTTAGGTTGGTTGGTTTAGTCTGTTCAGTTTGTTTAGTTAATGTAGCCTGAGTTAAGTTCTGTTTAGTTGACCTCTTTTATGGGCCCAGAACGTTATTGTAGATTTTGTAAATTGATTATTTCGATTTTTTCTTGCCCCCTTGCGCCCGTCGTAGTTGATATTTTTTCTTTTTTCTTCCAAGCAGAACGAAGTACCAGCTCTTTAGTTTTGTATTCCAGGAAATAGACAACCATCGACCTTGAGCTGGAGCCCAGTGGTGGTTGGAGCCAAGAGACTGGTGGTGTGTTGTATACGTGAGGGTAGTGTCAGGGAGGCACAGCTGTGTTTTAATAAACTTTACAAGGAATTCCGGTATATTGTCTTCCTCAGCCCCCTCAGGGATTCCATGGATGTGAATGTTATTTCTTTGTGAACGTGTCTCCAGGTCTGTTAGCTGACCTTGGATGTTCTCTTGAAGCTCCAGGGTACAGGAAAGCACATCATTGGCTTCGGCATTCAGCTCTTAAGATAAGATATACCGGCGGCTGTGGCTCAGAGGAAGAGCGGGTCATTCCCTAATCGGAAGGTTGTGGGTTTGATCCCCGGCTCCTGGTACCACATGACGAAGCACCCTTGAACAAGATACTGAACCCCAAATTGCTCCCGATGCCGTGCATCGGTATGTGAGTGTGTATGAATGTTAGTTTCTGTTCGATGGACTTTGCCGTGAATGTGGCACGTAGTGCAAAAGTGCTTTGAGTGGTCGGAAGACTAGAAAGGCGCTATATAAGTACAGGTCCATTTACCTTTATTAATTAAGAGAAATTCAAGTTACACACAGCAGCATTTGGGAATATAGTGCAAAAAAGAGTACAGTGTACAAGTACAATGTTATCACAGATAAGAATTTTGCAAAGTATAATAGAAATATAAAAATATAAGCAATAAGCAATGTGCAAGTACAATGGTGTGCAATGCAGTGCAATGGTGTGCAATTGAAAATATTTTAAGCAGCTATTAAGATAAATAATAGTTTTATTGAATTTAAAACAGTCTTAGTCAGCGGGGGTGGGAGGTACTGGGTGCTGTGGCAGTTTGATGGCAGATGGTACAAACGAGCCTCCAAACCGCTTTCAGGCTCGGGGCTGGATCAGTCTGTGGCGGAAAGTGCTCCTGAGCTGCCTCAGCTCAGTTTAGAGAGGATGAGAGGGGTTGTCCATGATGGCTTTCAGCTTCCCTCTCATCCTTTTCTCAGTCCCAGCCTCCACACTGTTCAGCTCCATCCCCACCACCGAGCTGGTCTCCTTTCCTGTAGAGGGTCTCAGTGTGGTCCGTCCAGTCTAGTTTGTTGTTGAGTGTCACCCCCAGGAACTTAGGTGTCCACCATCTCTACCCTCTCTCCCTTATTAGCAATTGGGGAAGGGGACCTCTTGCTGCATTGGATATCCACCACCATCTCTTTAGTTTTCCCTTAACTCTCTACTCAGTCTCCTTGTTTAAATGTTGTAGTATTTTGATGGTATTTTATGTTTTTAAACTAATTTATTTCATTTTTACCATTCATTTTAGAGATTCCTTAACATACCACTAAAGGGAGTCCGCATACCACTAGAGGTCCACGTACCTTAATTTTAGAGGCAGTGTAATATGTAATTGCAGAAAACACATGGTGTTACTAGAACTTTTTTTACTGGTCTGTTCTGTCAGTGGTGTTAACATTAAACTTTTTAAACTGAATTGACGGTGCTGACCCTGAGCATCAGACACCAGGTCCAATAATGATACTGAATACTGACACTATATACTGGACTTCCCTAGTCATAAAGCTTAACAATCAGAGCAAAATGCTATTGATTAATGATATACTTCTCTAGTCATAAATGCAAGCTTAACAATCAGCAAAATGCTATTGATTAATGAGAACACAACTGTTGGGCTTTATGCTACATTAGCCAGGCAGACTGACATGCTAACAAGCCAGGAGCAGCTGACTCCAGTTCCTTTGTCTGTTAGTGCCAATTTAAGCTTTAATAAGGAAGACAATATTATAGCATCAGCTACACAATGCAACACACACACAAACACACACTAAAGTCTGTCTCTTTGTAAGTATCCAGCTATTATGTCAAAATCACAGATGACAATACACACAAAACCCACAACAGAATATTAACACCCAATGACACCTTGAGACAGAAATGCACATTATTACAATAACAAACAAACTCAAAAGATACACTAAGACAACATTTGAGTATACAAAAGTTTGTTCCTCTCACCACACACACACACACACACACACACACACACACACACACACACTATCTGTTGTTAAATGCCCCCCGACAGGAACCATAATAAATTAACAACAAAGACCAATATAACCAATATAAAAATACACACAAAAGCATTACATGTTGCATCTTTGCACATTATGAGTGTGTGAGTTATAAATAGATGTAGTAAGGTTATGCCAGCAGTACTGTCTGTATTGGTATTTAACCTGGAGTCCTGATCAACTCTAATTGCGGTTATTTGAGAAGCAAGCCATCAATCACAAACCAGAGATATAAGCAACATTACAGTGAAGAGATCC
Source organism: Dicentrarchus labrax (assembly GCF_905237075.1). Classification (NCBI taxonomy): domain Eukaryota; kingdom Metazoa; phylum Chordata; class Actinopteri; family Moronidae; genus Dicentrarchus; species Dicentrarchus labrax. The sequence continues at coordinate 2,506,640 of NW_026136704.1, forward strand.
TAGCGCAAAACAATATTCTCTTACCATACAATGTCTTGTCCAATATGTCCATGTGGGCCCCAAATAGGATAGATAGATATGTCCAAGTTGGTTGCTCATGCAACTTATTTTTCTTCCATCATAATCAAAAATCCAGGAAGAACCATGCCAATAATTATAGTACCCTATTACCCCACTAGAACACTGTGATTCAAGAATGCAGGGCTACTGTACTTGTGGTCCATATAGTCTCCAAAAGTATAACAGGAGCCAGAGCCTTCAACGACCAAACTCCTCTCCTGTAGAACCAGCCTCCAGTTTCAGTTCTGGGGACAGACACACGCTCCACATTTAAGAGTAGGCTTAAGATGTTCTTCTTTGATAAAGTTTATAGTAAGGGCTGGCTCAGATGAGGCCTAGACTTCCAGGGGATCTCCCATGATCCATCTGTACATGTTCATGTCCCATTAATGCACTGACTAACTTAACTTCCCCCAGAGTTCTGCGCTTTTTAGTCTTGCATGTTCACATGGATCATGGATCATGGCGGCTGTGGTGCAGAGGCAGAGCGGGTCGTCCCCTAATTGCTATGCGTCCTTGTTTCTCTATCTTGTCCATCTGTCTTTCTCTCTCCACTCATTCTAACTGGTTGAGGTAGATGACCACCCACCTAGAGCCGGGGTCTGCTCGAGATTTCTCCCTGTTAAAAGGGAGTTTTTCCTTTCCGCTGTTGCTAAGTGCTTGCTCATGGTGGGAATTGTTTGGTCTCTGTAAATAATTTAAGAAGTACAGTCTAGACCTGCTTTATTTGAAAAGTGTGTTATAACTTCTGTTATGATTTGGCACTATATAAATAAATTGAAAATAATAAGCCCCCCTGTAAGTGGACCATGCGGCCAGGAGACTGCTTACAAGGACCCAACTTGTATCTCACCATGAGATTACTAACCCATATGGACTGACAAATTTGGGACTTTATATTTTTTATTGCCCCTCTGTGGGTTACCCAAATGGGGCTCTAATGCCAGCCAACTACAGACAGGTGACACATTTAAGGAAAATAAATGAGTAGACTGCAGAGGCTTTCACACAGGTGCACTGCATGGTACAATTAAGAAATTTATATCCAGTCATGCACTCTGGCATGTTTTAAAAATGCTGAGTAGGCCCAGATGGTTCTGATTTTGTATTAAGATCATAAGAAAAGTATGTGACTCTGAAGGACGGTTCATTGTTGGAGCATGGGTGGCAGCAGCTTCTGTCACAAACACTATTCAACTGGCTATTGTTTCAGGAACAGTGAGTAAACTGACATCTGCATTTAGATCTATTTAGAGAGCCAGAGTCTGCAGAGAAATGATCAGAGTTGGCACCACAGAAGTCACACACTGCCGACTGTGGTTCAGCTGTCAAACATGATGTGAAACCCTCTTTTAATCTTCTAATAATTAGTAATTAAAACCAAAATTATCAGACAAATTCAAATTCAATAATGAGGCTGCTATGTAAAGTCTGCTTTATTCAGTGCACTTAATGGGATCTTAGTGCCAACAAGTTGCATACAGGAGTATGGAGTGAGCAGCCTGATTATGCTGTTGTTTTACCGAGCAATCCTAGTGAGCATCATTAGATATGGAATTACGGTATGGTTTGGCAACTTAACAGTGAAGCTGAAAAGCAGGCTTGTCAGCATGCACAAAATAGCTCAGAGGATAATAGGGAATAAAGAACATGAGCCCATACAGAGCCTGTACGAGACTCGTACATAAAAAGACTCTGTGTGCCAGAGTGCAAATCAAGACCTTATGCTGTTGGTTCGATCCCTGGCTCCTGGTGCCACATGTCGAAGTATCCTTGAGCAAGATACTGAACCCCGAATTGCCCCCGCTGCCGTGCATCGGTGTGTGAATGTGTATGAATGAGTTAGTTTCTGTTTGATAGGCTTTGCCATCACTGAGTGAATGTGTGTGAAAGGGTGAATGTGCCATGTAGTGTAAAAGCGCTTTGAGTGGTTGGAAGACTAGAAAGGCGCTATACAAGTACAGGTCCATTTACCATTTACCATTTAAAGCTATCGTTCTTTCCACCCTCTATCAAGCTGCTAATAGTAAGTAATAGTAAGAGTAAAAAGTATAGTTAAATGTCTCTTTCATGTTTTAAGATGTTTCATGAGGATTTTGTGTTTTTATGTGAAGCAACAAATTGTAGCATTGTGCCCAAGACAAACGTCCCCTTTGGGATAATAAAGTTTACTCTACTCTACTCTGCACAAAAGGTGGAAGGGGGTGTTGTTGGGGGGATGTTAGATAGGGGTCCAACCAGTGCCTGAATTGGACCACAAAAAGTGCCTGTACCCTAATACAACATAACCCTGATCCTACACACAACATAACCGTAATTGTTGTAGCCTTTTTTTATCCTTGACACAGTTACACACACACATTTAACAGTACCAACATTGCTGTACACAGGATTTTAGAATCCTGCGTACAGACTGAAAGAAACGAGTAGACCAGGAACCTTTAAAATGAATTAGTTGACTTGATACATTAACAATCTCTCTTTTGCCCCTTTTGGCTGGCCATTGCCTATTTTGTCTATAGAACATAAAAAGTGTATGATGATTACCGAAACAAGAGGTAGCAATGTCAATAAGATTGATGTAATTATATTTTATAAGACAAGAGAACAATGTAACCTTAAGAAAAAAAATGGACACCAAGACAATTGGGGGCCTCTACTCAGTGTATTTTTAAAGAAAAACAGATGTATTACAAATTGTAATCCTGCTAATATTCCCCATTTTACCAAATTAGGGAAGCGAGGGACTTGTGATCTGTGTGTCAGTCTCCTGGCTGGTCAGGTTCTTGGTAACAGCACATCTGCATTGATGACAAATAACCTTGTTCTATTACTGCCAAATGCTGGTACACATTTACAACAGGAGTGGTTTTCTTATTTAGCAGGATGCAAAATGAACCTTTTCAAGTGTGAAGACAACCTTTTACATACTATAATTGATCGCACTATAAAATGCCTACCATAAGATGTGAACTTAAAATCCTGTGTGGATACCACTATTTAAACTTTTATTTAAAGCCAATTTTCAAATATATGACTTGCCAGGTAATGTCTTTTTTTGCCATTATAATTTATGATTTCAGGCAAGGCGACACTGGAGATAAGTCAATGGCATAAAGCAACATGGGGTGATGCATCCATGCGTGTGTCTAGCCACCAACGGTGTGGAAGTTATACATAGCAAATGATATATGGCTGTTTTGATGTGTGTCGTTCAGTGTGTTTTAGTCTTAAGATTAGCAGTGAGTCTATCAGTAAATGTACAGTTTTAGCTGCAGTGTGTCAGTAAATAAAGGCTGCAACCCCTGAACCCCAGTTGGCAACTCCTGCTTGCCAAATGCTGAGTAAAGTAAATGAGGATCATCCTGAAGTAAGCAACAACTTCGGCCTTGGAGCTGGAAGTACGAACGGTTAACAGCATGTTAAGTGAAATTTGTCAAAAAATGTTGTCCTAACAATTTGTCTTAAATAAATAGCCTTTTAACAGGCAGTTTTTCCTTGCCCTTGTCGTCAAGTGCTTGCTCATGGTGGTACTGTTGGGTCTCTGTAAATAATGTTATAAAGAGTTCGGTCTAGACCTGCTCTATTTGAAAAGTGTCCTGAGATAACTTCTGTTATGAATTGGCGCTATACAAATAAAATTGAATTGAATTGAAAAACTCTCTCAAAACTGAGTAAAATTTCACAGCTACAGCCTGTCAACTACTGCTCTATAACAATATAACATCCAAATCAACTGTACTGTGATGCTCAAGCACTGAGGGTCACTATGATATGATGACCACAGAAAGAGAAGTGAGATTAGAATTAGAGAAGTGATTTCAGATTTGCGAATGAGATAATCAGGCAGATGGACAGAGGACATCAACCTACTGAAAACATGTAAATCATAGAGGAGGAGAGCTACAGGCTTATAGATGATCTGCAGTGCCTCATAAATGTTTCATAATGCCAAAATCAAATATTCAACATTTGGCATCAAGACAGAGAGAGACAGACTAAAAAAACAGCTATCAAGAGAAAACAGGACAGTTGGAGAGAAAACATGATGACAAAAAAACAAAGCAGAAGAACCTGTTTAGTAAAGGAAGAAACAGAGGGAAAGGAGTAGTTGCTTGAGGGTGGGATATCAAATTCAAAGCAAATGGATCTTGACTAAAGAAAAGATAAATATAGCAGCAGCCAATTATATCTCCTCCTCTCTCCACCTCAAGCCTTATTTACAGAACAAACTGTGTGTGAAGCTGCACGCAAAGGGGATGTGTTTGTTCATGTTCTAGACAATGTTGCAGCTGATGTTGTTGTTTCTCCTAGCATCCGTCTTCTCCTCCTTTTTTCACTCCTTCTGCTTCATCCTATACAGATGCTATTATTCTAACATTTCCCTCAATACTGATCAAATACCTCCAATTAGATGTGCTGTATGTATCATAGTGTTTAGGACTGTCCCCTACAAGTCAACTAGTCACTTTTTATTAGTTGGATAGTTACAGAAAATAAACCCATGGAGAAGGACTTTCAGACGGCACCCAGGCGCTTCTGGAAAACTGTCCGACACCTCAGGGTGTGTAGGGGCTGTCTTGGTTAATACGCCTTTTCAACATTGCGTGGAAGTCAGGGACAGCGCCGAAGGAGTGGCGGACTGGGGTGGTGGTTCCCCTATTTAAAAGGGGGGACCAGAGGGTGTGTGCAAACTACAGAGGCATCACACTACTCAGCCCCGCTGGGAAAGTTTCCTCTAAGGTGCTGAAAAGGAGGGTCTGGTGCGGGTTCCATCCTGGTCATGGAACAACAGACCAACTCTTCACTCTTGCAGGTGTCCCGGAAGGGGCCTGGGAATATGCCCATCCGGTGTACATGTGCTTTGTGGATTTGGAGAAGGCATATGACTGGGTTCCCCAGGATATCCTGTGGGAAGTGCTGCGGGAGTCACTTCTCAGGGCCATCCAAGCCCTGTATTTCCAAAGTCAGAGTTGTGTCCGGATTCTTGGTCGTAAGTCAGACTTGTTTCCAGTGGGTGTTGGCCTCTGCCAGGGCTGCGCTTTGTCACCAATCCTGTTTGTGACTTTCATGGACAGGATATCAAGGCGTAGTCGTGGGGGAAGGGGTTGCAGTTTGGTGGGCTGAGGATTGCATTGTTGCTTTTTGTGGATGATGTGGTCCTGATGGCATCATCGGCCTGTGACCTTCAGCACTCACTGGATCGGTTCGCCGCTGAGTGTCAAGCAGCTGGAATGAGGATCAGCACCTCTAAATCGCAGGCCATGGTTCTCAGCAGGAAACCGGTGGATTGTCTACTCCAGGAAGGGAGTGAGTCCTTACCCCAAGTGAATGAGTTCAAGTACCACAGGGTTTTGTTCACGGGTGAGGGTAGAACTGAGCAGGAGATTGGCTGGAGAATCGGGGCAGCAGGGGCAGTATTGCGGTCCCTTTATCGAACAGTTGTCACCAAAAGAGAGTTGAGCTGAAAGGCGAAGCTCTTGATTTACCGGACGATCTTTGTTCCTACCCTCACCTATGGTCATGAGAGATGGGTCATGACCGAAAGAACGAGATTGCGGGTACAAGCGGCCGAAATGGGTTTCCTCAGGAGGGTGGCCGGCATCTCCCTTAGGAATAGGGTGAGAAGCTCGGACATCCGCGAGGGACTCGGATTAGAGCTGCTTCTTCTTTGTGTTGAAAGGAGCCAGCTGACATGGTTCGGGCATCTGGTGAGGAAGCCTCCACTGTTGAACTATCAGTGGCATAGATAAGACGGGCCCAAACTATTATACGGCAACCTGAGCATATCTACGGACTTTATGGCTGACTAGCGTTACACTAGTAACTAACCCTCACATACAGCCAGAGGTACAGAAGTATTCAGGTCCATTACTTAAGCAAACGTACCCTCAATGTGAAAATACTCCACTACAAGTGAAAGTTCTGCATTCTAATTTTATTAAGGTAAGAGTATGTAGGTATTATAGAAACATTTACTTAAAGCATTACATGGAAAGATTGTTTTGGATTTACATTACTGCTGCATTAATGTGTATGTTGCATTTTACTGCTGTCAATGTTTAAGGTTCGGATCATTTTAACTATTTCATATGCTGTTGGGTAGTTTAATCAGGACCTCTATGAGGGGTTGTCAAAGCTTCATGGGGGCTCATGAGGCCTTCTTGATTTTAAGTGATGAAAGAAAACATTTTGTTAATTTCTGTGAGAAAAACTAAATTAAATTGTTGCGCTTTCACTCTTAGCCTTGTCCTGAATTAGGAAATGATTAGTAGAATACATACATTACATTATTGGAATGGCCCAAATCAAGGAGAAGGAACAATGTATTTGTCAAGAAAGAACCAATTAATTATGTATGATTGTTAAAAATAAAGAAAAGGAAAACTCATCTCTGTTCATGACTCAATGGAAATAACCTGCTCAAAATTCAACTTGTTTTACACAAACTTCATGCAGTTACTGTATTCAATATTTGGGTTTATTGCACAGTTTATCAGTTGTTCTGTACTGTTATTGTTATGCAATGAATATAATATGAAATATCCATAAAACATGTCACTTACTAGGGTCCTCCGTTTACTAAATGATAGAAAAGGGGCTCCCTTACAGAAAAAGGTTGGGAAACACTGGTTCTAATCTAAAGCAATGCATCATATTCTATAAGATAATCATATGGCTGCACTATTTGAGAACGTATACTATGTTATTTTAGATAAAATGTGTATATTGAGATATAAATTGTATATTGCATATATCTAATTGTTTTTACATAGGTTTACATTTAGGTCACCAAAAATGTACTTCGGCCACCAGATGCTGGGGTTTGGTGACGCGTAGACGCATAGCTTTAAAATATTAGCGTCTAACCCTGCCACATGTAGACTTTCAGTATGCATTCTGCTCAACCTGAGATACAGCAGAGTCCTTTTCACTCACACACAGACACATAAAAACCATCATTACTCACCACTGCGGGTGTTGATAGTGAAGAAGTTCTGTGGGTTTCCACTGATGATGCGGTGGCTGAGCCTGTCAACAGTGCCAGGAGGTGTGGCATCAGGGTCCTGAGCCTGGATCTGGATTACAGAAACATCCCGTGGAGAGTTCTCGGGGACTGATGGCCGGTACAGCACCTCTGAGGTCAGAGGGGCGTTGTCATTAACATCCTCCACCTGGATAAACACCTCGATAGTGGCGAACTGGGGAACCACGCCGTGGTCGCTGGCATATACTGTTAGCCAGTAGGAGTCCTTGGTCTCACGGTCCAACATATCGGTGGTGTAGATCACCCCTGGTGGAGGAATAGACAAAGAGAGACATTTTTTTAGTTTATTTACTTCAAATTTCTTATTATCAAGACATAGCTTTAATGGAGGAAATAACTGTGATTCTATACAAAGTGATGTCAAGACTGCTTTTGCTGCTGCAGCACAGTCAATTACTTCTATTTTTAGACAGTATAGAGGAAGACTTCACTGTGCCACCTCCTTCTAATGCCAGAAGTCACAACACAACAAGGAGTGAAATATCCTGAGGATGTTACAGAACAAACAAAGCATCAACACTACACACTACAATAGTATATAGCATAGTATAGTATAGTATGTAGTATAGTAGTATAGCCACAGTTTTTACTTTTAGCAGAGTGCTCTTTAATATGTTCAAAAGCTGCATGTTTTGACAAGAGAAGGTATGTCCTCGTAAATCCACAGAACACACTGTTAATGAATTCTATGGTGACTATTTCTTTAGTAGAAAGTAGTTCTGATAAGCAAAGTCTGACTCTACCCACAGTAACCAGAGAAGTCTTTTTGTCAGTGCTGTTAACATAAATATCTGTTCTTTTCCAACTATTACAGAACCTGGAAATATAAAACCAAAACTATCAGCATAGATACACACACCAGAAGGGAGTGAGACTTTTCATGTTTTTTAAATGTTTTTATTTGGATGGTTGTTTGGTTATTTTCTTAATTATTTTATATGTTATTCTAGAAATGTAATTATATATTTTGTATGTGTGTACCATGAATCAAGCTTTTGTTGCATAATGATAAACACATTTCCTTATCTTTAAACCTTATGCTTTCTTGTTTACATCTCTGCATTTTCACATGCTACCCTTCTTTCTCCATCTGTGGCACTAACAAGGGGCACACTGTGTCACTGAATAAGCTAACGAGATGTGCCATGGGTCAAACCAGCCTGACACATGAGTAGTAAACCGTTTAGTTCCCATATACTTTTGTGAGCCTCACTGGAGAGGAGAAGGTGAGGATTAGCAGCCAGGAGGAGCTGATTAAGTGCTGAGAATAACATTTATGTGTACATACATATACACATATAAACATAAATGTATAACTATATACATATATACGTACATATACATATATATATACACACAGTGCTGTGAAAAAGTATTTTCCCCCTTTCTGGACTCTTCTTTGTTGTTGCAGTTGTTTTAATTCAGCCACATTGGAGGGTTTTCGAGCATGAACAGCCTGTTTAAGGTCATGCCACAGCATCTCAATCAGATTTAAGTCCGGACTTTGACTAGGCCACTCCAAAATCTTCATTTAGTTTTTTTTAAGCCATTCAGAGGCGGACCTGCTGGTGTGTTTCGGATCATTGTCCTGCTGCATAACCCAAGTGTGCTTGAACTTGAGGTCATAAACTGATGGTTGGACATTCTCCTTCAGGATTTTCTGGTAGAGAGCAGAATTCATGGTTCCATTAATTACAGCAAGTACTCCGGGTCCTGAAGCAGCAAAGAAGCCCAAGACCATCACACTACCACCACCATGTTTGACTGTTGGTATGATGTTCTTTTTATTAAATGCTGCGTTAGTTTTACACCAGATGTAACATACACCTTCCAAAAAGTTCAACTTTTGTCTCATCAGTCCAGAATATTTTCCCAAAAGTCTTCGGGATCATCAAGGTGTTTTTGTGAGACAAGTCTTTGTGTTCTTTTTGGTCGGTAGTGGCTTTAGCCTTGGAACTTGAGTGATTTCTTGATTCAGCATGTCTGGCAGTAATAAGGCCTGGCTGTGGCTAGTGAAATTGAACTCAGCTTTCCCAAACATTTGGTTAATCACAGTTAATTCATGATTTAACAAGGGGGGCAATTACTTTTTAAAATTGGTTTGACGATCTGAAGCATTTAGTGACAAATATGCAAACAAATAAGAAATAAGCAAATACTTTTTCACAGCACTGTACATATAAATACATATATATATGTCACCTCTTCGCCGCTTTTCCTTCCTTGGACTACTTTTGATAGGTACTGACCACTGCAGACCGGCAACACCCCACAAGAGCTGCAGTTTTGGAGATGTTCTGACCCAGTTGTCTAGCCATCACAATTTGTCACAGTCACTCAAATCCTTAGACTGCCCATTTTTCCTGCTTTTAACACATTAACTTTGACAGAGATGGGGGTGCTGGAAAAAAGTCTATACAATGACATCAACTAAACACTAAATGCATGGCATCTATGGTTTTTGCATTAATTTGAATGGCCAGGATAATTTATACCTATCAAATAGTTATTAACTATTATTAATAACTAATTATTATTTACACAAATTTTAGAACTTTTTGGCAGATAAAACAGATAAATAAAACAGACAAATAAAACAAGGCAAACCCCTTTTCGTGCTATAAATACCAGTGCTATATATATAAATCCCAGTAAAAAAACAAAAAGTAAGTTTTAACATTTTTCTGCTTTTTCTTGGCCTTTTCATGCCTTTATTTTGATAGAGAAAGCTGAAGATCAACAGGAAAGGGGGGTAGAGAGAGAGGGGATGACATGCAGCAAAGGGCTGCAGGTCGAATTCGAACCCAGGCCACTGTAGTAACTCCGTATATGGGTCGCCAGCTCTACCAACTGAGCTAACTGGGCGCTTTTTGTTGTAAAGTATGTACACTCTGATCTAGGCCCCATGCTGTTTTATTATTCCTAGTGGCAAAAGACAATTCTAGGTTTTACTTACCGTAAAACCATGGTTACATAATGTATATGTCACTGTAATTTAAAGTTATAGTAATTTGAAAAGACAGCTCTTGGCACTTACAACTGGACTTATTATGATAAACAATTGAAAGACATGTTTGAAACACATCTGATGTAGACAGGGGTTTAAGCCGTGAGTTTGGCGTTGGTCGTTACCATGATTTTGTGTTTTGGCCAATGGAGATAATGTACTGTGATGTTAGCTGCACTTATTGGCTGTGCATTATCAACTCATCCATAGCAGGAAACAATGGTGGCTTGTCTGGTCACACATGTTCTTGTATTACAGATAAAGTATACTAAAATATGTTTTTGAAATGATTTTAGGTGAGAAGTAGGAAATGCAGTGACAGAATCTTGATTCATGTTTGATCAGCACTGCCTAGTTTGACAGTTTGATCTGAGTTTGGTGCATTGCCACTCCCTAAAGCATACATAGTTTCATTGTCTATTTTACTCTTAATGAGACTCTAATTTACAAAATGAACATTGTGTTGCTTATAAATCAAGTGATAAGTAATTTCTCTATAATACTGTCCATTATATACTGTATACCGTCTACGGTCAAAACAGGCAAGTCCCAAGTCCTAAACTTTGACTTTCAAGTCCTAAACAATTTATAATTCACTCGTCATCAAATGTAATAAGTAGACATGCTTTAATGTTAAAAAACAATCTCATACTGTATACTGCTGTATCTTTTTTAGTTTTTGTACGGAAACAGAATTATGTTTGGTGTCATTTTTCATGAATGAAGGAAATGAAGGGAAATTATTTGATTTGTGGTACATTTTTTTTAAATAACATTAATCTTTGGCCTTTAGGAGAAGGTATCAAGTATCAAGTCAAAAGGCTTAAGTCAAGTTATTGGTGTTAAAGTCTAAGCCTTTTTTGATTTTGTCAAGTAGAGTGTAATGTCATCAAATTTGTGCTTGCTGCCCCTAAATATTTAATATTTTACTTAATCCTGAAAAATGCATCATATCTTACAAGATGATCATTTGTCTTGTTTGTTAAGTTTAACTAGTTACTACAGCTGTCATGTCAACGTAGTAAGTGAATTTAGAACCAAAAAGACTAACTGAAAGGTATACACTTGATTTCACTAACGCAGACTAGCTGAACTGTAGAGAGCATTTTTATAGAGAACACTGTGAGAAGACTATGGATTTTGTCCTCCGTCACTTGCATTCAACTTGTCTTAGGAAGAGATTTCCTCACGAATAGTATTGAATTATATGATATATACACATTACACATACTGAGCTTGGAGCCATCAATCTTGACCTTGAGAACCAATATATATCTTGACTCAAATTTGACTTACTTAGCTATTCCAGAAGCTTTTGGCTTTATCCCACACCCTTCTTATAATTGCAGTGCAATATACACATTGGGTTATAAGATGTATAACAGATCAGTCAATCCACAGAAAATTAATCGGCAAGTGTCTTCATTTAAGTCATTTTATTTTAAGTCATTTTTCAAACAAAAATGTCAAAAACTCACTAGCTCCATTTTCAGGAGCTGCTTATCTTTGGCTTATGTGATGTAAAACTAAACACTTTGGACATTTCAAACAAACAAATTTCAAGACATCACCTTTGACTTTAGGAAACTGTGATGAGTATTTTTCCTATTTTTTAAAATCTTTGATATTTTATCGTATCGTATGTATTATAATACACGTAAATACTTGGTAGACGGCTCCTGCTTATAGTTGGGGTCTGTCCGAGGTTTCCGCCGTCGCCAAATACTTGCTCATGGTGGGAACTGTTAAGTCTCTCTAAATTTTATAAGGAGTATGGTCTAGACCTGCTGTTTACATTGGCATGAGTGACAAACTGTCTAAAAGCACATTTGCAATTGTTTTTGCATACAAAAACATGTGGCAAATGGTTTAAATAATCAACTGTGCACATATTGAAGCTCCTGCTCTCAGTACCCCCCCCCCACAGACACACATACACACACAGGCAAACAGTGCGTCATCATGGTTTTTGTCCTGTGGGACCATTTAATGTTCAAGGTTAACTGTAATTAATTCAGAGTTGCCCTATGCTGTGCTCTCTCTGCCTTACTGTTCATTCATCTCTGCCTCCCTCTGGCCCCTTGGCTGAACTACAATTAATAGCCATGCACCATGCTACAACAACGCTTTTAATAGCCTAAGCTCCTGCTTACAAGCCTGCTTTCCAATTAGGAGTGTGGAATTAACTACAAATGTCACAGGAGTGCTAGGAATAAAACACATCGGAGAGCAGGGAGCGACATCGACTGCTATACCGTCCAATCAGCTTCCTCACAGCACAGAGCAGAAACAAAGCAGAGATGCTGCAATGCTGCAGCAAACTGAAAGCTGAATGATAGAGAATGTATATATAGTGAGTATGAGAGCTATGAGGCATCTGATTCATATCCAGTCCACACACGGACAGTCAGACCAGGCTGCACTGCCTTTAAACAAGAATTTATTTTATGTGAATATTTGACTTTGTGTTCTATTTATATGCACACCACAATCACAGTGACTTACAGTCACTGGATCTCTGTTGCAGATATCAATGCCATTTAAGAATAAATAATCACCACAACCATGAAACGTATTCAAACATATAGTCATAAATGTGCACAAAAAATATTAGGCTGATTGGTCCAGTAGTATGCCAGATTACCTGCGGACAGATACACACATCCATGACTTTCTAAAAAGAGCTCAGCCTTCGGTCCTGACTTTAGCTGCAGTAAGGTGTGAGGCTCTTGAGCCTGACTGGCCTGAGGGCTGCTGGATAGCTGGGGAAAGCCAGACAAAGTGAGTCTCAGGCTTAATTGGGAATTAGGAGAAGATTAATTAAGGCAGTGATTAGCATTTGCACTAATCCAAGGGAGCGGAGGTCCTTTTGTAATTCACTAGGGAGGCACTCACTGTCTTTTATTGCTGCATACTCCAAAGTCTGCATGCCTTCTAAAGCTGGAGGCAAATGCATTCCATTTGTAATACTGCTTCATGTACACACCGAGTGTGTGTGTGAGTGTGTGTGTGTCTGTGCATTAGGAATGCATACACCATTAGAATCATCTCAGTAACCAGCCTTTAATTAAATTTAAAATGAGTGCTGTGTGGTGCGTACCAGCCAACCTCATTGACTGGAAGTGTCTCATCTGTTCTTCTGTTTCACTGTTCCTTTAAAGCTGTGCATGTTTTAACGTATATGATTGTCTCTAACACTTCTGTTACATCAGGTCTAAAATCACCCACTATAGTAATGCAGTATAACAACAGCATAAAGCAGATATCAAATTAACTTTCCGTCTTTTCCCCATTTCCCTGTTTACAGATTGAGACTTACATCATGCCAGTACACACAAATATATATATATTCTTTAAGGGAACGCCTTTTCTAACATTGAGTTTGTGTAAAACCAGGGATTTGGATGATTTTTTCTTGTGATTTTTAGGACCTTTTATACAATTCTCTGTCCATATTATGTATTTTTTTATGTTTAACAATCATACATACTGAATAGGCTTCTTTTTTGACAAATTCAGTCTTTTTTCTCATTGTACGGGCGACTGTGTCTCAGAGGCAGAGCGGGTCGTTTCTTAATCGGAAGGTTGTGGGTTCGATCCCTGGCTCCTGGCGCCACATGTCGAAGTATCCTTGAGGAAGATACTGAACCCCAAATTGCTCCCGATGCCGTGCATTGTTGTGTGAATGTGTATGAACGTTAGTTTTTTATTCGATGGGCTTTGCCATCACTGAGTGAATGTGTGTGAAAGGGTGAATGTCTCACGTAGTGTAAAAGCACTTTGAGTGGTCGGAAGACTAGAAAGGCGCTATACACGTACAGGTCCATTTACCATCCATTTACCATTGTTCTATTAGCTCCTTGGTTGTTTTAACTGTGTACTTTTCTAATGCAGGACAAGGCTGTTTAGCAGTCAATATACTTTTTATAAATTTTAAAATAACAATTTTATGTAATACTGTGTATAAGTTTTCTTGCATCCCTTAAAATCAAGTTATTACTAGTCTAAAACACGATTACCGACTGTGAAATGTTTGGTACTGATGAACTGGATCAACCGCCCAGAAGATTATTAGTTCACCACCAACCCATTCATGTTTCTAATACATTTTCCCCACTCAGCGACACACCCGCTGAGGAACCAACTCTGATAATTGGCAGCTCCATAGTCAGAAACATGAATTTAGCGAAGCCAGCGGCCATAGTTAAATGCATCCCTGGGGCCAGAGTGGGCGACATTGAATCATATTTAAAACTGCTGGCTAAAGATAATCGTAAATACAGTAAGATTGGTATCCACGTCGGCGGTAATGACACCCGTTTACGTCAATCGGAGGTCACTAAGATTAATGTGGAGTCGGTGTGTAATTATGCTAAAACAATGTCAGACTCCGTAGTTTTCTCTGGACCCCTGCCCAATGTGACCAGTGATGACATGTATAGCCACATGTCGTCATTCCACCGCTGGCTGTCGAGGTGGTGTCCAGCAAACGATGTGGGCTTCATTGATAACTGGAAGCCTTTTTGGGGAAAACCTGGTCTGATTAGGAGAGACGGCATCCATCCCACTTTGGATGGAGCGGCTCTCTTATCTAGAAATATGGCGAAGTTTATTTCTAAAACCTGACAGTCCAGAGTTGGGACCAGGAAGCAGAGCTGCTGTCTTACACACTTCTCTGCGCATTCTTTAGAACAGTCACCCACCCAAAACCCCATAGAGACTGTGTCTGTCCCCCGACCACCAAAATTATTTAAAGAAATAAAAACAAGAGGAGTTCAACATAAAAATCTAATAAAAATTAAAACCAACTCCTCAGTAGCACAAAATAAGAGAATGAAATGTGGGCTGTTAAATATCAGGTCTCTGTCCTCTAAAGCTGTTTTTAGTGAATGAATTAATATCAGATTATGATATTGATTTACTTTGTCTTACTGAGACCTGGTTGTCCCACGAGGAGTATGTTAGCCTAAATTAATCCACCCCCCCAGTCATATTAATACTCACATTCCTCGAGGCACTGGCCGAGGAGGTGGAGTGGCAGCCATATATGATTCGAGCGTTTTAATGGACCCTAAACCTAAACTAAATTATAATTCATCTGAAAGCCTTGTTCTTAGTCTTTCTCACCCATTCTGGAAAACACTGCAGCCAGTTCTATTTGTTATAGTGTACCGCGCTCCTGGACCGTACTCTGATTTTATATCTGAATTCTCAGAGTTTTTATCAAGTTTAGTCCTTAAATCAGATAAAGTAATTATTGTGGGTGATTTTAATATTCATGTGGATGTTAACAATGACAGCCTTAGTAATGCATTTATATCATTAATAGACTCAATTGGCTCCTGTCAGAGTGTAAATAAACCAACTCATTGTTTTAATCACACTCTTGACCTTGTTCTATCATATGGCATTGATATTGAACATTTAATAGTCTTCCCACATAATCCTTTCCTATCTGACCATTATTTAATAACTTTTGAATTCATACTATTAGATTATAAGCCATTAGGCAAAACTTCCTACAGCAGATGTCTATCTGACAGTGCTGTTGCTAAATTTAAGGAGGAAATTCCTTCAGTGTTTAATTCAATGCCATGTCTGAATTTAACAGAATCCTATAACAACTTTAGTCCCTCTGAAATTGATAATCTTGTCGATAGTGCTGCAGGCTCACTACGAAGAACATTAGACTCTATCGCTCCTATGAAAAAGGAAATTATTAAAACATAGGAGACTTGCACCGTGGTACGACCACCAAACCCGCCAGTTAAAACAAATAGCTAGGAAATCTGAAAGGAAATGGCGCTCTTCCAAATTATCAGAATATCACTCAATTTGGCAAGATAATCTTAAAACTTATAGAAAGGCCCTCCGTAATGCCAGAGGAGCCTATTACTTAGCACTAACAGAAGAAAATAAGAACAACCCTAGGTTCCTCTTCAGCACTGTAGCCAGGCTGACAGAGTCACAGCTCTATTGAGCCACATATCCCCATAAACTTAAGTAGCAACGACTTCATGAGCTTCTTCTATAATAAAATTATTACTATTAGAGAGAAAATTAATCACCAACTGCCATCAACAGCTATCAGTGGCTCTCAAAGTTCAGGGACTTTTGCTAATGTAAACTTAGATATATATTTAGACTGTTTTTCTGCTATCGATCTTCATCAGTTAATCATTTCTTCATCGAAGCCATCAACCTGTCTATTAGACCCGATCCCAACTAGGCTGCTTAAAGAAGTTGTTCCCTTAATTAGCACTTCTTTACTGGATATGATTAATCTTTCTTTATTATCAGGATATGTACCACAGTCCTTTAAAGTAGCTGTAATTAAACCCCTTCTTAAAAAGCCCACTCTTGACCCAGGGGTTTTAGCTAACTATAGACCAATCTCTAACCTCCCCTTCCTCTCTAAGATTCTGGAGAAAGTAGTCGCCAAAGAGTTGTGTGACTTTCTACATAACAATAGTTTATTTGAGGATTTTCAGTCAGGATTTAGAGTTCATCATAGCACAGAGACAGCTCTGGTTAAAGTTAATAATGACCTTCTGATTGCTACTGACAATGGACTTGTCTCTGTACTTGTATTATTAGATCTTAATGTTGCATTTGACACCATTGACCATAATATTCTTTTACAGAGACTTGAGCATCAAACTGGCATTAAAGGAACCGCACTAAGCTGGTTTAAGTCATACTTATCAGATCGTTCGCAGTTTGTACATGTTAACGATGATTCTTCAATAAATACTACAGTTAGTCATGGAGTTCCACAAGGTTCTCTACTTGGACCAATACTATTTACTATATATATGCTCCCTTTAGGCAACATTATTAGGAATCACTCCATTAACTTTCACTGTTATGCAGATGATACGCAGTTATATCTATCTATCAAGCCCGATGAAATTAATCAATTATCTAAATTACAAACATGTCTTAAGGACATAAAATCCTGGATGAGCTGCAATTTTCTGATGTTAAACTAAATTCTCGTTCTTGGCCCCAAAAACCTTAGAGACTCACTGTCTAAAGATATAGTTACTCTAGATGGCATTACCTTGGCCTCTTGCACCACTGTCAGGAATCTTGGAGTTATCTTTGATCAGGATTTGTCTTTTAACTCCCACATGGAGCAGACCTCTAGGACTGCCTTCTTTCATTTACGTAATATTACAAAAATTAGACACATCCTATCACAGACAGATGCAGAAAAACTAATCCATGCATTTGTTACTTCAAGGCTGGATTACTGCAACTCTTTATTATCAGGTTGCCCCAATAAGTCCATTAAAACGCTCCAATTAATTCAGAACGCTGCAGCACGAGTACTGACAGGAACTAGAAAAAGAGATCACATCTCTCCTGTACTAGCTTCTCTGCACTGGCTCCCTGTAAAATTTAGAATAGAATTTAAAATCCTCCTCCTCACATATAAAGCTCTTCATGGTTAGGCCCCTTCAAATCTTAAAGAGCTCATAGTACCCTGTTACCCCTCTAGAACACTACGTTCTCTGAATGCTGGGCTACTTGTAGTTCCTATAGTCTCTAAAAGTAGAACAGGAGCCAGAGCCTTCAGTTACCAAGCTCCTCTCCTGTGGAACCAGCTTCCAGTTGTGGTTCGGGAGGCAGACACCCTCACCACATTTAAGAGTAGGCTTAAGACATTCCTCTTTGATAAAGCTTATAGTTAGGGCTGGATCAGGTGAGTCCCGAACCATCCCTTAGTTATGCTGCTATAGGCCTAGACTATCGGGGGATTTCCCATGGTGCACTGAGCTCCTCTCTTCCTCTCTCTTTCTGTACTCATTCATGTTCCATTAATGCATGTTACTAACTTCACTTCTTCCCCGGAGTTCTTGTGCTTTCTCGTCTTGCAGGTTCTTATCGATCCTGGTGGAGCCTCCTGCCATGGTCCTGCTAGATTGCCATTGCCAATACTGTTGCTGCTGTCTGTCTGTCTGTCTGTCTGTCTGTCTGTCTCTCTCTCTCACCCCAACTGGTCGAGGCAGAGACCACCCACCTAGAGCTGAAGGATCTGTCCTAGGTTCCTGCCTTTTAACAGGCAGTTTTTCCTTGCCCTTGTCGCCAAGTGCTTGCTCATGGTGGTACTGTTGGGTCTCTGTAAATAATGTTTTAAAGAGTTCAGTCTAGACCTACTCTATTTGAAAAGTGTCCTGAGATAACTTCTGTTATGAATTGGCGCTATACAAATAAAATTGAATTGAATTGAATTGAATTGAATTGAATTGAATTGGACTAACCTTGAAGGCACCTTCGTTTAAGGGGTCAAATAACTGGTTGATTTGCTTAACCTGCAGAAAAACTGAAGGTTATGTTAACTGATCTGTTAAAATCACTGTCACAGTTCTGTCCAAACTTTCATAAATGTTCTGAACACACTCAGAAGTTGTTTTACCTAAGGAAAGAGGTGAAGAAGACCTTGCCTAAAGCAACCCTCCAAATCTGTTGGTCCATAAATGTAAAGGATAAAGAAAAATATTCAAACATTCAAAACACAAATTTTTAACAGTTCACTGCATATACACATTACACCAGCCACACAAAACAGACCATGTTTAATTTTTTTTAAATCTTCATACGTGGTCATTTTTTTAAGCAGGACATTCAATTCAATTCAATTCAATTTTATTTGTATAGCGCCAATTCATAACAGAAGTTATCTCAGGACACTTTTCAAATAGAGCAGGTCTAGACCGAACTCTTTAACATTAATTACAGAGACCCAACAGTACCATGACATCTATTGACAAGTTTGTTGCAGTACTACTGACAAAGGTTTTCCTGAAGAATTCTAAGCATAAGTGTCCCTTTTGATACTCCTATTTAAGCAAAGGGGCATCAGTTGTGGTTTTAGGAGAACATGCATCTTCAAACTTAGAAACTTGGATAGCAAGAGTGCAATAAAACTTATGAGCTGATGGAGTCTTTGTGGTTGCCTGAATTCAGTAAGTCGGGCTCTGAGCCTTTTCCATCGGGCATCTGATGGCCAAAGGCCCTGATCACATCCATTATCCTACCATGTATTCACTTACATTAAAGTGCTATGTTTATTTTTGCCGTTCATATTTGGGATTTCCAGCCCTGCAAAGGTGTTCAACTCCAGCTGACCCAACCAGGTGTCACTGGGTCCCTTTATTGGTCAGTCTTTGGAAAATTTCAACCTCACCACACCCCGACAACAAAAAAGCAATCCCCTGTGAAGACGAAAATAAAGTGAGTGGGGAGGGTGCAAGAGTACAGTGAAAGTGGCAGATGGAAGAGTGAGGTGGAATATAGAGGTCAGACGTATAATACTGGTTTGAAGTCAACTCCAAAGATAACTGCTTCAGTCCACATGAGGGGAAACCGAGAGGCCGAGCAATATTCAAACACTGAGTTAAACAATACACCACAAAGTCAGAGATGTGGCTGATCCCACCGCAGACACACCTACATATTTACCCACCTAATAATGACACTGGAAAAAGGATATGAAGATTGAAAATCCTATGAACATAGATAGTCAGCTTCAAACAGAAGGTGTGGCTCTAAGAGGAAAAGGTTTCGACCACAGAGCTGGTTTCACTCTGTTTGCCTATATCAAGAGAAACCAAGTGCAATTGCAAAGAACTGCAGAACATGACTAAGAGTCTACAGCTAGGCAACATGCTCACAATTACAATGCTAATATTTAAGTTCAAGTTCTATTTCACATATACTCAGCAATTTTCAGTAAATACTTTTTTGCTCCCTCCAGTACTATGCTTGACAATATACAAATATTAAATATCTATAATTTAATAATCTTATTATATTAATTTAATACTATAAACATGAAAAATATCATGTGTATACTAAGAATATATAACAAAGGATACAAAACTATGTGCAAAAAATATTAAAACAAATATTTCAAGTTAATAATAAAGGTCCCCTCCAGACATGCATCAGACATTTTTTCCACAATAAAATCCTTGAAAAGACATCTACTTCTACCAGATTAAAAATTAAATAATGACTATTTGTGATGTCAGAAATCATGCACATAGGCCTCGCCCCTTAAAATCTGATTTTCAGTGAACTCCAAGAAACATTTTTCTTTCAGCAGATGAATGTGAAAACATTCTCCTAGTGTCAAACTCTGCACATACATTATTCTGCACAGTGAAGCTCAAACATCCAACGGTAGCAAAATACAGCTGAGGCTAACTGGTTTCGTAGGTGTTTGGTAATACACCAAAGTGTTGGACAAACTTTTACCTCAATCTGAGCTCACAGTCTACCAGCCAGCCAATTTAGAGCCCCATTGTGAACCTGGAAATGTTGAGTTCCCCCAAGGTTTTATGTTAGAAATGTAAAGTATGGGTCCCCAGTATATAGAAACTGCCGGATGCTAACTTGTATATGCTGGGCAATTAGTGCAATTAGCGTAATACGCCTATATGGACAATATGTAGACAACAGTTTGGCCGATTTGGACAATATAGTAGTGGTTTTGGGGGTTATTGAGGATGCTGAGTCCATTTCTGACATTTTCAAAATACAAAATGGCTGTTTAAAGCAGACGTAGCCATATCTCAACTCCTGGTGGGCCAATTTTGATAAATTTTTAGTCCAATTATATTCTTAATATATTGGAGTTGCATTTTAGAATGAAGAGAGCTCAATACCATGTGAATGTTCAGTTTTCTTATTATATTAAGATATTACTTTTTTTGCTGCAGCATTGTGTCATTGCCACTGTAGCTACTGCTGCAGGCTGAATAATAATGTTAATTAATGGTAATTGTGCTAATTGCCCAACATATACAAGTCAGAGAGAGAGAGAGAGAGAGAGAGAGAAAAGAGAAAGACAAAAAAAGTGAGAGCTGCAGCTCCAGCATTAAACTTCAACTAGCAGTGCAGGCACTGCATCAGTAAAATGGCCAGATCCTTTTGTGAAATTTGGCAAGGTATTGGAGGAATCTGGAGTGACTGCATGGAAAGAACAGGGCTGTAGATGTGAGAAGTCAGGAGGTCAGCCATGTCAAATTGTGAAGAGGCTATTAGTGAGAAATGAGCAGCAGGAAGCCTTTATCAGACTCCTGTTACTGAGGGTTATAATGAGTCCTCAGCTAGTCCTTCGGCTGTGAGCAGGGATTAGCACCTGAGACCCCACAGGTAAAACCCTCATTAGCCAACTAGAATTAGAGTGATAAGGTGCTGGGCCACAATGTGTGGAGAGGAGCAGTCTATATCAGCATGAGGGAGCAGAACACAACAGTTGAGTGAAGGAAAACGTTAGCACATGAATAAGAGAAGACTTCATCTCCTGGTGCTATGCAAAAATGTAGGGTGTCTTCAAAAGGACAACAATGAAAAAAGAATAAAACACAACTCAAAAAAGGAAGTGAGAAAAAAGGGCCACACTGGGTAGTGAAAAGATTTGATCTGCAATAATGTTCCCATGGTGATTTAAAGTGCTGGTTCACTCAGATGCAGATAGAATGAGTTTTATTTGTTTAGTTTTTGAGATTTTCTCAGCAGCAGTGGTGCGTATACACAGGTATATGGCATATACCCACCACTGGACAGGGTGATTTACCATATAACTAACGGAAAATAGCCAGAGATACATATCACTGTCAATCATGTTACTATCTTTCTTGAATATTGTAATGCCATTGTTTGTGGTTTCTCAACTTAAACTGTAAAAGTAGTGCCTCCTTTAAGGCAGTGACTTCACATTAAATTAGTGTGTTAATGTGAAAGTTTTAAATTATTTTGGCGCACTGCTACAAGTGACTGACACACGGTATGATAAAATACACAGATTGGCTATAAACCTGCTTATCTGTTATCTTACCTTCACTTTCCGCAAACTCACATAAGCGCAGTGTTTTCTGCATTTCATTTGTGAGGGAAGAAACTTTACATACTGTCCATACACGGTTTACACTGATCAGCCATAACATTATGACCACCCAGGCACCCTAGTGGTCATAATGTTATGCAGCCCCATACAAAACAAACTGTAATGCACTGTGTGTTCTGACACCTTTCTATCAGAACCAGAATTAACTTTTTTTTTAGCAGTTTAAGCTTCAGTAGCTCATCTGTTGGATTGGACCACATGGGCCAGCCTTCACTCCCAATGTGCATTAATGAGCCTAGGCCATGGCCCTGTTGCTGGTTCACCGCTTTTCCTTTCTTGGACCACTTTTGATAGGTACTGACCACTGCAGACCAGTAACACCCCACAAGAGCTGCAGTTTTATCAAAGTCGCTCAAATCCTTACACTTGCCCATTTTTCGTGCTTCAAACACATCTCTCTTTCAATGACACTTACTTACACATCTAATTCCACCTAAATAGTTCTGCACCAGGACCAACCCACATTTGGATCAAGTAGCTGAAAAATAATGTGTCAAAGACAGTAGGCCAGATGTCAATAAAATACTGAGCTACTTTGGCATCTAGTGGTGAGGTTGCAGATTGAAAATTCAGTTATTTTCAATCTGCAACCTCACCTCACTCTCCCCTTCAATGCATGTAGGAGAAACTACGGTCATTGCGAAACTCTTGAAAGCATTTTTCAATGTTTGGAAGAATTACTCCTACATTAAGGGGCACTGATTAAGCTGCAGTATTTGGTGATTTGGGTGGTAAGTGTGGTCAGATTATTATTTGTTTCCTTGTAATAGTAATTGTAATTTTGAGTATTTATTTTTTACACAAAAATGAGTTGGATGAGCTCAGGTCAATGAGGCATACAGTCCATAAAAAGCAAACAGAAGTTCAAAACTAGTAATGTTCACAAGAACTTAATTTGATTAAAAATCAAACACAACATTAGGTTTTAATATGTATTATTATGGATATATAATCATCATAATGTTTGGACCATGAACACAAAAGTAATTAATATGAAACAAACACAACAGGAGGGTCAATCATAATTTTTAAGTTTTGTACTGTAGGTGTTAAGATTAAATTATTGTATGCTTGCTAAGATACAGCCTAGAGTCACATAGATATTATGGTTAGGGATAGATAAAGATTAGCAAAGAACACTTTGCCTGTCTAGAACCAAAAACAGCTTACAGCTGCTAGGCATGCCTTGCAGCCATCCGGCTATATATTTATTAGGCATTTAGAACATAGATGAATAATACCTTCTTTTACATACTTTCCTTCATAGTGTCAGTGTTTTGTTTGTAACTTTAATGTTTTGTTCAATGTTAGAAAAAATGATGCGAGAAATTAGTACTATGCTTTGCTTGAGTAATCTCATGTCTAATGTCTTATCTGCGCCCATGCTGTCATTACAAACTAAATACTTACTGTGTTTTACTTTGCACTGTATGTGCCCTGTTGGCAGGTTGTGATTCCTAACAAGTATTTTCCTACAACACTGAAGAGCACCAACATAGAGAAAACATATGGGGGACACGACTAGGACAAAGTCAAACATTTGTATAAAAAAGTTAAGAGACAGGGGTGGCAATCAGAATGGATGAGATGAAAGAGGTGTGTGTGTGTGTGTGTGTGTGTGTGTGTGTGTGAACAGTGACAGAGATGGAAAGCTACAAAGAGAGCATTTAAGTGAAATGAGCCTTTGTCCTTCATTTGATCCCTCTGCTTTAGAGCACAGATATAACAGGCTGAGCATTTATGAATTTCCATTAGTGAAATAATGTCACCTGGGAATATAAGTGAAAACTGGTTAAATTTTCAGTTGACGCTCTGAGGTTCTAAGGAGGAATTGTGTTTTCACAGCAAGGCAATACCTGGCAATTTTTCAGCTGACCATCTGTGATTCAAGCTGACTTAGTCTTCGCTTTATTTTTTATGGTCTAATGATGACGGTAAAATCATCCATCTGAAGCGTCTTCACAATGGTTTAGATTGTTTTCATTGGCTCTGTCATTAACGACAAGCCTCTATGTGGGGTTCGCCTGCTGTTATTGAGAACGGAATGGCGGGTGAAAAAAAATCACAAATGTATGTTGCATTTTTGGGACAACTTTATAAAACTCTTAAAGTCAAGCAAAGACAAGAGTAAAGAAGAGGCAAGAGAGAGTAACGTTACTGAAGGAGAAAGCACAATGATTTAAGTAGTTAGAGAGTTCAGTAAATAAGAAAGATATACACTTAATAAGGGGTAATGTAACAGCCTTCCTGTTGGAAACACTAGAAAAGCTAGCCTTCTTGCTTATGGACTAGTCAGTAATTTAGCTATTTGAAATGTCTTCATGTTTGACTGTGTTAACAAAGTTGTTGATTTACTAGTTTTTGGTCATAAGTAAAGTAATCATCCTGGGGAGGGACTTGAAGCTGAAGCATATCCCAGAATCCATCACAGGACAAACATGAAGAAATGTCTGCAGCTCACCCGAAATTCAGTTTAAGTTTGAGCAGTGGAAACCAAAGCACTCGTAACGAAATGCCCACACAAACACAACACATCCAAATACCTGCCAGATGATTTTTCTTACCTCAAGTAACAGATATTTTAACAAAATGTAAAAAAGGAGAATTGGATATTTTTTTCCTGATCTCTATCAGCTGTGCCAAAGATCTTCTCTGCTGTTTTTTCTAGCTTTCAGCCACTCTAAAAATAAGTGCTTCATTAAATCTTACACATAATGAGTTTACATGTCCAGAGAGAAAAAGAGACTCATTGAGTGAGTTTGTTATTTTATTATGTAACTATAAACACAGGACACACACACACACACACACACACACACACACACACACACACACACACACACACACACACACAAAATATATCCATATAGCCTAACCAGGAGAAAAACAGTGTCTCAAGCTCACTGATTCATAACACCAAACCTGAAGGTATGCACCTTATTGCAGGAATACAAGGGTGCAATGTGTGTGTATATGTGTTACACACACACACACACACACACACATATTTCTTTGACTGAACAGGATTATTTGTCCCGTGGGTGAAGTGAGGGAAGGAGAACCTTGATACCACATTCTGAATGTACCTCTTTTGTGTCAGTGTGAGCTTGTCCACTGCACTGTTTGTGTGTGTTTTTTGTGATGAGTACACGGTGTGTAGGCTATTCACACAGGTTTAATCCTAATTGCTTTCCAACCGCACTGCTCTGTCACTGAAATTATACACTACCAGTACATAGTGTATGTGTGTGTTGGCTGCCTCCGCAGTGAGGGCAACCACAGGCTATCATTACCAATGTTATTTTTCTCCTCAGTGCAGGAAATCTAGCCTACATTCTGCGAGCCTGTGTGTGTGTGTGTGTGTGTGTGTGTGTGTGTGTCTGTGTCTGTGCCTGTGCAGCCAGAGGCCCAGCCTTGTTCTCCACAAGCCACAAGCAGGACAACCTCAGCCCAAAAGCAAACCTATAAAGTAGGGATGCTCGATATTGGCTTTCTGCCGATATCCGATATTCCGATATTGTCCAACTCTCAATTTCTGATACTGATATCACCCGATACCGATATATGCAGGCTTTTTACATCAAAACTGTTAGGTAACAACATATCTCTTATTGTGGAATTAACACATTATGCCTAATATTTTTGTGATGCCCCTTTGGATGCATACATAAATGCAACATGGTTTTCCAAATGTAAACACTGTCTGTTAAAAAAAAGAGAACAACTTCAACTTTCATTGTATTAATACTGAAAAGAGCGCTAACGCTAATCGCTAGCTACGTGCTAATCGCTAGCTAAGCGCTAGCTTTGGTTAATGTGTTTAATTGTATTATGCACCTGAAGGAGTGCTACTGTAAATTCTAAGCCAATTGTTAGTTTGGTTAAGGAAAAGCTCATAGCAGGGTAAAATATTTAAGGTGCATTGCACTTATTTTGTGTTAATATTAAAATCATTCAGCTTTAAATTGTTTGCTTGTTATCCACGGTTAGCAACCAACCAGTCTAGCGTGTAGTTGTTGTTGTTATACGTCATCTAGCGCGCGCCGGTAAACGTCCCATGCTGCATTAATGCAGGCTCGGAAATGCTGAAGCCTACAGAACAAACATCGGTTATAAAAACCCAATACCGATAATTCCCGATATTAAATTTTTTAGTGAATATTATTATTATCAATTAGAAAACTAAAAACAAAGCTCAATTCCAATCCGAAACAAATAACCTTGTTTCAGAATTCAAAGCAAGTACATTTGAGTTATGACATTCTCGGATGGAGCACGACATGATTTATCAAAGCCTTCTAAAAATATTCATTGCAACCATTAAATCTTTGTATAACCATTAAGGGTTACCTCAGCTGTTTTAAGATTATAAGAAATTGCTTGACATTTGAGTGTGCCTTGGTGTTTGGAAATTATTATTTTTTTCTCGGATATGTCTACGGTTTGCAAAGAAAGTCATATTAAATACATAGAAAGAAATGCTGTACAATGGCTCAATCAGACTTACAACTGAAAAGACAGAGAGTAACAAATATCCCTCTGAGCAACAGTTAAACATGAATATAAGAAATCAGCAGTCATTGAAAGACATGCTGCTTCAGCAAAGCTATTCATAAAACTACAAAACAAAAATAGAAGGTTGATGTAGGGTTAGCACTATTGGAATTAATTCGCACAATATCAAGCACAGGCTGGATGTTACAGCTTTGAAGCAATCAGATGCCAGAGCTGACTGTCATCATTATTGGTCTTAATTACTGCATTGAAAGTATGGAATTGTTGTATGCAAATCAAATGCAAAAAAAAAAAAATGATTTATAACTGTTTATCTATTTCATAAATGGCTCTAACATAACCTGCCCCTAATTGACTGGGTATATCAATTACCAAATAATGTATTTCCTCAAATCTCACAAGCTCACACAGACACAAAAGAAGTACATTCAGAATGTAGTATCAAGATTCTCCTTCCCTCACTTCACCCGCAGGACAGATAATCCTGTTCAGTCACAGAAATGTGACACACACATTTTCACATATACACACAAATTGTGCCATTGTATTCCCGCAAAAAGGCGCATACCTTCAGGTTTGGTGCTGTGAATCAGTGAGCTTAAGACACTTTTTTCTCCTGGTTAGGATGTATGGATATATTTTGTGTGTGTGTGTGTGTGTGTGTGTATGTGTGTGGACTAGCCTACCTATATAACAGGGAACTTGAGTGTTGTTACACACACTCAAACGGGACTGAGAGACCGATGGCACTTTTTTTGGGTCCCCTCTTGGACATGCTTTAAATCAACCTAAAATCATGTGTAATGCGCTCTGGTGAACTGTTTACAATTTTTGCCAGCTGGGTACTTAAAGCTGTGTGAGTGTTTAATCCATATTCAGCCTTGACTATGCAGGCTGGAGCAGGGATTTCAACGACCCGTTCACACACGTCGTTTTTAACACACCTGCAAATGTTTGTTAAATTATGACATGGATCAATGGATCCCTGAACCTCTTGTAGGAATGTGTTTTATTAAATTTAGTGACTTGCACTGTTCCATTACAGTAATTAAAATGTAGCTACTGCCATTTTGTGGCACTTTATGTTGCTACAAAATATAGTTTATAGTTATGGTTAGACACTTGCCGTGACCAAAATAAGATAATAATATTTTAAGATGTGTAATTCAGAAGTGTTGGAAATAGCATGATGATATTCTTAAATTTATATAAATTAAATCAATGGAAATAAACCTTAAATTGCAGTTTATCCTCCTTTGTATGGCTATGAATTTCTGGTGGGCGATGGGCATTATTGCTTTTTCATCAAATGTCTTCATCCCATGCTCTTTTCTTTTTCCAGAGCTTGGTAGGTAGACTAGGATTAACTAGTCACTACTTCTGGACTATTTACTGGTATATGAAAAGGATATTTTTCCCCATTGCCTTCCCCTGCATATGTGCTCTGTCCTTGAGAAGGCACTGGTGATTACACCTAATGATTTCTGTGTTCTTAATTTCCTAGGACAAGACGAACATCAGCAGTCTGAGCTTAACTTTTGTAAATGATAAATGGACTGTACTTATATAGCGCCTTTCTAGTCTTTTGACCACTCAATGCGCTGTACACTACATGCTACACCTACCCCATTCACACACATTCATAAACTGATGGCAGTGGCTGCCATACACGGTGCCAACTGCTCATCAGAAATGAAACTAGTCATTCATTCATGCTTATACACCAATGCACAGCATCGGGAGCAATTTGGGGTTCAGTTTCTTGCTCAAGGACACTTCGACATGCAGCAGGAGGACCTGGGAACCGCCAACCTTCCGATTAGTGGACGACCAACTGTACCTCTGAGCCACAGCCGCCCATGAGTCATAATACTCATTCATGCACCTGACCACCTTTATAATCTGCTCAAACGTTTATCTTGGTATCTAGCTGCCATAAAGTGTGCCTCTTCTATCTAAATGTCTTGTCACTTCTTTAAAAAGGTCCTCTCCTGTGGAACCAGCTTCCAGTTGTGGTTCGGGAGGCAGACACCCTTACCACATTCAAGAGTAGGCTTAAGACATTCCTCTTTGATAAAGCTTATACTTAGGGCTGGATCAGGTGAGTCCTGAACCATCCCTTAGTTATGCTGCTATAGGCCTAGACTATCGGGGGATTTCCCATGGTGCACTGAGCTCCTCTCTTCCTCTCTCTTTCTGTACTCATTCATGTTCAATTAATGCATGTTACTAACTTCACTTCTTCCCCGGAGTTCTTGTGCTTTCTCGTCTTGCAGGTTCTTATCGATCCTGGTGGAGCCTCCTGCCATGGTCCTGCTAGATTGCCATTGCCAATACTGTTGTTGCTGTCTGTCTGTCTGTCTGTCTGTCTGTCTGTCTGTCTCTCTGTCTCTCTCTCTCACCCCAACTGGTCGAGGCAGAGACCACCCACCTAGAGCTGAAGGATCTGTCCTAGGTTCCTGCCTTTTAACAGGCAGTTTTTCCTTGCCCTTGTCGCCAAGTGCTTGCTCATGGTGGTACTGTTGGGTCTCTGTAAATAATGTTTTAAAGAGTTCAGTCTAGACCTACTCTATTTGAAAAGTGTCCTGAGATAACTTCTGTTATGAATTGGCGCTATACAAATAAAATTGAATTGAATTGAATTGAATTGAATTGAATTTAATTGAATTGGACTAACCTTGAAGGCACCTTCGTTTAAGGGGTCAAATAACTGGTTGATTTGCTTAACCTGCAGAAAAACTGAAGGTTATGTTAACTGATCTGTTAAAATCACTGTCACAGTTCTGTCCAAACTTTCATAAATGTTCTGAACACACTCAGAAGTTGTTTTACCTAAGGAAAGAGGTGAAGAAGACCATGCCTAAAGCAACCCTTCAAATCTGTTGGTCCATAAATGAAAAGGATAAAGAAAAATATTCAAACATTCAAAACACAAATTTTTAACAGTTCACTGCATATACACATTACACCAGCCACACAAAACAGACCATGTTTAATTTTTTTTAAATCTTCATACGTGGTCATTTTTTTAAGCAGGACATCTATTGACAAGTTTGTTGCAGTACTACTGACAAAGGTTTTCCTGAAGAATTCTAAGCATAAGTGTCCCTTTTGATACTCCTATTTAAGCAAAGGGGCATCAGTTGTGGTTTTAGGAGAACATGCATCTTCAAACTTAGAAACTTGGATAGCAAGAGTGCAATAAAACTTATGAGCTGATGGAGTCTTTGTGGTTGCCTGAATTCAGTAAGTCGGGCTCTGAGCCTTTTCCATCGGGCATCTGATGGCCAAAGGCCCTGATCACATCCATTATCCTACCATGTATTCACTTACATTAAAGTGCTATGTTTATCCCTTAGTTATGCTGCTATAGGCCTAGACTATCGGGGGATTTCCCATGGTGCACTGAGCTCCTCCCTTCCTCTCTCTTTCTGCACTCATTCATGTTCCATTAATGCATGTTACTAACTTCACTTCTTCCCTGGAGTTCTTGTGCTTTCTCGTCTCGCAGGTTCTTATCGATCCTGGTGGAGCCTCCTGCCATGGTCCTGCTAGATTGCCATTGCCAATACTGTTCTTGCTGTGCACCTGTCTGTCTGTCTGTCTCTTGCTCTCTCTGCCTCTCTCTCTCTCTCTGCCTGTCTCTCTCTCTGCCTCTCTCTCTCTCTCTCTCTCTCTCTCTCACCCTCTCTCTCTCACCCTCTCTCTCTCGCTCTCTCTCTCTCACCCCAACTGGACCACCCACCTACAGCCGAAGGATCTGTCCTAGGTTTCTGCCTTTTAACAGGCAGTTTTTCCTTGCCCTTGTCACCAAGTGCTTGCTCATGGTGGTACTGTTGGGTCTCTGTAATTCATGTTTTAAAGAGTTCGGTCATGAATTGGCGCTATACAAATAAAATTGAATTGAATTGAATTGAATTGAACTTTTGATGAGTGACTGAGTATGGAGCTAGTTTTCCTCTTTGGATATGCAACTATAGACCTCCGAGATGCTATCACTTAGCTGTATATTATTATTATAGTAACCATAATTATTCTCTGCGATAGAACACCTCATTACCTTTTCAATCCAATCCAGTTTGTTGAACAAATTCCACACATTTGTGCATATGATTTCAGTCTCCTTTTTACAAATAAGTCTAAGTTTACTAGCGCTCATTCTTAAAGTTATCCTTTTTACTTCAAAATGACACACATATTTCCATAGAAACTTTATGTTCTGTGGAAATATTGTTTTTACATGTACAATACGTATGATGACCACTGCAGCTCAATTGAATGACCGTTTCAGGCTTAAATGGACCTAAATCCTGCTAGTGGAGACTGAAAACTGAAATCTTCATGTAGTCACTTTCTTCTATAGTGCATAGCGATGAAAGTCAACATGGCTCTTTTAATCCTTGCTAGGTAAATAATATCTTTAATATAATCCTCTTCTCTTCATAAGGAGGACTCCATCCATATGCTTTGTATCCTCAATTAGAATAGTCTTTGACTTTTGCGTTTCCTATATTGTTTTCAAACTTTAAGTGTTGCCTACCAAACTGTGGCATCATTATCCTCTAATAGTGTGTTTATGAAGGAAATCACTGCTACATTTTGGGATTTCTAAAATTCATATTAAATGGATATTGGCCTAACATATTAAAATCAGCCAAAAGCCCATGTGGGTTTATTCCTGGTCATAAGCAACAAAGCATCCAAATATCACTGATTTATGATCATTCCCAGCCACTTCATCAAAACATACAAATAAACCCCATCACAGAAATCCCAGCTGACACCTTAGCATAGAAAAGTACTCAACAAGACACTCATGCTCCTTCCTGAAATTATGATAAATGCAATCATTAACTCACTAATTATGGTAAAAGAAGTGCAGCTCTGTGTAATGTACAAAGTGTGTGATTAGTGTGTGCTGATGGTCAATCATGTTGCTGTGTGCCCCTTAAAGAAATCATGAGATGGTCTGAGACATATGATGCTCCTGCCAGCAGCCTGTGAACACCAAAAGCTTGAAGGATTTTGTAGTATGCACAATCAGGCAGAAAACTTAAGGCCTTTACACACCATGGTCAAGATGAATAAATGACGCAAAAAATGCGAAATACTCACTTGCAAATATGTTACACCAAAACTATTCATACCAGCAATGATGCAAATTTGTGACCATTAAAATAAAAGCAAGTCCACATACACCTAAGCAGGACCAAGCAGGACAGGGACTGGTGGTAAAACGGCAGCTGCTTGCAGAGCTTCCGGGGGCCACCAATGGCACACAGACAGAGATTACATTCACCAGGTCTACCACAGCTTCCTTTCCTGGTGCTCCAGTCCCGGGCCCCCGGGTTTGTTAAGATATATTTATGTGTTAAGACACCAAAGTTATATAAGACAAACAAACTAGGCAGCAGTGGAGCAGCAGCTTACATGTTCTATAATTTATGGACATTCATATACAACAGACACTAAATAAGCTGTTATCACTGAAATAAGTTATGTTATAGCAACCAAGCCTACAGAAATATATATTGTAATGGTACTATATTTAATAACATAACTCAATGAATAAACAAAAAAGACATCTTTGACATCTTTGTATCTCCAGGATGACACAGGGAAGCACTGTAATACTAAAAGATCACCAGGTCAGTACTTTCTATATCTGTAAACCCAGATATAGAAAGTACTGACCTGGTGATCTTTCATCTTCTAATGAGTTTACTGTATATGTCAAGCTGTACTTGCAGGTTGTGTATGTGTGTGTTTCCCACGTCTATCTCTCTGTTAACTCCTAGCTGCACATTCAAGCCTCTCAACAAAGCTGGTTTTGTTTGAAAACAAAGCTGTGGGCCTCCCTGCCTGTTAGAAATTAATCACTGTAGAATTTAGAGCCATGAATTCTCTTTCAACTCCACCTCTTTTCTTTCTTTTTCTCCCAAAACACAGTGGTTCCCAGGGAGAAGTGACACTGTGATTAAGAGTCTTGATGTGAAAAGCTTCCTCCTGAACAGAGTGGGCTGGAGAATGACATGGAAAGGTTACGTGTCCAAGGTAAGTGTGTCCATGTATGTGTGTGTTGGAAGTAATGTTGGGCGTATAATGTTAAGCCTATCCAGTTACAGAAGCTAACTGAGTACAACACATCTATGTTAACACATACAACAAGCTACAATTTCCTCTGTCCAGCATTAAGCCGCCCACCACCTCATTATTTTAGGCCGGGAAACATGTAAGAAAAAAACCCCTACACTCAGACACTGCACACTTAGCGAATGAACACACGTAAATGTTAAGGATACACTTGTGCACCAAGGAAGAGCCTTTTTTAACCCAGAGGCAAAACCAGGTGGTTCTACAGAAAGAGGGTCCATACAGTTCAGTTCACAATAGTGTTCAGTATCTTTGAATGAACTGCACCCAATGCTGTGTCATCGGTGTGTGTGTGAATGGTTAGTTACTTTCTCATGAGCTGTCGGCACCTTGCACCTCCCATCAGTGTATTAATGTGTTTGAATGGGTGAATGTGACATGTAGTGTAAAGCGTTTTGAGTGATCTGAAGACTAGGAAGTTGCAATATTAGTTCAGTCCATTTACCATTTAACATTTGAACTTAGCTAGTACTGATACTACTCTTCTATTAATGTTCTTATGACATTAGGATGACACCCAGATATCCAGCAAAGCTGAAGGAACGTATCACTGTCTGCCTTGCAGATAGCTGTGACTCAAGGCCAAAGCAGCACCTTAAGCTCAACCTGGACAAAACTTATCAAGGTAAAGGACCTAGACCTGTTCATCACACATCTCAAACCCGATCATCAGTGAAAAATACAGCAGTCTCAGTCTGTCATAGCTACTGGTTTTCACTTCCTTGTTCCACCTTGTCCACCTAGGCCCTGCCCCATGATCAAATTAAGATAATCTAATTAAAATTAATGTTCAACATGGTTTACAGAGCTGGTCAGATTGTGTCTGTGTGTAGTGGATGTGCATATGTGTGTGTGTGTGTGTGTGTGTGTGTGTGTGTGTGTGTGTGTGTGTGTGTGTGTGTGTATGTAAAGGCCAGAAAAATTCTATTTCAGTTGTAGTTGTGTTTGTAGTGTTTCTCCACAGGTTGGGGCTGATTTATGAGGCTTGCCAAAGCTTGGCTAACAAGGGCCATAAATCCTTTGCTCCACTCTGCTCCTGTTCATCACCTTGTGACGACCACACCAGATTAACGAGCATTAATGTGTGTATCTGTGTGTAAGTGAGTATTAGATATATAATAAGGCAAAATATGGCCAACTTCAATTCTTTCAAATGGAGCAAGGGAGTTGAAGGGCCAGGTGCAGTGTATTTTGTCCGCAATAAATCTCACAATGATGTGATGGTGCCACAGCAATAGCCTTGGTTAGGATGATGCAACGTTCTATGATGCAGCTGCAATGTTTTCCAAAAAAATTATCTGCATTTATTTGTAGGATATGTTATTATTCTAGATAATTTGATAAAAAGTTAAACTTACGTTTGCCTCATTGATTCAGCGCTCTATATCTGTCAACAAAAATATCTTCTTACTGATTTAAGATTTCAGGTTGTGACAATTTGGGCACAGTAACTTTAAGTTATAGCTATATATAACTAACAAACAACATAGGTCAACATAATGTAATATTGTCACAATACAGTGTAATCAGGCCAACTAGATAATTAATGTTAAAAATTATTTTGTTCTGGTGGAATGGTGCATTCATATGCAACTGCTGCAGAAAGTTGTTTAAAATGTTTTGGTAAATGGTAAATGGACCTGTACTTTCATAGCACCTTTCAAGTCTTACGACCACTCAAAGCGCTTTTGCACTACATGCCACATTCACCCTTTCCCACACACATTCACTCGGCTTGATGTCAAAGCTGATCAAACAGAAACTAACACATTCATACACATTCACACACCGATGCACAGCATCAGGAGCAATTTGGGGTTCAGTATCTTGCTCAAGGATGCTTCGACGCGTGGTGCGAGGAGCCGGGGATCGAACCATCAACCTTCCGATTAGTGGACCACCCGTTCTGCCGCTGAGCCACAAGCCCCCCTTTACTAAATGTCAATATGGGTGGACAAATATTAGGGATACATTGTTCTTACGTTCATGTTTTCACTCTTGCTGACTGGATGCAAAAGTGTACATACAATACAGGTTGACAACATATAGAATATTGAATTATATAGATGAACTATGGATGGTCATGGAGAAGATGTTTGGGGTAGGGAAGCTGCTGTGTGGAGTCAGGTCAGACAAATAAGTAGTTTGGTTATTTATAATTTTTTTGATATCCCAAATCCCCCAAAATAAATCGACAAATAGGAATAGGGCAATAGAAACAATAAAACATTTAAGGACAAATCTGTAAATAAATTAATAAAAAATAATGAGGGGTGGGAGACATTTTTGTAAAGCATTGTGCAATAATATTTTCACTGGTTATACCATAACATTAGTCAGTGAATAGATAACAAAATAAAAAAAACCCTTTTCATGTGGGTGATCGGGGAGTGACCATAACCAATCAATACAGCTGGATTATGGGGCTGTTTAAATGCTACATGCAGCAGTGATAATGTAGTGATGCTTGCAGTGAAGTAGTAGTGCCAGCAGCTTAGACAGAGAAAAACTGTGACCTGAAATACACCATCTCCTTGCAAAGTTGACTGCTGAACTATCTTGCAGGCTTTACTCGAGTTTACACTGGATGTCTAAGACTGATAACTTCATATTGGATGGATAAACACTGATGCTATGGCTCAGAGGCAGAGCGGGTCGTCCACTAATCGGAAGGTTGTTGGTTCAATCCCCGGCTCCTCCTGTCACACATAACAAAGTATCCTTGAGCAAGATACTGAACACCAAATTGCTCCTGATGCTGTGTGTTGGTGTGTGAATGTGTATGACTGCATTAGTTACCATTCAATGGTTTGCCATCACTGTCTGAATGTGTGTGAAAGGGTGAATGTGGCACCTAGTGAGAAAGCGCTTTGAGTGGTTGGAAGACCAGAAAGGCACTTTACAAGTACAGGTCCATTTACCATTTTCACTCATTATGTGTATTACTTAATCTAATTCTTTGCTCAAAGTCAGTTTAAGATTTAAAATGTCTGTCTTCCACTCTTTCATCTCCAATTGTATGTACTTTAATCTCAGGAATAAGGTCAAACTGATTAGAAGCATGGCACACATAATACAATTTTCAAAGAAAACTCACCTGTCTCTTCATCAATGGCAAATCGTCCAAGCCCACTCCCATCATGAATGGAGTACTGGATTTCTCCATCTCTGCCAGCATCGTCATCATTAGCGGTGACTTGGAGTAGGGTAGTTCCAATCCTGGCATTCTCTTTAACTAATCCAGTCATGGCAAAGTGGGAAAAGTATGGAGTGTAGAGGTTTTCATTCACATCAACTACCTCAACCTCCACAAAGGTGACAGACAAAAGAGAAACAGGCCTTCCCTTGTCTTTGGCCTTCACAGTGAGGTTGTAGAACTGCTGGGTCTCGTAGTCCAGCTCCTTTGTCAGCCGAATAGCCCCACTGGCCCTGTCTACTTCAAACCATCCATTGTAGTCATTGGCTAGAGAATACCGGACCTGGCCTCCCAGCCCTAAGTCAGGGTCCTGGGTTTCTAACCAGGCTACAACAGTTCCTACTGGAAGATCCTCCAGAGCTCTGGCTTTGTACACATTGGGAATAAATAGTGGGGGGCAGTCATTCACATCCTCCAATATGATTTTCAAAGTGGTCACAGAAAACTTCTGGCTCCCTTTCTCTGCCTTGTCCCGAGCCTCAATTTTCAGGTTAAAAGCAGAAACATACTCTCTGTCTAGTTGGCCAGCAACATACACTATCCCATTAGTGGAATTGATACCAAACTGAGTGGTGCTGGTCAAAACTGAGTACACAATCTCCCCACTAGGTCCAAGATCTTTGTCAGTGGCATCAACTTGGATAACATCTGTACCTATGGCAGTGTTTTCAGGTATGACAATTACATAGCCTCCTTCTTGCAAAAACTGGGGTGCATTATCATTAGCATCCTCTATGTAGACAGTGAGCAAACGCCAAGCAGTTTTCTGTGGGAGGCCAAGGTCATAGATAGTTAGATTGAGGAGATAGCGATCCCTCTTTTCCCTGTCCATGGGCAGGAAGACACTGATAAGGCCAGTCTCCATGTTGATGGTAAAACAGCTGTCAGTGTTTCCATCTGAAATGGCGTATAGAATCTGACCATTGAAACCTGTGTCACCATCAAAGGCATTCACCTTGAAAACACTTGAGCCAACATTTAGGTCTTCCTGCACAGCAATATCCGTGGGAAAAGCTTTGTCAAACTGGGGTGTTTGCCGATTGACAGAGAAAAGGTCAATAAAACCTTCCTCAATTTTGGGCTTGGTGCTAGCTTTGGACTTTTTGAGTAACTTTTCAGCTAACTTTTGGGCAACTCTTGTGTCTTTACAGTTGAAACTTTTTTGAGGAGATCTCCCATGAACAACTGATATGTTAACAAACATCGGGTCAGAAAAGTTCTCACCATCTGTGGCAGTTATTTTGAGACTAAAGACACCATTCTTTGGACTGGCTGTGGCAAGTGAACGTTGCAGAGAGAGAACCCCTGAATCCGGGTTGAGATCGAAGTACCCCCATTCATTCCCTGAAATGATCTTATATTTTACTAGCTCTAACTCATCTATATCAATCGCAGACATTGTGGTAATTACTTCATCCACTGGGAACTCCCTAGAGATCACCCCCTGGCATGCAACTTTCTCAAACAATGGCTGGTTATCATTTACATTTTCCAGGTGGATTGTTACATTGACTTCACTTTCCCGCCTGTAAGGTGACCCCCAGTCAGATGCTCTAACAACAAAGAGAAAGCTCTCGGATGAGGATTCAAAGTCCAACTCTTTAGTAGTGCTGATGATACCAGAAAACTGATTGATTTTGAATGGTAATGGCTGAAGGCTGGAAATGCTGTAAGTTATGTATCCATTTTCTCCTTTATCCTCATCCACTGCAGAAACTGTTAATACATTGGTTCCAACTAGTACACTTTCATTGACCAAAACCTCATAAGAGGACTGATCAAATGTTGGTGTGTTGTCATTGGCATCCTCAATGGTTACTCGCACTTTAACTTTGATCTCGCTGTCTATTTCTAATACCTCAAGATTAAAGACATGCTGGGCCACCTGAGTGAACCAGCGAGTGGTGGAAATTACGCCTGTTACTGTGTTCATTTGGAAAAAAGCTGAATCTGCAGAGGGTGTCAGGATATATTCTGCATCATCAGGCTCTGGCGTGATTTTAACAGCCTCTACAATCGTGCCAGGTGGTGAAATCTCATTCAGACTAACATCATACAACTCCCGCTCAAACTTGGCTTCCACTGTCTGCTGTTTTTTGACCATAATGTGGACAACCTTGACGGCAGAGAATTTCTGAGGGTTTCCCTTGTCTTTAGCCTGCAAAGTAAGGTTACAACCATAAGGGTAGGTCTCCCAATTTACAGACTCAGAGGCTTTTATTGCAAACTCGCCTTCCTCAGATCTGTCTACAAAAAACGTCTCTGAGGGATCCCCACCCACAATGACCACTGAGTCTATTTCTCCATTTAAACCTTCATCTAAGTCCTCAACAGTGATCATGGCATAAACAGGGTTTTTATCAAGCCACAAGGGGCTGTGGGTTACCACATTCATGACTGGGGCATGCTCATTCACACGCTCTATATGGACAAAAAGCTTGGCTGTGCTGCTTACACCATTATTTCCATAGAGCTTCATGCCACGGTCCACAGCAAGAATTTCTAAGTCGTACCGGTTCTGCTCATCAACATTGAGCTTTCCACTGAGAGATACCACTCCACTGGTAGGGTTTACTGCAAACAGCTCAATTTTCTCCTTGAAAAAATAGTAAAACTCGCCATTGGAGCCAATATCTGCATCAGTGGCAGTAACTTGTGCTATGCTAGTCCTGAGAGGGGTGCTCTCCGCTATTGTGACTGAGTAAGTGGTGGGTGAGAACAAGGGTCGCAGGTCATTCATATCCAAGACCTGGATGCTGACTTTAGTCCAGGTCTCAAGGAGGGCCTCTCCCTTGACAGAGGCTTTCACTGTCAATACATAGTTATCCTGAATCTCTCGGTTTAAGATAGCGGCATTGCCACCTTTAGTCCTTATGCGCAAAAAGCAGAAGTCACCCAGCACATACTCCTCTGCCTTGAAAAACCCTTCATCGTCACCTGAGGTGATCCTGTAGCGGATCTCCCATGAGCGCAGGGCCTGGTGGACGCCCATTTTAACTTTACTGTTGACATAGGTGCGTGCTGCTGAGTTTTCATAAACCGTAGCATGGTAGACAGCCTCAGTGAAGCCAAAGTGAGGTCCATCCTGAGGAACCCCCAGGGTGCTCTGGCTGCAGCAGGGTGGTGGCTTGAAGAGCAGCAACAGCAATAGCAGGACCAGGCCGAGAAGAGGGGCTCGCATTCCTGCCCACTGGCCCATATTCACATCCATCCCATCATCATTCCATCCTGAAACAGAAACAGACAGAAAGGTCAGCAGTGGGAGGGATTTACAGGGTACTAATTATCCATTGGACAACAGAGATTGGAAGTGGGGAGGGGAGGGGGCATCGACAGTAACCGGACAACCAGTATGAAGGCTGACATCATCCTTGTGTGGTCTCTGGACACTGGTAGTCAATTGCAAGTTTCTGAAAAACCAGAGGAGGTTTGAGAAGGAACAAAATAATTGTACGGCTAGTGTAACGTGTAACATCACCAAAAAAAACATCAAAGAAAATAACTGCAGAGGACAAAATAATAGGCTGCTATACCATGACCGTATCATAACCCTATTCCTAAAATACATGTAAACTGCAGCCTGGTGTCTTAAAACCATGGAATATCTGCTGAATCAAGCCAGATATGGTTTTGAAACTGTGTTCAGATTTTGTAGTCTTTTTTTCAGAAAAAAGTCTTCTGAAAGTAAGCAGCCACAAATATGTGCCAATTCTGGGTTTTGGGAGAAAAGCCTGATCCGGTTAAAGCCATGTTGTGGCCATAGGAGTGCCACAGTGGTCAGCATTTCGATGACTCTGCACTTTCCACCACAAGGGTTGGAGAGATGGGGCAGGGAAAGACAGGCCGTGTCCAAGCACAGTGATAATAACACACTGCTGAAGTGCACCGGTAAAACTACAAATTCTCAACAACACACACAGACACATGTACGACCAGTTCCTGTAGGAGTACAAACTTTTTTTGTTTAAAGAGGGAACCGAATCCAGTCTGAACTTCTGACTAAAAGAAAAAAAAAAGGTGTTTATGTGACCATAAACC
Source organism: Dicentrarchus labrax (assembly GCF_905237075.1). Lineage (NCBI taxonomy): Eukaryota > Metazoa > Chordata > Actinopteri > Moronidae > Dicentrarchus > Dicentrarchus labrax. The sequence goes on from NW_026136704.1 coordinate 2,546,577, forward strand.
ATCTAATCTGAAACAAAGCAAACCAATGGCTAAGACTGCATTTAAATACAATTCAACAGTCATTCTGGAGGAAAGGCTAGAATCCACCCGAGTGAAATGCCAAAAACAACACTTCAGTTTTCAATTGACCTTAAACTGTCAGTGTCAACTTCAGTCAGTGAGAGTGGATGTGGGGGTGGCCAGTGGGGTTTCGAAGACTTTCCTGCTGGAAATTTCTAAGAGCAGTCTCAGTCAGCTTTACTGGGTCAGTACATCTCTCCTTTGAAAAGCTAGCGACAGCGGGAGGCACAGTAATGATGCCTCGACACTGCATTAACCCTACTGAAGCCAGGCATGTGTTCAATTTTCAGTCTTTACGTACAAAGTCTGGATTTGTTTTTATGACCCCTGTCCTTCTCTTTTTCTTATTTCCACTTAAGATAAATATGATTTGAGCTTCTCATCATGATTTAGATCTGTGATTCTTAACCAGGCATATTGCCGCAGTTACCACCGAGCAAAGACTGTGGCATAGCACAGCTAATTTGAATTATACAGTATGCCCATAGATTTGTGAGAAATTATATGGGATTACAAAGTAGGGTTCAGCCCATCTGATAGGGCTGCTGAGTTAGTCAGACAAGAAAACATAGAAACAACCATTTGAAGAATTGGACTTGTACTTGTCAGATTCACCCATTCATACACACATTCATACACTGATGCCAGTGGCAGCCATGCAAGGTAGAAAGTGCTCATCTGGAATGATACAGCACTTCCTATTCAAAGTGTTCAGAGTGGTGCTAAGCTTATCCAGACAAACACACCAACGGCGCAGTCATCATGAACAATTTTGGATTCAGTATCTTGCCAAGGGCAATTTGACACAGACTGGGCCATTGTGCCCTGGAATCATTAGGTTAGCTGTAGACTAACCCTGGGTTTATTTAACCCTAAGGTTGAATAATATTACATATATATATAATATTTAGGTAAATCTACATTAGCATGTTGTATTACCTATTAGCAGTCCCTGCATTGTAACCACGGATGGACAGACAATAGACAGGATGACTTTGATCTTAGACGTGTTTAGTTTTTCTAAGTCAAGATTTGAAGGGATAATGAATTTTCTTTAGATGAATTCTAAAAAGGTTTAAACTTGATTATCTTTTAAAGGACATAGGTGATACCACTATCAGTGGAAAGAGTAAAACCCGGCTGACTCAAGCACTATGTGTGTATGTTTCAATTTGAGCTTATGACTTTGAGATTGAAAATGTGTCAGTTGGGTTCCAAGGTTGGATCACACTTGTCCTGTGGGCATGCATAGGGGATAGCGGCACAGTTGCAAACATGTATGACTTGGTTGTTTAACAAGACCATCATCAGAGGTTTGACAGCTATTGTGTGCTCACTAGGAAAATGTCTAGGAGCAAGGCACTGGACTCTTCAAAATTGCTTAATGTTTAAAAGAGTTCGGTCTAGACCTGCTCTATTTGAAAAGTGTCCTGAGATAACTTCTGTCATGAATTGGCGCTATACAAATAAAATTGAATTGAATTGAATTGAATTTAATTTAATTAGAAGGCCATCAACAAGATCAACAAACAATGTATCCCCTCATGGTGCTTATCTTTACATGTGCTGGAAGAATTGGTATGTATCTGGAAAATGCTCATTAGACTGTAGCAGCCTGTGGCACCACTGCTGTTCCTACTGTAGAGCTTGAATTTTGTTATTTTCAATTGTTACATCCCCACAATACCCTAGTGGTAGCCACATTTGGAAATACCATAAACACACATTTGGGCAGTGCTCTGAACATTATTTCAAAAAACAAATATATAATCTTTATTTAATCAGGTTATCTTAGGCTGTATGTGCTTTTGATCTCAATGAGAGACAATCACATATTTAAATATATATAACCTAAATGTATCAAAGGGCCTTGAATGTATCCCTTTAAATCTTGATCCTTTTTTTTCCCCTTACATTTTTGCTCACCTTTAAAGTTATGTTGCCTACCATATACTCACCTGATGAAAACGTGATACGGTTGAAAGTTCTGGATAACACTAAGTAGAGCTAAAGTTGGGAATTCTCAAACTGACATATGCAGAATGTTTGGAATCTTTAAGGTGTCTACAAGAATTCGAAATAAAGTTTTGGTAATGCTTTGCTACACATAATGAGTGTGTATGGTGGAAACACTTGTGGTTCCAGCAGAGTTAAAGTGGTAAATAATTTGTCGTAAAAGATTATATTCCTTTAAAGAAATTGCAGACACTCTGGAAACTGAAATAATTTAAATGTATCTACTTCCCTGCTCTTAAGTGCAAAATTGCCATGTTGTTTCTATACAAGGAAACCCCACAAGCCTGTGTCTGTGAAATGTTTGCCCCACACACAAGGGACAGTGACACAGAAAAACACTATCATTCTCCACAGAGAAGCCCCACTTACTGTCAGCTCTAAACACCCTCTCATTAGCTTTTCAATGCAGGCTAATTGGCCTTGAATTGTGTGGCAAACATCAGCCAGCAACCTCCACTCCCCGGACACACTGCTGCCATTGGTGCTGCCGCTGGCTCTGTCCCTGCTAATACACAGCTATATGTTAACAGCTAACAGAGAGAGGCAGGCCTGCTTGTAAGGCTGCTGGTTACATTTGGCCTTAGTTACCAGCTCACATGCTGACAAAGCAGCAAACACATACCACACTCACACACATAATGAGGAGCTGTCAGAGGCAACATAATAATGTACAGCAGCAGACTGATTTTTACCCACACAAACAGTAAACACAAATAGGGAGGCTCCAATCTGTGTGCTTTAAATGCATTAATGAGAAACCAATAAACTAAAACAACTGTATAATACGTGATACGTAACTCCCTGATCCTAATGGCTGTCACCCAGAGATGGGGACTCGAGTCTTAAGTCGCACACACAGAGACTTCAGACTTGACTTGGACTCGTGCTCAAAAGACTTCAGACTCGACTCGGACTTGTATTTTGGGACTCGTGAACAATCATTATGTTTTCTTTTTTGGCATATTAATATTAAGGAAACTCTGAAACGTCTGACGAGCTTAATGTGATTCCTTCCTTTTTTTTCATGGTAACCATGGTAACCATATTACGCATCGGGTGCGCGCCTCGCGGCCTCACGCACTAGTGCCTCGGATGACGACTATGGCGACCAGCGGCACACCTGCAGCTGCTGCTGTACCATTTGTGACTACATTTGGTTATAAAAACTTCAAACAGGACGGCACCAACAAAAGGAGCGCTGACTGCAAAGTCTGCAGTACCTGAATCAAGGATGCTGGATCCACCACATCAAATTTTATCAGGCACCTGAAACCTCACCCAGATAGCTCAGTCACATTAGCGCATATAGACGGTTAGCTCAGCATTAGCTATGTAACGTTCACTTAGCTTGCTACTAGCTTTGTAACTGAATATTTTAATAAATTAGTGGATGTTACTTTGCTTGTCGCACTTGTTTGCATTGAGTGGCGTTGACATGACGTAAAAAAAAAAAAAAGGTCGGCTAACGTTAATCATCTTCGTTGCCACCATCTACTGGCTAACGTTAACCGTAGAAAAATACATATTTATACTGTTGGCTTACAGGCAGGTTACAGGTTCATTGTTGACCATGTAACGTTAATGTTACAGGTTTACCAGGTTACCATTACACTGAGTTTGAGTGAGAGGATAGAGGAATGTGTCATTAGAGACCCAGTGTAATTAAACAATACGGTTGCAGAGTGCAAACCTTGGATGATTAGTTATTATTGCATGACTAATAATGTTAGATTTACAAGATTACTTTATTTGTCACATACAGAAGTCCCAGAGTAACATGCAGTGAAATGTCTCCTGGTTACTCCTAAACTGGCCTTATAAATAGAATAAATAAGATAAATATGAATAAAATCAAACTAATATGATGTAAATAATGTAATTGAATATAATCTAAATAATGTAATCAGAAATGAAAATATGTGCAAGGGTGTGTGTATGTGTGTGTGTCAGGCTGAGTCCTGGTGGTGGGGGGAGTGGTCAACTTGAGTTCTGGTTCAGGAGTCTAATGGCCTGAGGAAATGGCAATATTTTCCTGTTACCCTGAGTTAGTCTATATCTTTTTTTAGCAACCCTCTCTATAATCAGAAATTAAAGATTGATATATAGCCTGCAGCACTAGTTTAGATCCTGTTCTTCTCTCAGAAACATGTGGTTCCAGATGTGTTTTGCTACACAAAAAAATGTTAGCTATATCATCCAGACCTTATTACTATAATTAACAGCCTAATTTTCCATGTTGTTCATCTACAGGTTTTCTGAATTCAACAGAGCGAAAAAAGCCTTGACTCTTTCTTAGTAAAAACCAGGTGTGCAGATATAAAGACAGGGCCATCCCAGGCAGAAGGCCATTACTGAATCCATAATACAGGATCTCATCATTTCATGCAATCTGCCTCTGTCTTTGATTGACAAGCCTAGCTTCAAGAATTTCATGTCAGTGGTAGAGGAGAGATACTGCCCAGTAAGTCGAAGCACCGTAACCAGATGTCTGAGTGAGCTAGCAGCAGACAAAGAGTCCAAGATCAAATCCAAACTAGAAAAGACAATGTGTCTGTGACAGTTGATATTTGGACTGACCAAAGCATTGCAATAGCCTGTTTAAAGTGATCATATAACAAACAACTAATCAGTACTGATACTGTATGCTAATAGATAAAGCAGTGATAATAATACAGTAAATGTTTTGAATTTCTTAGATACAGCTGTGCAGTATTCTTAGTAGACAGGATAGCAGCAGATGACAGAAGGCTCATTACAACCAGAAGAGACATATGACTTTTATTTTTTAGAGACTTGAGACTTGACTTGGACTCGTGACCAAAGACTTATGAACATCTCTGCTGTCACCACAAAAATCTTCATATCTAGCCCCACACTGATTTCCGATGGCGATAGTGACTTTTGTGAAACTGTACTATATATTCACAAACCAATGGCTACAATGGTGTGTAAAATTCCTCACCAAATTAATACTATTTTAATACTGTTTTATTGCCCCTATAATAAAGAAAATATCAAAACATAGGAGGCTTGCACCGTGGTATAATCAGCAAACCGGCCAATTAAAACAAAAAGTGTGGAAATTTGAAATGAAATGGCACTCTTCTATTCTTCTTCTTCTTCTATTTCACTCCCACCAGATAGAGCAGGCTGTAATTATGAAAGTAAGACAGAACGCAGTGTTTTGCTGCTGCGGTTGCGTAGTTCTACTAGTTCTACTATAGCAGTAGCAGTTCTATTATTATGTAGTACTAAACATCACAATGCACAAGTGGAGGAAGGAATTTTTGTATTTTCTATTTATAACTATAGTGATGAATACCACAGTCTGGGACCACAGTTACTTTATAGTAGGGATGCATGATATGGATTTTTGCAATAACTGATAAGATAAGATAGGATAACCTTTATTGATCCCAGACTGGGGAAATTCACAAATTCACTAATTACCTGCTTCTCATGGTTGATACCAATAAGCAGTGATGGCTGGTGGTGATTTTGGGTGGGTGGGCTTACAAATACATTACACTCATTAATTTGTCACACAGCAGCAACAGTAGCATAAGTAGCATCACATCAAGTTACAGCAACAAGACTGAATAAGTTTCATTATACAAAACAATTTACAGAGTGAGCTAAGTGTGTGTACACAGTATGACATGGTGAGTTCCATTACATGTATACTGGATAAATCTACACCGTGACTGAGACTGTGAGAGAGAATGGCTGATAATCTTGGTACACAGTATACTCCAGTATAGACCTGGAAGATTTAACAGTAGCATTAGGAAGGAGATCTCAAGTTAACTCTGATTTGCTAATTCGCAAATATGACAAAACGTTATTTTTATAAAAGTTGCTGATGGTGATGCTTTGTCCCATTCAAGTCTCTCAGATTCATGGGAATACAATACTACATTGTTGGAGTACTTCATTATTATAAAAATCTTGAGTCTGTTGGTCTCTGTAAATGATTTTGTAAGGAGTAGGGTCTAGCCACCCCATACATAACTTCAGCCATTGTATTAATGCTGTGTGTGTGTGTGTGTGTTTGGGGATGTAATACTTGGCATTTTAAATGGCTTCTGGCCTCTGTGGTTCAAAGTAAATGACACATTCTTAATTACACTGGCAGTGGATAACATACACACAGCTCTGCCCTAATGTGCTATCAGGTGGATATAGCTCTGGAGTAATGGTGACAAAAAACAAGTGGTTGTATATAATGAATGAGAGAGCAGAGAGCAGACCTGCACCATGATTATTAATGTCACACATATCCACAAGGTTGTTAATACTATTCAGTGTTGATGTCCTCCCTTGGTGTGTAAGTAATCTAGCTCAGAGTAATGGATGAGCAATTAACAGAGAGCAGCACAATCATTCACTCAGCCTGTTCATCCCCCTCACATCCCAGCACATAGTGGACACAGGTCTGCAGAACAGAGGCTTATACATTTGTCCAGTTTCCTGTTTCCACAAATATGTACAAACAAGAAGTGTGCTTACAATCTCTTTTCCAGAAAAAAAGAATCCACTATTATTAACACATCACAAAAGACAGAATAAACCTCTACTTCAACAAATCAACTCTTAATGTATAACAAATAAATAACCTTTGACCTAAAGTGAACTATCTCTGACCTAACTTTTGATCTAAGGAGGATTTTGGGAGTGATACCTGATAGCCTGAGTTGGGTGTAAAAGTCCCTTAAAGGCATTCATCTTCATGGGTTGCAGGAACTCTCACTAAGATGATGGTATTAGTCTCTCCAGAACAGATTATCAGTGCATCCATTAAACAATCAAAAAAATATTTTTACCATCTGTCTTGTCTTTAAAGTATTACATAAAAGCTGCAGCAGATTTAATGACTGTGTGTCACATCTTATGACATTTCATCAAGTTTCACTAATTACTATTTTTATATCAACAATGGATCAAATTAGTAGCTGTCATGGAAAAGGGGTCGGCCACAGACAATTACCCCCAACTGTACAGTTCTCCTCAGCTCTGTAGTCTTTCAAAATGTTACTGTTTTGGTTCAGTCTCACTCCTAAACCTCATTTTCAGCAGCGGTTCTCATAGTCCACCTTACACTTCATGTTCATAATAAAAACTATATATTATTAGCTCCTTCTGAATCATACAGAGCTCCTCAGGGTCCTTTTTTAGAAATGAATGTTGACATTGGAAATCATTACGGCTGCACAATTATGGTATTGGATTGTCTTGACAGATACTGCGATTGTGATATGATTAATATGATTAGTGGGAATGATCATTTTCGCATCAAAAATGTAATTGTCACTGAAAAAAATATTAAAATCATGATGATGTGACATTTTTTTCGGGTTTGTGCCAAATAAATAAATCTGGAGAACAAGATTTGTAGGCCAAGACATCCCTGCAGCAATACAGTACTTCAAGTTTGTAACAAATTTTACCTTCATCAAAGCATTGCTTTCGAACATATAATACGTTGTTTATATTCTAATTTTTGCTACTGTAGCATTAAATAATGGGAGCTAATGGATATTGTCCCACTTCTGGAGCTAGCCTCAAAAGGCAGGTCGAGGAACTGCAGTTTTTGGCACTTCCATGTCGGCGTTATTTGCCAGCCAAGGAGGTTGCTGCTTGGTTAAAAAATCAAATACATTTATTAATCATAGCACACACACAACTGTGGCTCGCAGCTCTCTCACATTCTCCAAACGAATTAAATCAATTATTGGTACATAGGGACATGTCCCTACCACCCACCTACGCCTTCCTACAGGGGGGTCTGTTGAGCCATGTTACTTGCAGCAGGTATACAAGAATAACAATTTACAGGCAGTAAGGGAAATTGTTTTTGATGTTGCTCCAGTTGTTGAGGGCATCAACATATAACCAGATCCAAATGAGCCTGGACTACTAGCCCAAAACGAATACAGAAACAGAGTGGTCCATATTAAGATGTGAGAGATCTGGAGTCTCTGGGACATCTGGGAGGGGGCTGGCTGCCAACCAATCACATTCAAGAATGCTTTTTTCTGAACCAATGCCTGCCAGCTCCTCAGTGCTGGTACAGTGAGAGGCACAAAGAAGAATTCCTTCTGTCAGCATTCACACACACACACACACACACACACACACACACACACACACACACACACACACACAGTTCCGTGTATTGTCGTTACTCTCTTGTATTGTCAGCTTTGTTCCACTGCTCTCATTCAATGTGTGTCACATCACTCCTCCCTGCTTCTCAACCGTTCTTTTCTTCCTTTCCTCTGTCCTCGCTCCTACATTTTCTCCTACAGAGGTCCACCTCCTCCTTCTTGCCCCAATTATTTCCCACTCCTTCCTTCCTTTCCTTTCCCTTTCACTGACTTTTTTATTCTCTATATATCCTCTCCTCATCGCTGCCTCCATCATTATTTTCCTCTACTCCTTCTCTGCTCCTCATTCTCACCCTCATTCCTACTTTCCTTTCTTTTCTGGCCCATCCCTCCTTTCCTCCTCCCCTAACTTCACCTCCATTCTCTTTCACTCTCTCCTTTATTTTTTTCTCACTCACCCTCTCTGCTCGTTCTCCTCTCTCTCCACTCTTGCTCAGAGAAAGAGAGATACAGAGTGTGAGGGTGGTAATGAACTTTCAGTGTGTGTGAAAGCAGGGATGTTAACCCATTCTCCAACTCTGTGGAGAAATATTTTTCAGTTTGCCTAAATTTTAATTGGCTCCTCTCCGTGTGGCATCCAGATTCACTTTTTTCCCTTATCTTCTCATTTACACACGAACATTTATAAAGGAACTACTGAGGTCCACAGAAACTAGTTGTGTGTGTGTTCTGATTAACATGGGGTAGCTCACCCCGTCCTCCCACTGTGGGAGGTTAGAGGCTTCATAGAATCAATGGGAGTGTTGAATAGGAGGAGGGTCACATTTCCATCCAGCTGCTCTTAGAACAACTGTGTGAACTTGAAGTGCAACTGACTCATGTACACTACAGCAGCTAACTTAATTTGCCACACTGCATATGATTTACCCAACAGAGAGCTGTTGTTTCCTTTGTAAGGGGAAACACTACAGGTGAATATGATTTTTTACACAATAGATGATGAAATGCCCCGTTTAAATATGCAAATTATTTGCATACATTTCCATGACAGAAATCTCAACATTGAATAAAGCCAGATTCAAAATTCTTGTTTCATGTTTAGTTTTTTACAGAGTGAATTCTGGATCTCTCTTTTTATCAATCAAAGAAAATACTGTCAACAGCCATGAAAATATGTTTTAGTAATAAAATGTGATATTAATCAGGCAATGAATGATATATGAACAAAGCCCTACTCAGAATATAAATAGGAATAAAACTGGAATGTTTGGTGTGTATAAGTGCTTTCTGGCTATGTAAAACTTTAAAGAAATATTAACTAATAAATATCACTATAAAATTTTAATGACCTATATTATTTTTTTCTAATTCAAGTTTTCTGTAATTGTATGTTTAAATATGAAAATGAGACATTATCTAATACAAACTTTAGGAGAAATCGACAGACAATAGTACTACAGTGTAGTAAAATAATAGTAAAACACCTAAATGTATATTTTGGTTGTTTTCTTTCCCATAGTCTGAAAGAAGACATGTTATGGAAGGAAAATAGCCCAAAATCTCAAAATTGACGAGAGCATAAAATTTTTTTGCCTGTACAATCTTTTAATAATGGATTCATCCTAATTAATTAAAAAAAAATAATAATAGAAAGATAGGGATAATTCCAGCTTATTTAAAGTTTTCTTATTTGAAGGTTTCTGGATATTGTTCTATCAGTAATGCCAACTTTGTTCTCAGTAAAGATGTACCCAAATCTGACATTTCAAAGTGAAATCTGATTTGTGAGTTTTGACGCGATAGACGAACTGTGCAAATCCATGTCACACTGCTCTCCTACTTTCTACAAAATAATTCTAACAGCCTTCTTCCTATTTCCATTTCAGTGAGGTTGCCGCTTGATTGACGCTTCAAATAATCAACATTTAGAGAGCAACGCTTCTAGAGTAAAAGTAATTTACTACCAACATAACATTATTTCCCCCTTCTTTCTGCTCATCGCTCTGAGGCACTCAGAATGTTAGCAAAGTTGGCTAAACTAATCATGAACCAGAAGCTGGGATAACTTCTTCTACTGCCATCCAGTTTGATCACTAATTCAGCTGACAACGGTGTCAGCAGCTGTGCAGGTAAGACAACTCTCCGCACTCTACACTGTGTTAGAGATTTATTACTGAACTCTGACCAGTAAACACACTCTCAATTTATAAGACTGACCCCATGTCCACAGTGAAACACCCGAATAACATAAAGCATAACATAAAAAATAAAAGAATAAATTAAACAAATGTACTTTCTGCAGCCTCTTTTCATTTGGCAAACATGAAAATAAAAACGTCTGGTGGAAACAGACAGCTGGTTGACTAAATTTGATCAGGATTTGTCATTTAACTCCCACATAAAGCAGACCTCTAGGACTGCCTTCTTTCATTTACGTAATATTACAAAAATTAGACACATACTATCACAGACAGATGCAGAAAAACTAATCCATGCATTTGTTACTTCAAGGCTGGATTACTGCAACTCTTTATTATCAGGTTGCCCCAATAAGTCCATTAAAACGCTCCAATTAATTCAGAGCGCTGCAGCACGAGTACTGACAGGAACTAGAAAAAGAGATCACATCTCTCCTGTACTAGCTACTCTGCATTGGCTCCCTATAAAATGTAGAATAGAATTTAAAATCCTCCTCCTCACCTATAAAGCTCTTCATGGTCAGGCCCCTTCATATCTTAAAGAGCTCATAGTACCCTATTACCCCACTAGAACACTGCGTTCTCTGAATGCTGGGCTACTTGTGGTTCCTATAGTCTCTAAAAGTAGAACAGGAGCCAGAGCCTTCAGTTACCAAGCTCCTCTCCTGTGGAACCAGCTTCCAGTTGTGGTTCGGGAGGCAGACACCCTCAACTTCTGTTATGAATTGACGCTATACAAATAAAAATTGAATTGAATTGAATTGAATTAAATCACAATTTTTTAATCGCGACATGATATGATAAAATCTACATGAATACAGGTTAATGACAAGAGCTGTGGGATCAATATTTAAACTGCATGACAACAGAGAAGGAGATTACAAAAAGTTGTCTTTCTGACTTGACTGCCACATGTTACTGGAGAAAACCAAATAGGAAAGTGAAAATCCTCTCCCATTTTTAAAACTACATTGGGCTAGCATGGTGAGTCTTTGCTTTAACCAGTATTTAGTTTAACCACAGGTTGAGGAACCAACAAAAGAGATGAGGTTTACACACACATACGCATGCAATGTTAAAGGCAGACTATGCAAGATTTTTACCTTAATATAACAGCTTCGAGGTAATTTCGATGGTAAACAAACTCGTAGTGTAGCGAATCATCCCGATAGCAATGCAGGAGAGGGACGCCGTTGGCAGAACCAGCAATGCAATTCTGAAAGGTGGCGCCCCGCCAAATCTCGCGAGAATCACTAATTGCCTTACGGCGCGACGTCACATACATCAGCGACATAAGAAGCAGCCTCAATGGAAGACACTAGTAGGCATTCACTCAGACTTTACCTGGTCAGTAGACATCTTTGGAGTCTATCTTTGCCTGTTCAATGTCCGAGCTTCCATCCTACTGAACATTTGTGTTTTCAGTGTGTTTTTTGCTATTTTTAACTCTTTTCTTACTTTCTTACTACTTTGTTCACGTCGCCTAAATACTTTTTTGCCGTTTTTGAGCACTTTTTATTTTTTGTTTGCACGGGTCTCCATGGCGACGGGGAGTCGCATTACTTACACCCGTGACCAGACGGCTGTGGCTCAGAGGCAGAGCGGGTCGTTCCCTAATCGGAAGGTTGTTGGTTCGATTCCCAGCTCCTGGTGCCACATGTCGAAGTATCCTTGAGCAAGATACTGAACCCCGAATTGCTCCCGATGCCGTGCATAGGTGTGTGAATGTGTATGAATGAGTTAGTTTCTGTTCGATGGGCTTTGCCGTCACTGAGTGAATGTGTGTGAAAGGGCGAATGTGCCATGTAGTGTAAAAGTGCTTTGAGTGGTCGGAAGACTAGAAAGGCGCTATACAAGTACATGTCCATTTACCCTCCATACCAGAGGAGCTGAGGAGGAGACGGCGAGGCTGCAGAGCAGGCGTTAAACGGAGGATGAAGAATAGGAGGTTTAAACTCTACATCCTGCAGTCATCACTGGAAACAAACATGGCTACACGAGCAGATACCGGACTCCAACGTCATTCCAGACGGCTCGAGCTGACAGGGACACCACCGCGACCGGCAAGAAGAAAGGAGGGGGACTTGCCGTGCTCATAAACAACAGGTGGTGTAACCCCGGGCACGTCTGTGTGAAAGAGCAGCCCAGACATCGAGCTCTTCGCCGTCGGACTTCGTCCATATTATCTGCCATGGGAACTTTCCAGTGTTATCACCATCACTGTCTATATTCATCACAGTGGTCTTCATCATCATCACTGTTTATATTCCTCTGTCTGGGAAAGCAGAAGCAGCGTGTGACGTCTCCCACACTGTGACTGCAGGCCTACAAACGAAACACCCGGAGGCCTTCATCATTATCACAGGGGACTTCAACCACGTTTCTCTCTCGTCCACACTCCCAACCTTCCACCAGTTTGTCACATGCACCACCAGAGACAATAAGACCTTGGACCTGCTGTATCTGTATGCAAATGTTCCTGTTTTTTATATCTGTATTTATTTCACTCAAATGTTGCTGTGACAAGTGAATTTCCCCATTGTGGGATTAATAAAGTTATCTATGTATGTATCTATGTATGTATGTATGTATGTATGTACGTACCGGTATACAGGGGGGAGGGGATCAGGCCGTGAGTGCAGAGACGCAGAGCCGTATATAGGGACAGCTCTGGTGAGTGTTATTTACGACAGTTAACGTTAAATAGGGGTAGCTGTTTGACAAAACCAGAAAACTGCATAGTATGCCTTTAATAGTGCTGCTTCAAGGACAAAATGGCAGCCGAGAACGAAGCAGTGTTTAACCCATTGTCATTCCTCCCCATCCACCCCCATCCAGCTGCTGTGGAACATGAGAACCCCCTGTTTACCCACTACAGCGCTTTGAAAGAGAGAAAGAGAGAGGGAGAACGGACAGTGGAAGAAAAAGATGTAAGGACAGAGTGCAGGTCTGCTAAATCACTTACCTGCCCTGCAGCTCAAAAACAGGATGGTGGAGGGAGGGAAACGAACAGGTGGGGTCTTCTCTGGTTACCTGCTCAGTCTTATCAAATTGACTGTAAACATGGCTTAATTCTCAAAGCGTTATTTAAAAAAAGTTTAGTTTTTTAAAGAAACTTCCAAGAAAATAATTGGTAAATTACAGACAAAAAAGTGTTTTTCCAACCTTCTCTACTCAATATGTTACCCAAATGTCACAACTAATACCTTTTTCATTACCTAAGTTGTAAAATTACATTAAGTTACATAGCGCCTAGTATTCCAACCACTTACTTTTCACACACATTTATACAAACATAAACTAACTTAGGCATACACATTCATATACCAATTCACAGCATTGGGAGCCATTTGGGGTTCAGCATCTTGCTCAAGGATAGAACCACCAACCTTCTTATGAGAGACAGATTATACAGAAGAATGGTCAAAATCAAAGCAGAGGCTGACATATCGTGTCTTTTTGTTCTTGGTATGAGTCAAGATCCTTAACACTGGATCCTACATTTTCCATAATGCAACTGATAGCATATTTTGGTCAAATCCTCCGTGTGTGTTAAATGCACGTCTTTAAAAATCCACATTTCTAGTCTTTAACAGAGACTTTCTGTATGCTTGTCTATCAGCCGTACACAAGTCAAAATGACCGATACGACATCGCTATGACATCAGACTAGGCATCAGGTAGTATTATTCATGACAAGTAAACTGATCTGAATTTGTAAAATTAGTGGAGTATCTGATAAAAAAATAAAGGGGAATAAAGAACGCATTTGATGCCAGCTTTCAGTGTTTGTGACCTGGTAATATGATGCATTTTGGTCAATACCAGATAATCAATATCCTGCTATAAGTGAAAGCTGTTCTTAATTATTATGTCTGTTATTGTTGAACTTTTTCACTTTACTAAGTATAATAAAACCAGATAAAAAGCATTTACTGAATCTGACTGGATCTACCCAGCTACCGTATTTGATTTATGGAAGTCATACTCAAAGATCTCATGTTAACTGACTGCTTACATTATGGACCTACTCAGTCCCAAATACACTAGACCACAAATTCAGGTTTGGTAGGACAATGCAGACATATGACAGGTTTAAATGAAAAACCAAAGACAGGCCCACAGTTGCCAACTATAACTAGTATATGATGTTACATTTTCTCATTATGTTTCTAAAAAACTGAATACAGACAGCATTAGGTCTAATACAAAATATATTTGCTAAAACAAATTTGAATTTCGTGTAATATTGTGCCAATCTTCACCAAACTTGGTACTCATGTTTATCATGATCAGACAAGCAAAAAACTACAAACCCAACAGGAAGACGGACATTTTGGATTTAGTGGTAATTTTCGGCAATTCTTCTAATTATATTTGAACAAACTCCTCCTACGGAATTTATCGGATCAATTTCAAATTTGGTCATTGCAATCTAAAGACATTAATGATTAAAAGCTGTGCTATTTGTGACGTACGTCGAATGGGGTGCCCTGGTTATGTTTAAAAATGGCGAAGCAAACCTGGAATGATGCATAATTTGTGGGGGTTTAGTGGGTCTTAAACAATTATAATTTAAAACTAATTTTCTGGCTTTCTACACCACCTAATGCAGTGGCTCCCAACCTTTTTCCATAAGGGAGCCATTTTCTATCATTGAGTAAGCTGATGCATTTTATGGATATTTCATGTTATATTCAATGCATAATTATAACAACTGATAATCTGTACAATGAACCCAAATAGTGAACACAATAACTGTTTTGTGTAAAAAGAGTTACACAAAGAGCTAGATTTAGATGAATTTTGAGCAGAATATTTACTGTGAATATTGATTGATGAGTTTTCCTGAAGTTTTTATACAATTCTCTGTCTCTGTATTATGTTTTTAATTTTTTTTTATTTCTAATAATCATACATACTTTTTTGACAAATTCTGTGTTTTCTTCTCATTATTCTATTAGCTTTTTTGTTATCTTAA